>NW_027466048.1:1057837-1410450 GCF_049634645.1 Pelodiscus sinensis
CGTCCTCGCCAGCTACTCTGCTGGCCGCCTTTGCCTGCCGGTCATTCCCACAACCGCTCTACTAGCTGTCCCACGAACTGCTCTGCTAGTAGCTCAGCAGTATAACTTCAGGCTCCCCACAGCACACAGTGATTTCAGCTCTTCAGCAAGCTCAGCTCATGCTCATAGTAGAGGAGCCCCAGTACTAGTAAAACATTGGCCCACAGTTAAGTCAGCTCAGCAGCTTGCAACTAGACTCCTAATGGAATCCAAATTAGCTCCAATATTCCACACTGGAGAGAGGAGGGGGTGCAATTGCTGTTTTTTAGGCCCTCAGATAGGGCCCTACTACCGGGTACAAACACCTATCCCCAGCCTCTTTCAGTTTGACTGGGCTTGGAACTAACTAGCCCCTTGTCTAGTGAGTGCTACTTAGTTTATGGCGAATCCCTCTGTCATAAAACAGTTCTACTATTCCACTGTCCTTGATTTGCATAATCAGGGTAACAACACTTTATCCCCCCTGCCTCAATAACAGAGAGACTGGGGATCCCACAGTGGCCAAAGTGACCATTTGGGCTGCTGTGAGCACATATTAGGCGGGGTGGGTGTGCCTATGCAAACAAGATCAGCCCCTGAAGTCATTTTGCACCACCCGCCACAATTCACCACCAGATGTCCGAGTAGAGATTATCCTGACCCTGCTTACACATGAATCACATTTCTTGAAGCCAGGAGACCTTGGGATGTAGAAAGAATGTGAGGAATCAGAACTTGGAGAGAAACAAGTGAAGAAGGGAAAAAAACTGGGGAAGAAGGGCTTGCTTGCTTGCTTGCTTTCCTTCCTAAAGAACTAGGTGAAACTATTCTTATGCTAATTAAAACTACTGACAATTGGTCAACTAACTACATTATTTTTCAATTATCTGTCAGAAAGGAGAGCACTGCTGTGACTCCGTCTTCTTCCAAAGACAATAGAAAAAGAACTGAGGGAGGATCATGCCACGTCCTTATCTAATGGGAAAAACTAGTGCGAGAAAGTGACTGTATATGCGTGGTGCAGGAAGGCACTGCTAGGCCAAATCTCCAATCAGCAGCGCGAGGATGCACCGAGATCTGAATGCAGCACCCACAGGGACACTATTCGAAGGAGAACAGTTGCTTGTGTCTGTGGACGCTGAAATCTCAAGAACTGACGCTTTAGATACTCATACGTACTGGCATTCGTCTTTTAGCAGAGGGAATTTCAGCTCCCACTCAAACTGTAAAGTTACCGCTGCGGTGGATTCTACAGACCCCAGTAACACCCCCAGCCACTTGCAAAGGCCCCACCTGCCTGCTTAGCATGAAGGCAGCCTTTCTCTGGCAGCCCCTCGCCTGCGTGCTTTTCTCACCCCTCCCCCGGCTCAGAGCCCCAGTGCCCCTTACCCAGGCTACTTGCCGTCACCTCCCACTGGAAAGTTTTCCCTTCGTCTGCACAGAGACAGCTGGTGTAGGCGCCGTCATCACTCGCCTGCACCTGGAACTGCGCCGACTTCGCCAGCATCACCCGCACCTGTGGATCCGACATGAGAGCCCCTTAGGAGTGTGGGGGCCGCACTCACACGCGCCAGCTCCAGGGCAACATGGGGCCCCTCTTAGGCTCAGGCCCCACCTGCCAAGATATACTGACCCTAGAGCTCCTGAGGGTCACTGTGGGGTGTCCAGATCACAGCCAGGGGCTGCTAGTGCCACTGCCTGGCCTGTGCTGCTGCCCAGCCCCCAGCCCCAGCTCGCCAGCCCCAGCAGCTCAGCACGGCACCCCGGGCGGCGCTCACCTTGATGCACTGCTGCAGGGAGTTGGAGACGGTGGCCTTTAGGGTGAAGGCCTCTCCCCGGACCACGGAGTACGGCAAGGCCAGCTCCACAAAGAAGGACTTGACGACTGTGAGGGTGGCCGTGGGGGAGAGCCCAAAGCCCCCCTCCGCCGTGCAGAACATCCCGGCTTTCCACTGCGTGAGGGTGTCGGGCACCGAGAGCGGGACGTCCGTCGAGCCCCCGTCGCTGGGCACGGACAGGAGCACACAGAGCATCAGACGCAGCCTCCCTGGGGGAGCCCCACTGGCAGAGCCAGCAGAGACGTCCCGGCCCTCCCCTCCCCTGGGCTGGGGCCCTGAGCCAAGTGCCCAGAAACAGGCCAGTCTCCAGCGTCTGCGAGGCATCCTGGGCTGGGCTCAGTGTCCCATGGGATGAGCATTCTCCCGTTTTGCAGCTGGACACAACTCCCTGTCAGGGGCTATTACTGGGAACAAGCCTGAATTTCCCCTGCTGGGATCCCCGCCCTCCCACTTGCCCTCCATGTTCACTCTCAATGCCCCCAGGGGTCCAAACCCCACCCTTCTCAGTGCTGACATCTGGGCAGGGGCACTGGGGCACTGGGGTCAGGGTGACAAACCACCTGCCGGCACCGGCAGGCCCCAGGGAACAGCAGGGCAGGAGCTGGGGTGAACCCGCTTTGCTGGTGAGATGCAGGGTCCCAGGGCTCCCCAGGCTCCCAGCACTCTGCCTCGCTCTTCCTCGGCGCTGGGATGTTATTGCTGCCACTGTGCTGGGTTCCTCTCCGCTGGCAACAGGAGCCGGAACCAGCCCCATGCCGGCAGTCCTCCCCCCTCCGCCAGGGCGCTGCATCCGGGAGCGGCTGCTTCCCAGGGTCTGGCCCAGAGGCCTGGCAGGGACAGTGTGTGACAGCCCCTCACTCACCCCACAGCCACCAGGTCCCATAGCCACGTCTCTGGGAAGTACGTATGCGGTGCCGGTTCCGCCTGGGCACAGGGCCCTAGCTCTGTCTGAGCAACGATCCGTGGGGGCTCCTCTCTCCTATAGCGACATACTTCCCAACCGAAGCCTAGCAAAGATCCAAAGGGGGGGTGAGGGGACCCCATGGTGCTTTGCGGGGAGGGGGGGTCACGTAGCTCACGTGTGTCTGCACCTGAAAGTTTCGATGCTTGGGGCCATTCTGGGGATGGACGTGGCCACCGGGAGCTCTGAGAACTGGCCCCTGCCCAGGTCTGTCTGGACTGGAGCAGCCAGTGGCCGGGCTGGGCTGGAGGGGCCAGGCTGGGGGTCCTACATGCAGCTCACCCCAGTGGACTCAGCATGTGGCTGTAACTTGGGAGCCCCAAGCTCAGCCCGGCCTCTGCCCACGCAGGGTTAATGGTACATTGCCCTCCAGAGCCCGCCCAGATGGACCAGTCATTAGCCACACTGAGCAGCTGGGACAGGGAGGCCCAGAGAGGCCCATTGAGGACAATGGGGAAACCCGCCTCCCCCTCCTATGGAGAACAATGGATCTGCCAAGGGCACTGTCAGAACCAGGATCAGAACCCAGGTCCCAGGCCCGATGCAGGAGCCCCTGGGGCCATCTCCCCTGGGGGGCTGAGAGGGTTGGGGTTTGCTGACCACAAGGGATGGAAGCTCCCAGAGCACTGACCTCGTTCATGCTCACAGATGCGGGTGTTGGTGAGAAGTGTCAAAGCTGCATCCTGGGCGAGAAAGAAAAAGCGTCAGGAGCCGCTATTCATGGCCAGCCCAGGCCACCACAGACAGGGTCTGCTTTGCACCTCCACCTCCACCTCGCCTGCGCTGCTGCTTCTGAGAGAGGCAGAGGGGCAGGGGGCAGGAGACAGTGCTGGGGGGAACCAGATTTTAAGTCGGCTCCCCACAGCACCAGCTCCTGCTTCCCCCTCCTTGATACCTGTCATACAGAGACAGCAGGTGGGGGGATGGGAGTAGCCGACTCAACCACAGATTGAAACTGTAACCGGGACTCTCTGTTCTGGCCACATCCGTGGTCCTTGGATGATCCAGGACCAGAGGGTCCCACTGGAGGGCGAGCGCCTGGGAGCCCTGCAGGCTGGCAGGGCAGCAGGGTTCCTGGCAGTGCTGTGGGAGCCCCATGCACAGCAGTAGGACTTCCCAGAAGGGCAGGAAGAGCATCATGTGCAGTAGCCCAGAGTAGAGGTTGAGGGGTTGCCTGAAGCAGCAGCAGGATCCAGGCTCTGCATTAGGAACCCCTGGTCCCACAAAATCCCTCGTCTGGGACCAGTCAGGTCCCGGGGGTGCCAGGCCAGGGCGGCCCAACCTGCACTTGCTTCCATCCCTACGTGTGACGTGAGGGGAGGGACATGAACCGCGAGGGATCCAGGCTGCCCAGCCCCGCACTGAAGAGCCAGCTTGGCTTCCCCAGTCGGGTGCGGGTGGCTGGGCCCTTCCCCCGGCCGATGCTCGTGTCCTTGCGTCCCTCCGCACCTGCCACTCAGGGGCCTCCAGGCTGCTTGGGACCAGCAGGGAAGCACAGAGAGCACCGGTGGCATCGTCTCTGTGAGCTCTGTCCCCGCGCCCACTGCCACCGGAGCACTGCTGGCCGGGGGGGGGGGGGGGGGCATTTCAGGAACCTTGCCCAGCCCCCGGGGCCCCAGACTCGTGCAGGCTCAGCTGCTCTGTGGCGAAGGGGCGCGTTCAGTCGGCACGTCGGGGGGATGGAGCAGGCTCAGCCCAGAGCGATTCCTCCCCCTGTAAGGCGGCCGCACTCCAACCCTCGGCTGGGCACGTGGGTCGCACCATTCCCGGGGATCCCAGCCATGTGGGGCTGAAGCTCACAGGAAGGCAACGGGCACCTCCCCGACCCCAGAGCGACCTCCCGGCCAAGGGTCCAGTCTGCTCCGAGGCAGGGAGCTTCTCAGTGAAAGAGCTTCCGTGTATCATGGGACGCCGAGTATTTTCCCCTCCCCCTGTCGGGGCAACTCCAGGCCGTGTTAGCCGCAACCCTCAGAAAGTTCAGCTGGAGGCGACTCCTGGCCGGGGAATTTCTGCCCCAGACGTTTGAGTCTGAAAGTCACAGGAACTGAAAACTCACACAGGGCGTCCCCACTGTAAGTCACCCGGTGTACACCCGTTACGCACAGACGTCACTGACGCTCGTTGGAACTGATGGGTGATAAATCCTCCCATCCCCCGCTCTTAAGTCACACCAAAAAATCCAGTTTGCGCAAATGGGAGTCAACAGCAGGAAAATAATTCCCCACGTTAAGTTATTTCACTTTAAGTCCAATTTTTTTTTATCGTATCTTGAACGTACAGCGCGGCTGGGCTGTAACAGGAACTGCCAGGCAGCCATAACTGGTCATGGTGCAGCTGCCCCCGCATCAGATCCCTGAGCCCAGGAGCCGGGGGTATCGTTCCTGCTGTGTGCATACGCCGGGAATCAGTCCCAGGGCCTGAGCTGGGTCTGAAGGAGGCGGGGGAGGTGCAGCCCGACCCTGAGTTTGCGAGGAGCATCCCTGGGGTGTCTCTAGAACAGGTCAGACTGTTTGGTGGGACGTCGCCCCAGCAGCCTGGGCACGGCGGAGCCAGTTTAGTCCTTTCAGGCTACAAAGGAGACAGAGGCAGGGCCAGGCACAACCCTACCTGAAACAGGCCGTTGGGGTCTGTCAGTGGGACAGCCCTGCCACGAGTCCCTCTGCGCCGCCTCCAGAATTTCGAAATGCTCCTCGGCAGATTGTCGACAGTAGTAGCCAGAACCAGAGCTGTATTACTGTACTGACAGTAACATGACTTATTACCTTGATAGGAGTCTTCTTGGTGAAAATCAGGGAGCAAGTTATAGACCTAAAGACAAACACGGACAAGGGCTGCCGTGAGACCAAGGTACGAGCCTCCCCATGGCCAGCTCCTGCCCCTCCTCTCACCAACACATCACCCCACAAACCTCCCCTATCATCCCAATCACATTTCTAGCCTGGACTCCCCCACTCCTTTCCCAGCACCCAGCCTCTTCCCACTAGGGATGTCAACCTGTGGTCAATTAGATGATTAATCAATAAGCCTGGGCTTATTGGTTAAACCTATTGAGTCCATGCACCTCCTCCCCTTGCTGCCTTCCAGTTCTCTGGCTTTTAGTACCCAGCTCCAATACACTGAGAAGTTATTTTAAACCTCTGCTCATGATACAAAACATTTTCTTGATCCCAAAGGTTTAGCCACGTTATCAGGTCACTTTGGGTTTGCATCTTATCCAAAATCCCTTCCAGCCAGCCAATCCTTTAGCATCTTAAACTACAGGTTATTATAAAGAAACAACTAAAAAAGACTCAAAGTCCATCAGGTTCCTAGCAGTACTGGCGAATTTGCTGGCTGTAAAGTTCCTCTGGACTACCGCCAGTCAGCCACAGCTCAGATGGGTCATTCATTCTTTAAGTCAAAGTTTCATTTGTAGACAATGGCTCTGTGGATATGGGGAAAGCAGAGGATGGCATCTGTCTTTACTTTATCAAAGCTTTTGATAAGATCTCCCACAGTATTCTTGCCAGCAAGATAAAGACGTATGGCTTGAATGAATGAACTATAAGTTGAATAGAAAGCAGGCTAGATGGCTGGGCTGAATGGGTACTGATTAACGGCTTGATGTCTAATTGGTAGTTGGTTTCTGTCCTGGGGCTGGTTTTGTTTAAAATCTTCATTAATCTGGATGGGTAAGTCTACACTACGGCACAAGGTCAAATTAAGATACGTAACTTCAACTACGTTAATTGCATAGCTGAAGTCGAAGTATCTTAACTCGAATTTTGGCGCTGTCCACACTGCAGAAAGTTAAAGGGAGAACACTCTTAGGGTATGTCTACACTACAAAGTTAATTCGAACTAACGGACGTTAGTTCGAATTAACTTTGATAGGTGCTACACAAGCACTCCGCTAGTTCGAACTTAATTCGAACTAGCGGAGCGCTTAGTTCGAACTAGGAAAACCTCATTCTACGAGGACTAAGCCTAGTTCGAACTTACTAGTTCGAAGGGGTGTGTAGCCCCTTAATTCGAACTAGTGGGAGGCTAGCCCTCCCCAGCTTTCCCTGGTGGCTACTCTGGCCAACACCAGGGAAACTCTATTGCCCCCCTCCCGGCCCCCTTAAAGGGGCACGGGCTGGCTACGGTGCCCGTGCCAGGTGCAAGCCTGCCAGCACCCAGCCAGCAGACCCTGCACCTGGCACGGATCGAGCCACCCACCCGATGCCCCCCAGCCCTCCCCCTCTTCCCAGGACCAGGCTGGCGGCTCCCGAGAGCTTGCCCGGGACCGCAAGAGGCGGGCACCCGCCTGGTCTAGTGCGGACATCGTGGACCTTGGCACAGGCACAGGAAAGTGGTCGTCTAGGGCAGAAGAGCTGCCAGCTTGCCCACCCAGGAGCAGGTGTGCATGAAAATCAAGGTGGTCCACTGAGACCCCCGACCCTGAGCCTTGAGCTTACAATGGCCGTACTGGGTCAGACCAAAGGTCCATCTAGCCAAGTAGCCTGTCTGCCAACAGCGGCCAACCCTGGAGGGGATGGACCGAAGACAGTGACCAAGCCATTTGTCTCGTGCCATCCATCTCCAGCCTTCCACAAACTTTGGGCAGGGACACCATTCTTACCCCCTGGCTAATAGCACTCCATGGACCCAACCTCCATGACTTGATCTCAGTTCTCTTTAACCCTAGTTCTAGCCTTCACAGCTTCCTGCAGCAAGGAGTTCCACAGGTTGACTCTTTGCTTTGTGAAGAAGAACTTTCTGTTATTAGTTTGAAGCCTGCTACCCATTCCTTTCCTTTGGTGTCCTCTAGTCCTTCTATTATGGGAACTAATGAAGAATTTTTCTTGATGCACCCTCTCCACCCCACTCGTGCTTTTATAGACCTCTATCATATCCCCCCTCCATCTCCTCTTTTCTAAAAAGTCCCAGTGTGTTTAGCCTCTCTTCATATGAGACCTGTTCCAAACCCCTCATCATTGTAGTTGCCCTCCCCTCTCTTACCCTCTCTCTTCCCCTCTCCCACCTCCTTTTCCCAGTCTCCCCCAGTTTTGTTCAATAAAGAGAGATTCTATTTTTGAACACAATTGTCCTTTATTTTGTACATCAGGAAGGGGGGCTAGGGAAGGGTAAGTGGAAGGAGGTGAGGGAGGAATGGGGTACGAGCCCCCGATGGGGAGGACTGGGCTGGCTCTGCGGGCTTCTGGGGGTGGAAGCTCTCCTGCAGCCCCCCAATTGCCCCCTCTCCCAAGATGGCAGCCTGCGGCAAGTGCAGCCGGGCTGATGGCCGAGTGCTGTGATGTGCCCAGTGTGGGTACTCCAGGCAATCCAAGCCAGGACTGCTTTGCAAGCGGGGCACCCCTGAGAACTGTCTGTCCGGGGTGGGGGTCGGGTCCCTTTAAGCACAGCCCTCGGCTAGCCTGAGACAGCATCTCCACGCTCTAAGTCCTCATCTGATGCCCTGCCGGCACTGCTTCCGGCCATCCTTAAGCCCAGTTCAGGGTCCACTCTGTGTGGACATGCTAGTTCGAATTAGCAAAACGCTAATTCGAACTAGTTTTTTAGTCTGGATGCGTTAGTTCGAATTAGCTTAGTTCGAATTAACTAATTCTAACTAAGTTAGTTCGAATTAGCGCTGTAGTGTAGACATACCCTCAACTACTCTGACTCCTCATGGAAGCAGAACTGCCAGCATTGACCAGAGTGTCCCTATCAGTTCCAAATAGCTGTCTTCACTAGACCTAATTCAAATCCTGGGAGATTGACAGTGGCAGCTTTGATTGTAAAAGACTCAATGGACACAAATCTGATATTAGGAATGGCAACGTACAAAAACCTGTAGGGGAACACTTCAATCTCCCTGGCACACAATTGCAGACCCAAAGGTAGCCATCCTGCAGCAAAAAAACTACAAGACCGGACTTCAAAGAGAAACTGCTGAGCTACAGTTCAAGTGTGACATCATCAACTCTGGATTAAACAAAGACTGTGAATGGCTCGCTAACTACAAAAGCAGCTTCTCCTCTCTTGGAATTCACACCTCCAGATCAGCTACTAGAAGTGGGCCTCATCCTCCCTGATTAGATTCACCTTGTTATCTCTAGCCTGATCCTGGCCTGCATATTTATACCTGCCTCTGGAAATTTCCACTACATGCATCTGACGAAGTGGGTCTTTGCCCACGAAAGCTTATGCTCCAACACTTCTGTTAGTCTATAGTAGGGTATGTCTACACTACAGCGCTAATTCAAACTAACTTAATTCGAATTAGTGCATCTAGACCTAAAAACTAATTCAAATTAGAGTTTTGCTAATTCGAAATAGCACGTCCACATTGAGTGGACCCTGAATCGAAGGTAAGGCTGGCCGGAACCAGGGCAGGCAGGGCATATGGGTTGGACTTAGTGTGTGGGGCTGCTGCCTCAGGCTAGCTGAGGGCTGTGCTTAAAGGGACCCGACCCCCCCATCCCGGACAGACAGTTCTCAGGTTTCTCTGCTTGCTGGTCTAGCTCGCTGAGGGACAGCAAAGCATTTGTGTCTCGGAGTGTCCTGCTTGCCCTCACTCAGGGCACCACAGCACCCTGCAACATAGAACCAGACCTGCCCCTGGGGACTCTGCTGCGTCTCATGGACATATTTTCGGCAGCCTGGCTGCCCTGTCTGCAGGCTGCCATTCGGGAGGACCATTGAGGGCCTGTCAGGATCCAGGGGGCCCTGCGGGAAAGCTTCCACCCTGAGGAGCGCTAACAGTCTCCCCAGTCTGCCCCACCGGGGGCTTGTGCCCCATTCCTCCTCTCATCCTTACACTTACACTTCCCTAGCCCCTCCTCCCTGATGTCAAATAAAAGACACGTATTTTCAAAAATAACAACTCTCTTTAACACAACTGGGGAGGGGGAATGAAACTTTGGGGAGATGGGGGAAAGAAGGCAGGAGAGGGCAGGAGAGAAGGTGGGAGAGGGGAGGGGGAAACCTGGGAGGTGGGAGCTGGAAGTGGGAGGAAGGGGAGGAAAGGAAGGGAAAGCTCAGGGTTCAGGGTCCTGCTGGCTCTCCCGTCTCGCAGCACTGCGGGTGTGGGGGCATCGGGGGGGAGTGCGTGTGGAGCAGGAGGGACGGGGGTACAGAGGAAGTGGAAGGGAGAGCAGGGGTGGGAGGAGGAGCGAGAGCTGGTGCAGTCGCAGGGAGGCAGGAGGAGGCAGGAACATGTCCACCAGGGCCTGGAGGTGACCTCGGAGGGCACGGCCCTCCTCCTCCAGTGCCTCCAAGCTCTGCTGCTGCAGCCACAGGTCCTCATGGACCCAGTGCTCCTGGGTGCAGAGCTGCTGCTCCAGTAGCGGCAGGTGCTCCTGGCTGTGCATGTGGCCTCTCGTGGCCAGGCTGGCAGCCATGCAGCTGTAGACGGCCACGTTCCTGTGCCTAATGCAGAGATTGTAGGCATTGGAGGCCTCCCCCCAAACCTCAATGAGGTCCACAATCTCTGCACTAGACCAGGTGGGCGCCCTTCTATTGCGGCCCCGGGCAGGCTCCTGGGAGCCGCCAGCCTGGTCCTGGGAAGAGGTGGAGGGCTGGGTGGCAGCGGGTGGCTGGCTCATCTCGTGCCAGATGCAGGGTATGCTGGCTGGATGCTGGCAGGCTTGCAACTGGCACAAGCACTGTGGGCAGACTGTGCCCCTTTAAGGGCTCCAGGGCTGGGAGTGGGGCAGAAGAGTTTTCCTGGTTTGACCCAGAGTGGCCACCAGGGCAACCTGGGAAGGTCTAGCCTCCAGCTAGTTCGAATTAAGTGGCTGGACAGCCCTTAATTTAAACTACTTAATTCGAACTAGGCGTTAGTCCTCGTAGAATGAGGTTTACCTAGTTCAAATTAAGCGCTAGTTCGAATTAAATTCGAAATAGTGATTTGCATGTATAGCTGCTATTAAAGTTAATTCAAACTAACTTCGTAGCGTAGACATATCCTAAGGTGCCACAGGACTCTTGCCACTTTTGCAGATTGAGACTAACACGGCTACCCCTCTGATACTTGTCATCAGATTTCTTGTGGCCCAATCCTCCAATTTGTCTAAGTTACTCTGGACCCCATCTCTGCCCTCAAGCGTATCTACCTCTCTCCCTAGCTTAGTGTCATCTGCAGACTTGCTGAGGGTGCAATCCATCCCCTCATCCAGGTCATTTATAAAGATATTGAACAAAACCGGTCCTAGAACCAAACCTTGGGGCACTCCACTAGGAACCGACTGCCATCCTGACATCGAGCCATTGATCACTACCCACTGGATCCGACCTTCTAGCCAGCTTTCTATCCATCTTACTGTCCATTTATCCATCCACATTCCCTTAACTGGCTGGCAAGAATATTGTGGGAGACCGTATCAAAAGCCTTGCTAAAGTCAAGGTATATCACATCCACTGACTTCCCCATGTCCACAAAGCCAGTTACCTCATCATGGAAGCTAATCAGGTTGGTCAGGCATGACTTGCCTTTTGTGAATCCATGCTAATTATTCCTGATCACTTGCCTCTCTTCCAAGTGCCTCAAAATGGATTCCTTAAGGATCCCTTCCATGTTTTTTCCATGGACTGAGGTAAGACTGACTGGTCTATAGTTCCCTAGATCGTCCTTCTTCCCTTTTTTGAAAATGGGCACTATGTTTGCCTTTTTCCAAATCATCTGGGATCTCTCCCGATCTCCACATGACTTATGAGGAGAGGCTGAGGAAAACACAGTTACCTTCTGTAACTGTTGTTCTTCGAGATGTGTTGCTCATGTCCATTCCAATTTCAGTGTGTTTACTGTGTGCACAGTTGCTGGGAAGATTTTTCTCTAGCTGAATACTGTAAATCGGCAGGGGAGACTCCTAGGCTGTGTCTAGACTACATGCCTCTGTCGGCAGAGGCATGTAGATTAGACAGATCAGCAAAGGCAAATGAAGCCGTGATTTAAATGATCGCGACTTCATTTACATTTACATGGCTGCTGCGCTGAGCCGACAAACAGCTGATCAGCTGTTTGTCGGCTCGCCGCTAGTCTGGACGTTCCACCTGCCGACATCAAAGCCCTTTGTCAGCAGCCCCGTTATTCCTCGTGGAATGAGGTTTACCGGGGCTGCCGACAAAGGGCTTTGATGTCGACAGGTGGAACGTCCAGACTAGCGGCGAGCCGACAAACAGCTGATCAGCTGTTTGTCGGCTCAGCGCAGCAGCCATGTAAATGTAAATGAAGTCGCGATCATTTAAATCACGGCTTCATTTATCTTTGCTGAACAAACAAATCTACATGCCTCTGTCGACAGAGGCATGTAGTTTAGACGTACCCCTAGAGTGGTGCCAAGATGGCTAGATGTAAAGCACCCTGTTGACCTCCCCATTCTCAGTTCTTTCTTGCTAGAAGTGACTCTGACAGAGGGGTGGTGTGCGGGTTTTGGAACAGACATGAGCAACACATCTTGAAGAACACCAGTTATGAAAAGTAACTAACTTTTCTTCTTTGAGTGATTGCTCATGTGCACTCCAATGTAGGTGATTCCAAAGCAGCTACCCGGCCCAGGGGGTCAGAGGTCACCATTCTGCAGTCTACATCACTGCCCTTCCAAATGTGGCATCCTTCCTAGCATGATGTTGAACGTCAAAGTGGGATGTAAACCTGTGTACCGAGGACCATGTGGCCATTCGACAAATGTCTTGCCATTGACAATGCCTGTACCCAAGTCAAGTGGGCAGAGAGCTGAGGGGCTGGCGCTTTTGCCAATTTGTAACAAGTGCAAGTACACTCTGTGGTCCAGGGGGATATCCTCTGGGCAGTAACAGGCAGCCCCTTCATTCTCTCTGCTATTGCAACAAACAGTTGATTAGACTTCCTGAATGGCGAGCTCAGACCTAGAGTCGATGGGAGGAGCTCTTTAAATTTGTCAATGGATGCCCACATGTTAAAATTGTAGTGGGCCAACACTGCCTAGTGATTAGCCACCTTCAGCTGGAGGTAACCCAATGAGGACACTTTC
This sequence comes from Pelodiscus sinensis, assembly GCF_049634645.1. Taxonomy (NCBI): domain Eukaryota; kingdom Metazoa; phylum Chordata; order Testudines; family Trionychidae; genus Pelodiscus; species Pelodiscus sinensis. Next base: position 1,070,632 of record NW_027466048.1, read on the forward strand.
CTCCCCAACAAGTCCAGCCCCTTAGAGTCTTCGGACTTGGGAGTAGGGCCCTGGAGAGTTTCTTAGCATTAGTCGCATCTACCACCAAGGTTCCCAGTTGTGGGTGCACATACAAGTACTCCTACACCTTTGAAGGGGCAAAGTACCACCACGCCACCACTTTAGTGGTTGGGGAAATGGAAGCGGGGGTTTGCCAAAGGGTTTTCATGGTGGAGGAGATAGTCTTGATAAAGAGGAGAGCAACCCTGGACAGTCCCCCCCAAGACAAGATTTTCACCATAGAATCTGCATCCTCCCCCACCTCCTCTATGTGTAGACCCATATTCTGGGCCATACTCCTCAGTAAGTCTTGATGAGCCCTATTATGCATAAAGGGCAGCGACGCCACCGCCCCTACCGCCTCATCAGGTGATGATGGGGAGGAGGGATGCCACAGCTACCCTTCTTCCTGTTCCACCTCTGGTACCAGGACTGGTACCATGGGCACATGCCCTTGGTCACCGGCACCACAGTGCTGTGAAGTGGCAGCACTGGACATAGAAACATCCCTGGAACCTGGTGCCATTGGACTTCCCCAGAGTGCGGAGTGTTCCGACTGGGAGCTCAGTGCTGAACAGGACTCCACTTGTGTCCCGACCAGTGGCATAACAGGTATCTGCAACCTCAACATAGTCTGAGATGACTGTACCCCTATAGCAGGGTCTGGACCCAGAGCCTCTGAAGGAGTGCCCCTGCTCACTGAAGTAATGGAGACTGAACTGTAGCCCCCATCTTGTGTCTGGTCATAGGCCCAAGGGGCCAGACTGGCCACTGAGTCGAGACGTGCCACTGAGGAGTCATTGTAGAGTCAACTCCTGTCTCCTTTCCAGAGGGACCTGTGCTGAGCGCAGCACCTCCTCTTCCATCCATGGCCTTCAGGTTCCGACTCCAACATGGATGTGGAACGCAGGGACCATGGAGAAACACTAGCCTCTGCACAGGTATAAGGTCACCAGAAGGGCCCAGGTTCTGCCCAAAAGGGCTCATGGAGGTGTTCTTCCTCCTCCAAGTCAGTGGGAGGCCACTCCTCCCCACTACATACCTTACTGGATGAGGGGGTAACCTAGAGAAAGATGATGTGGGAAAAGATGAAGTACTCCTTTTTTTTTTTTTTGCCTCTGTCTCCACAGACAAGGTCAGCTCCCAGACTATTGCACTAGGCAACACAGTATGGGAAGGAGGTGGGCAGCCCTTGGTGAAAAAAAAGCAGATTAAAGACTATTTGGAACAGTTAGACATACAGAAATCCATGGGGCCAGATCTAATGCATCCAAGGGTGCTGAGGGAGTTGGCTCATGTCAGCCATTGGTTATTATCTTTGAAAAAAGGGAGTTACTCACCTCGTGCAGTAACGAGTGTTCTTCGAGATGTGTGTCCCCGTGGGTGCTCCACTCTAGGTAAAGGGTTGCCCTGAGCTGCAGATCAGAGCTTTGCAAAGCAGTTTCCCCCTCTGTTGAGCCGCGCATACTCAGAAGGCGTCTCGAGCCCTTCCCGCCCTCTGTAGTGCACGGCTCAACCCCCTCCCTTTCAGTTCCTCGTCTCCGTCCGAGTAATTTAGACTCCGCGCAGAGGGGAGGAAGGGAGGGTCGTGGAGCACCCACGGGGACACACATCTCGAAGAACACTCGTTACTGCATGAGGCGAGTAACTCCCTTTTCTTCTTCGAGTAGTGTCCCCGTGGGTGCTCCACTCTAGGTGACTACAAAGCAGTATTCAATATATGGCTGGAGGGAGCTGGAGTCAATGTTTAGCGGTGGTAGAGAGCACCGCTGTAGCTACTGCTGAGTCATGTTTAAGTTGTGGTAGGATAGCATAATGTCTGGCAAAGGTATGGTCTGAAGACCACGTTGCTGCTCGGTAAATATCCCTTAAGGGGACATTGCTCAAAAAGGCTGTAGAAGCAGCCATGGCTCGAGTGGAATGCGCTCGTGCTGGGCCCTGTAATGGCTTATTGCCCAGGGTGTGGCACTTGACTATGCATGTCGAAATCCATCTTAAGATTCGTTGTGATGATAGACGTGTTCCTTTGGAACGCTCAGCGATGGATATAAAAAGCCTTTTGGATTTACGAAATGGTTTTGTTCTCTCCAGGAAGAAGGCGAAAGCCCTCCGAATGTCCAGAGTATGCAGGGTGGCGTCCTTCTGTGAAGCATGCAGTTTTGGGAAAAAGGTAGGTAGTACAATTGGTTTGTTGACATGGAATTCTGTACAGATCATTGGCAGGAATGTTGGGTGAGGTCTAAGTATGACCCTGTCCTTCGTAAAAACTGTGTAGTGGGGTTCTGACATTAGTGCCCCGAGTTCACTCACCCGTCTGACTGACGTAATAGCTAATAAGAAGCAGACTTTCATAAAGAGAAAGGGGAGTGGTACTGTAGCCAGAAGCTCGAAAGGAGGTCTGGTGAGGTGGTGGAGAACAAGATTTAGGTCCCATAACGGGGGTGGGGCCTTGTAGGGCGGGTATACGTTGTGGAGCCCTTTAAGGAATCTTTTAGTGATAGGATGGGCAAATATGGAGAAGCCGTCAATCAAGGTATGGAACGCTGCTATTGTGGAAAGATGGACTCTTAAGGAAGAGATTGACAGTCCTGATACTTTAAGGTCTAGAATGTAGTCCAGGATCGTATTCAGTGGGGCGACACGGGGCTTTGCTTTGGTTCGCTGGCACCAGTGAGAGAATTGTGTCCATTTTTGCAGGTAAGTTTTTCGAGTGGACTGTCTCCTACTTGGATGTCCTTCACTTGCTGGGAACAGTGATTTTCTATCTCCGAGAACCAGAGAGCAGCCAAGCCTGAAGGTGTAGGGTATGGAGCTGTGGGTGTAGTATTGTGCCATTGCTCTGAGATATCAGGTCTACACGGTTTGGTAGTAGATAAGGAGGGTGAACTGCTAGCTTGTGCAGGTACAGGTACCAAGTTTGTCGGGGCCACGATGGGGCTATCAGGATGACTAGGGCTCCGTCTCTGCAGATCTTGCGTAGGATTCTTGGGATGAGCGGTATGGGGGGGAAGGCATAGTGTAGGGGGGCTGTCCATTTGATTAGAAAGGCATCCCCCAGGGAATGTCTGCCAAGTCCTGCACGTGAGCAGAACTGGGGGCATTTGGGGTTCTGGGTAGAAGCAAAAAGGTCTATAGATGGCCATCCCCATCGGTGGAAGATTGAGTTTGTGACCTCCGTGTGTAACTCCCACTCGTGATCCGAGGTGAAGTTGCGGCTGAGTGAATCTGCTCTGGTGTTGTTCACCCAGGGCAGGTAGGATGCTATGAGGGTGACATGGTTGCGAATGCAAGAGTTCCACAGGCGGATAGCTTCCGCGCAGAGGGAGCAGGAGCGGGCTCCGCCCTGCCTGTTTATGTAGAACATTGTGCAGATGTTGTCCGTTAGGATGCGGACTGTCTGACTGGCAATGTTGGGGGCAAAGTGTGCACAGGCATTCCTTACTGCCCGCAGTTTGAGGAGGTTGATGTGTAGTCGTGCCTCGGATGGGGACCACCTTCCCTGAACCCCTTGATCATTCATATGTGCTCCCCAGCCAAGGAGGGAAGCATCCGTGGTAATCTGTATAGTGGGTTCGATTTGTTGGAATGGAACGCCTGCCAGGAGGTTGTTCAGTACCGTCCACCATTGTAAGGATGCAAGAACGTTTGGTGGAATAGTCACTGTCTTGTTGAGGGAGTGTCGTGACTGTATGTACACAATTGCTATCCAGAGTTGGAAGCATCGAAAATGCAGACGAGCGTGGTGGACTACATAGGTGGTGGAAGCCATGTGTCCCATTAGTCGGAGACAAGTAAGTACTGTAGTGGTAGGAGTTGTAAACACCGCACTTATAATTTCTTGTATAGGTCTGAAACGTTGTCGAGGTAGGTATGCTCGAGCTGTGATTGAGTCCAGGCGTGCCCCAATGAACTCTATATCTTGAACTGGGTGAAGCGTTGATTTGCTTTCGTTGACTAGAAGACCTAGGTGATTGAGGAGGGATGTGGTCGTACTTATCATGGAGGCGGTTTCGTCCTGTGTCGAGCCCTTTAAAAGGCAGTCGTCTAGGTAGGGGAATATAATGACCTTTTGTCTTCTGAGGTACGCAGCGACGACTGCTAGTACCTTTGAAAATTCTCTCGGAGCTGACGAGAGGCCAAAGGGGAGAACATCGTACTGAAAATGATCTGGGCCGAGCGTAAAGCGTAGATAGCGTCTGTGGGCAGGATGGATAGTTACATGGAAATACGCATCTTGCAGGTCGATGGCTGCGAACCAGTCCCCTTGATCTAGCACAGGAATGATTGTTGTAAGTGTGACCATTTTGAAACGTTGTTTCCTGAGAAACTTGTTCAGTTTGCGGAGGTCTAATATGGGCCTCCAGCCCCCCGTTTTTTTCTCGATCAAAAAATAGTTCGAGTAAAATCCTTTCCCGTGAAACTCTACTGGTACTCTTTCTGTGGCTCCGATTAAAAGGAGTTGATCGATCTCTTGTCTTAGTAGAGTTTCGTGAGAGGGGTCCCTGAAAAGGGACGGGGTAGGGGGAAGGGTAGGTGGGATGGTGTAGCCGACTCGAATTATGTCTAGAACCCATCGGTCCGATGTTATAGATTCCCATTGTGGAAGGAACGGCCGTAAACGGTGGGTAAAAAGATGGCCCTGTTGCGTTGTTGCTAGATCATGAGGGAGGTATTGCAGACCCTCGACCACATCTTCAAATTTGTTGCTTAGAGGACTGAGCAGTTGGTGGGCGGCCCTGATTAGGGCACCTCCTCTGAGGTCGTTGTCTTGGCCTAGTGTCTTCATACGGTTTCTGTGGTCGGTTTTATTGCCCATACCTGTAGTGATTGTATGTGTTATATGGGGTGTACCGCCTGCGTTTGAAAGGCGGTGTGTACATCCCCAATGTACGAAGAGTGGTTTTCGAATTCTTACTGTTGTGTAGCATTTCGTCTGTAGAAGCTGCAAATAATTTTTGCCTATCAAATGGTAAATTTTCTACTTTGGGCTGAAGATCTCGGGGAACTCCAGATGACTGTAGCCAGGAAGTTCTGCGCATGACTACCGCCATAGCTGTAGTCCTAGCTGCGGTGTCAGCGACGTCCATTGCAGTTTGGAGAGTGGTGCGAGCGATCGTATGGCCTTCATGGACTATCGCTTTCAAGATAGATCTTTTGGATTCAGGGGGATATGGTATCAGTTCTCCCAACTTCGAATAATTATCAAAGTCATGATTCGCTAAAGCATCTGACGAAGTGGGTCTTTGCCCACGAAAGCTTATGCTCCTACACGTCAGTTAGTCTATAAGGTGCCACAGGACTCCTCGTCGCTTTTGCAGATTCAGACTAACATGGCTATCCCTCTGAATACATGATTCGCTAAGAAGGCAGAATAATTTAATATTCTTAGTTGTAGTGTAGAAGAAGTCTAGCTTTTTATGGTCCTTGTCCATATTGCCATTTTTGTATTGCGGCAACTTCGCTCTTTGCTGTGCTGATTCAACAACTAAGGAGTTGGCTTGTGGATGTGTAAACAGGAAATCATTGTCTTTTGGTGGAACTAAGTATTTTCTGTCAATCTTTTTATTAGTTGGCTGGATGGATGCGGGTGTCTTCCACAGATCCTCAGATGTTTCCATGATTGCCTCCATGATTGGCAGGGCAATCTTACTGTGCAATGTAGGATGCAGGTTCTTTAACAAGTGATGTTGTTTCTTTGGCACTTCTTGGAGGGAGACATGCTGACTTGTCGCTACTCGCTTGAATAATTCTTGAAACTGTTTGAGGTCGTCGATCGCTACTGTATCTGATGGTATAACTGCCTCGTCTTGCTGGGCACTTAGGTCGTCAAGGTGTGTGATGTTTATTGATTGAATATCGGATTCATTGTCCAAAATTCGTTCCTCCTCCTCCTCTGCGTGTGTTGCCGGAGGTAGGGGCTGTAGATGAGGCACGCTCCTTCGAGATGGTGAGGAGTGGGCTGAGAACCGGCGTCTGTATGGGTCCCAATGATCCCAGGGCCCCCATTGGGGTGGGTAGGGTGGGGGTAGGTATGACCAGTAAGGATGCCATAGGCTTTGTTGTGGTCCAGCCCTATGATAGGATGAGCGAGACCCCCTTGGCGACGTGTGTCGTGAAGAATATGTCGTATGTCGGTCATCATCCTGTAAGGGAGCCTCTTGCAAGGACACTGGAGACATAGATCTGGGAGGGGAATGCCTTGCCAAGGATCTCCCAGGGGAGCAGTCAGTGGGAGGCAGGCATGAATGCTGCTGCCTGCTGTGAGTGTCAGACGCTGCCTTAGAGTGTTCTGTAGCAGACTCCTGAGGATGCCTCTCGCTGTCTGCTGCCGGCACCGGTGTACAGATCTGGTTTACAGTTGCAGCCGGTGCTGGCTGTGTATGGAGTTTCTTTTGGTGCGGTGCTGACGGTTTGAGCGGCACCGTCCCTTTAAGCTGAGCCGGAGTTTTTTGCAGTGCCGGGGCTTGAAGCAGTGCCAGGGCTTGCAGCGGCACCGCTGTTTGAAGCGGCGCCGGCTTTTCTTTCCACCCCGGGTGGTTAGCGCGTTCCCGGGACGGCTCGGAGGCAGCGCGCACCGGTCCTGGTGCCGAACGGGAGGATCTTCCCTCTGCTTTGCTAGCAGGGGTCCTCAGACTTCCTTGCCCCTTTCCCTGTGTCTTTGGGGAGGAAGAAGGCGGGAGAGAGCGCGACGGTGAGGCTCTCTGCCTTGTACTTTTTGGCGGCGGGGGGGTTTCATGCTGCGGTTCCCCCTGCTCTGTAGGCTGCAGAGCCTTTTCAAAAAGAATCATCCTCAGGCGGAGCTCTCTATCCTTTCTAGCTCTCGCCGTGAGGGAAGCACAATGTATGCAGCTGTGGGGTGAGTGAGTTTCCCCCAAGCAACTAATACATTTTGTGTGGCCGTCAGAAGCCGGCATAGGCTCGCGGCACTGCTCACATTTTTTAAAGCCTGAGGAGGCTGACATAGTTCGGGAGATTCTTATTTTCTTACACTGTTGATGTTTTCAGAGTTTTATTTATTTGTGACTGTTGTTATAGTCCTTTCTTTCTCTTTATGTGGTTTATTTGTTTTTCCAGCTGAGAAGCCGAGAGAGGCGAATTTCAATCCCCGAAGGGAGATATTGTCAGTTTCGTTCTTTTTATAAAAGAAAAAATTTTGTTGTTGTAATTATTTTAGAGAGAAACAAGGAAAAAAACTAATTTGGAATATAAGAGTGGAAAAACAAGTTTGCGGAGGACACTACGCTAGGGGGAGATGTGGCTATGTTGGCGGGCAGGGATAGAGTCCAGAGTGACAGGGTTAGAGGATTGGGCCAAAAGAAATCTGATGAGTTTCAACAAGGACAAGTGAAAAGTCCTGCACTTGAGATGAAGAAACCCAAGCCTTGCTGCAGGCTGGGGACCAACTGGTTAGGCAGCAATTTGGCAGAACAGGACCTGGGGATTACAGCTGAATCTGAGTCAACAGTGCACCCTGGTAGCCAAGAAGGGTAGTGGCACATTAGGGGGCATTAGGAGCATTTCCAGCAGATCTAGAGAAGTGATTGTTCCCCTTCATTCAGCACTGGTGAGGCCACATCTGGAGTTTTGCTTCCAGTTATGGGCTTCCCATTACAGAGGGGAGGTGGACTCATTGGAGAGGGTCCAGCAGAGGGCAACAAAATGATGAGGGGTCTGGACCATATGACTTATGAGGCGAGACTGAGGGTATGTCTACACTAGAAAGTTAGTTCGAACTAACTTTCCTATGCGCTACACTAGCGCTTCGCTAGTTCGAATTTGAATCGAACTAGCGGAGCGCTTAGTTCGAACTAGGTAAACCTCATTTTACGAGGACTAACGCCTAGTTCGAACTAGCTAGTTCGAACTAAGGGCTGTGTAGCCCTTTAGTTCGAACTAGTGGGAGGCTAGCCCTCCCCAGGTTTCCCTGGTGGCCACTCTGGCCAACACCAGGGAAACTCTATGCCCCCCTCCCGGCCCCGGACCCCTTAAAGGGGCACGGGCTGGCTACGGTGCCCGTGCCAGGTGCAAGCCTGCCAGCACCCAGCTAGCAGACCCTGCACCTGGCACGGCACAGAGCCACCCACCCGATGCCCCCCAGCCCACCCCCTCTTGCCGGGACCAGGCTGGCGGCTCCCGGGAGCTTGCCCTGGACCGCAAGAGGCGGGCACCTTCCTGGGCTAGTGCGGACATCGTGGACCTCGTCCACGATCTCCGCACTAGGCACAGGAAAGTGGCCGTCTAGGGCAGGAGAGCTGCCAGCCTGGCCACCCAGGACCAGGTGTGCATGAAAATCAAGGGGGTCCACTGAGACCCCCGACACTGAGCCCTGAGCTTACAATGGCCGTCCTGGGTCAGACCAAAGGTCCATCTAGCCCAGTAGCCTGTCTGCCCACAGCGGCCAACCCTAGGGACCCTGGAGGGGATGGACCGAAGACAATGACCAAGCCATTTGTCTCGTGCCATCCCTCTCCAGCCTTCCACAAACTTTGGGCAGGGACACCACTCCTACCCTCTGGCTAATAGGACTCCATGGACCCAACCTCCATGACTTGATCTCACTTCCCTTTAAACTCTGTTCTAGTTGTAGCCTTCACAGCCTCCTGCAGCAAGGAGTTCCACAGGTTAACTATTTGCTTTGGCAAGAAGAACAACTTTCTCTTACTAGTTTCAAGCCTGCTACCCATTCCTTTCCTTTGGTGTCCTCTAGTCCTTCTTTATGGGAACTCAGGAAGAACTTTTCTGAATGCACCCTCTCCACCCAACCCCTGCTTTTAGAGACCTCTATCCTGTCCCCCCTCCGTCTCCTCTTTTCTAAGCTGAACAGTCCCAGTCTCTGTAGCCTCTCTTCATCTGGGACCTGTTCCCAACCCCTGATCATGTTAGTTGCCCTCCCCTCTCCCAGCCTTTCTCTTCCCCTCTCCCACCTCCTTTTCCCAGTCTCCCCCAGTTTTTTTCAATAAAGACAGAGTCAATGTTGGAAGAAACGTTATCTTTATTTTGTACATCAATAAGAAGGGGGGCTAGGGAAGGGCAAGTGGAAGGAGGTGAGGGAGGAATGGGGTACGAGCCCCCGATGGGGAGGACTGGGCTGGCTCTGCGGGCTTCTGGGGGTGGAAGCTCTCCTGCAGCCCCCCAATTACTCCCTCTCCCCAGATGGCAGCCTGCGGCAAGTGCAGCCGGGCTGATGGCCGAGTGGTGTGATGTGCCCAGTGTGGGCACTCAGGGCACTCCAAGCCAGAACTTCTTTGCAAGCGGGGCACCCCTTAGAACTGTGTGTCCGGGGTGGGGGTCGGGACCCTTTAAGCGCAGCCCTCGGCTAGCCTGAGACAGTATCTCCATGCTCTAAGTCCTCCTTTTATGCCCTGCCGGCACTGCTTCCGGCCATCATTAAGCCCTGTTCAGAGTCCACTCAATGTGGACTTACTAGTTCGAACTAGCAAAACGCTAGTTCGAACTAGTTTTTAGTTCTAGATGCGTTAGTTCGAACTAGCTTAGTTCGAATTAACTAATTCGAACTAAGTTAGTTCGAACTAGCGCTGTAGTGTAGACGTACCCTGAGGGATTTGGGCTTCTCTAGTTTGCAGAAGAGAAGAGTGAGGGGGGATTTCATAGCAGCCTTCAACTACCTGAAGAGGGGTTCTGAAGAGGATGGAGAGGCTGTTCTCAGAAGAGACAGGTGGCAGAACAAGCAGCAATGGTCTCAAGTTGCAGTGGGGGAGGGGAGTCTAGGTTGGATATTAGGAAAAACTTTTTCCATAGGAGGGTGGGGAAGCCCTGGGCTGGGTTCCCTAGGGAGGGGGTGGAATCTCCATCACTAGAGGTTTTTAAGTCCCGGCTTGGGATGATTGAGTTGGGGTTGGTCCTCCTTTGGGCAGGGGGCTGAACTCAATGCCCTCCTGAAGGCTCTTCCAGCCCTGGGGTTCTATGAGAAGATGCAGCTGCCTTTCACGGTCCTTTTGCCATGTGACTTCTACTTCCTTTGTCCCAGACACAGGCTGCCCAGCTCATGGAGCACGTGGCCTGGAAGCCTCAGAGCTCTGACACGCCCCCCCCCTCCCGCCTTGCCTTGTTGAGGCACAAGGCTCGGCCTTCTCTTCTCTCAGTGGGACAATTGAATAGCTGAAGGTCCGTGGAGCAGGCTGGCAGTGCATTGCCGGAGTCTCTGTGAGTGTCACCCAGAAGCACAGCACAAGTTGTGCAGATCGGACAGACAGGCGGACAGACAGGCAGGCAGGCAGGCAGGCAGACAGACATCTCCATAACCCACAGTACAAAGGGGATGCAAACATACAGGTGAGATCGTCGCCTTTGGCAGATTATAAGAGTTTTGCAGATATCGTAAGTGGCAGACCTGGCACAACCCCTGGCCTTTCTAGAACACAGACTTTCATAAAGGGTCCCCCAAATCCCACAGCATCACACAGGTGTCTGTCACTGCACCCCCCGACTTGCAGCCCAAGGAAACGGACACGCGACCCCTGATGCCCTGGGAGAGCCTGGGAAGGGCAAGGAGAGGTGACATCGCTCCGTAGGGCAGAGAATGACTCTGTCTGGGCCACAGAAAGGCCTGGTTAGGACACGTAGCTCAGCTCCTGGACCAACAATGCCCCTGGCCAGATGTTCTCTGCTGGACATGGGCAGGGAATTCTCCTTCCCCTGCCCCTGGGGACCAGCTCTTCCCCAGCCATTATCTCAGCTCCAAGCTCCATGTGCCAAGCCGGGGCTGGGTGACAGGGGCAGGAAGGGGGCATTGCAATGGCTGATGGGAGATCAGGCAAGAGAAGTGGAGAACCCGCAGAGTCAGGGGGCCAAGTGCCATTGAAGCAGCCCCATAACCAAGGAGAGGTGGCCTCCAGGGGTGTCCCCCAGTGGCCGTGCATCGCCCCTCCTGCGAGGGGGGAGGACTCGTCGGGGGAGGGGTGGGGCGAATGGCCGAGCTGCTCTAGACTCACCGTGTCGACGCTGAGCTCGGCCTCAGGCTTCACGAGCAGCACGCTGCGATCCACGGCGCGGACGGCGCACAGGGACCCGGGGGCAGCCTGCACCTGCAGCTGGAGCTCCGAGCCCGGCAGGGCCCGGTCCTGCGAGAAGGCCAGCTTCACCTGGCGAGGCACAGGGTGTCACAGTGGGGGAGAGAGACCCCCGGGGCAGGGGGAAAGGTGCAGGACACAAGCTACAGGCACCGAGTGTCACTCTGGCCCTAGGCCCCACTGGCCGTGGGGCTTTGGGACTCGGTGCTAGGGGTGGGGCTGGGGGATTGAGGCAGCCCAGGCTCATTCAGTGCCCCCGTGGGACAGCACATGGAGCTGCGGTTATTTACAGACACCCCAGACAGACGGCAGGGGAGGGGGAAGGGGAGAGGGGCAGAAGGGCCCAGGTCACCCAGTGACTCCCTGCCCAGGGCTCCGGTTACGGGGCAGGAGCGGTTCCCCCAAGCCCCTCGGCCCCGAGCCCCGGGCTCACCTTGTTGGGGAGGCACTTGGCCACGCGCAGCAGGGCGCTGTCGGCAGCCATCTCTCCGTCGGGCAGCACCGTGTAACCCAGCACCTTGGCAGCCGGCGCCAGCTCAGCGCCGACGGGCAGCTCCACGGAGAAGGAGCCCTTCAGTCCTAGGGGCAGTGGGGGGCAGTCAGGGGCAGTCAGCAGGGCCCCTCCCCCGCCTGGGGCTCCATCCCCAACACGCTCCCCTCCCCCACTACTTACCAGCCCCCTCGCCGAGCTCCAGCCCCTTGTGGAGGATCCTGGCGATGGCTCCCTTGGCCACGACCTGCGGAGGAGGAGACGGGAGTCACTGAGCTGAGGCTGAACAGGGGCTGGCGAACGCCCCAACGTGGGGATGCTGCACTGGCTGCAGTCAGGGCGGGGGCAGCCTCACCCCCCCACGGACTGAGCCAGCGGAGGTGGGGGTGCACGGGAGCACTCTCGGATCCGTGTCCTTTTCCCCAGCCCCAGAGCCAGGCAGCCCCCACTTTGGGGGAAGTTTGGAACCTGAGCCCCTAGTGGGGAAGGAGGAAAAGCCCCGTCCTGATCTAGCCCCACCCCTGAGTTCAAGGAACCGTTCTACTCCACACCCCTTGTCATTCAATAGGGCGGCTGGGGGCATCGCTGCGAGGGTCAAATCAGGGCAACTTGCTCAGAACCAGGCCTACGTACAGCCCAAGACTGGGGTCCTCCTCTATAAAGCACCAAATCAGCCACCCACAGAGCACTTCAGCTGCTTCTCTAGCCAGCAACCCCCTTAGACACTCCAGATGTGCCACCACCAGCCCCACTCCTCACACAGATCAGGGGTTATAAACCCATCTCACCAACTCTGAACAGGTTCTCTCAGTCCCACAGGACAAGCCACAGTCCCAGGACAATTTATACCTCAGATCTTACCCAAAAGAGCATGCTGCACCAGCCCTTTAGAATCTAATATCTAAGGGTACGTCTACACTACAGCGCTAATTCGAACTAACTTAATTCGAATTAGTTAATTCGAACTAAGCTAATTCGAACTAACGCATCTAGAACTAAAAACTAGTTCGAATTAGCGTTTTCCTAATTCGAACTAGCGCGTCCACATTAAGTGGACCCTGAACAGAGGTTAAGTATGGCCGGAAGCAGTGCCGGCAGGGCATCAGAGGAGGACTTAGAGCGTGGAGATGCTGTCTCAGGCTAGCCGAGGGCTGTGCTTAAAGGGTCCCGACCCCCACCCTGGACAGACAGTTCTCAGGGGTGCTCCGCTTGCAAAGCAGTCCTGGCTTGGAGTGCCCGGAGTACCCACACTGGGCACATCACACCACTCGGCCATCAGACTGGCTGCACTTGCCGCAGGCTGCCATCTTGGGAGAGGAGGCAATTGGGGGGCTGCAGGAGAGCTTCCACCCCCAGAAGCCCGCAGAGCCAGCCCAGTCCTCCCCATCGGGGGCTCGTGCCCCATTCCTCCCTCACCTCCTTCCACTTACCCTTCCCTAGCCCCTCTTCTTGATGTACAAAACAAAGATAACGTGTCTTCTAAAATGGAATCTGTCTTTATTGAACAAAACTGGGGGAGACTGGGAAAAGGAGGTGGGAGGGGGAAGAGAGAGGCTGGGAGAGGGGAGGGCAACTAAAATGATCAGGGGTTGGGAACAGGTCTCATATGAAGAGAGGCTAAAGAGACTGGGACTTTTCAGCTTAGAAAAGAGACAGAGGGGGGACAGGATAGAGGTCTCTAAAAGCAGGAGTTGGGTGGAGAGGGTGCATACAGAAAAGTTCTTCATTAGTTCCCATAAAGAAGGACTAGAGGACACCAAAGGAAAGGAATGAGTAGCAGGCTTCAAACTAGTAACAGAAAGTTGTTCTTCACAAAGCAAAGAGTCAACCTGTGGAACTCCTTGCTGCAGGAGGCTGTGAAGGCTAGAACTGGAATAGAGTTTAAAGGGACGTGAGATCAAGTCATGGAGGTTGGGTCCATGGAGTGGTATTAGCCAGGGGGTAGGAGTGGTGTCCCTGCCCAAGGTTTGTGGAAGGCTGGAGAGGGATGGCACTAGACAAATGGCTTGGTCACTGTCTTCGGTCCATCCACTCCAGGGTACCTGGTGTTGGCCACTGTTGGCAGACAGGCTACTTGGCTAGATGGACCTTTGTTCTGACCCAGTACAGCCATTGTAAGCTCAGGGCTCAGGGTCGGGGGTCTCACTGGACCACCCTGATTTTCATGCAAACCTGCTCCTGGGAGGCCAGGCTGGCAGCTCTCCTGCCCTAGACAGCCACTTTCCTGTGCCTAGTGCGGACGTCGTGGATGAGGTCCACGATCTCCGCACTAGACTAGGTGGGCGCCCGCCTCTTGCGGACCGGGGCAGGCTCCCAGGAGCTGCCAGCCTGGTCCCGGAAAGAGGCGGAGGGTTGGGTGGCAGCAGGTGGCTGGTTCGTGCCGTGCCAGGTACAGGGTCTGCTGGCTGGGTGCTGGCAGGCTTGCACCTGGCACGGGCACCGTAGCCAGCCCGTGCCCCTTTAAGGGCTCAGGGCCGGGAGTGGGGCAGACGAGTTTCCCTGGTGGTGCCCAGAGTGGCCATCAGGGAAAGCTGGGAAGGGCTAGCCTCCCACTAGTTCGAATTAAGTGGCCACACAGCCCTTAATTCAAACTGCTTAATTCGAACTAGGCGTTAGTCCTCGTAGAATGAGGTTTACCTAGTTCAAATTAAGCTCTCCGCTAGTTCGAATTAAGTTCGAACTAGTGGTTTGTATGCGTAGCGCCTATCAAAGTTAATTCTAACGTCTGTTAGTTCGAATTAACTTTGTAGTGTAGACATACCCTAAGGGGTTACTAATACAAGAAAGAAAAGGCAGAGAGGAGGATCGTTAAGGAGAAGCCATTACACACGTCTATCCCCAAGTTCTTGATGCAGCCTTTTAGCAGATGTAACAAACGGCCAGCTCAAAAGTCTCTGGAGCACATAAGGAGGTTTCTCATTGTGTGCATTAATGACCGTTCTTTGAGGTGTGTGTCCCCGGGGTGCCCCACTGCTGGTGACTACAGAGAAATACTTGCTACAGAAGGTGGGAGTTGGAGTCTCTGCTTGGCGGCACAAGCTAGCATCGCTGGAGCCACGGCTGTACCAGCTGACAATTGAGGCATGATGGCATAATGCCTGGCGCGGGTGTGGTCAGAGTTCCAAGTAGCTTCTCAATAAATGTCTGTGAGTGGTACATGTTCAGGAAAGCCACAGAGGTTGCAGTTGCACGCAGGGAGTGTGCTCTTGGAATGGAGATGAGTGGTTTATTCCAGAGGGAGTGTGATGTGGTGATGGAACCCTGCAGCCCAAACCGGATCGTGCAGGGCATGAAAGACGGCGGCTGGCTGACCTCCGCGTGGCAGGAGAAAGGGCAGTGGCTGGAACGTGCCAGGCAAACAGCGGCCTGGCGGATGCTAGCGCATGCGCCTTGGGTGCAAGCCAGGAAGACGCCGGCGCATGCACATTAGGCAGGTCAGGGAGTGCCTGCGGGAGCAGGGGAGGCGGAAGGACGGAGGACGCCAGCGCAGGTGCATAGGAGAATGGCAGGAAGGGGCCGGGAGGACTTTCAAAAGAGAGGATGGACAACACAGGTGGGGGCAAGGATGAGAAAACAGGTGAGAAGGGGCTAGAGCAGGGGAGGAGTAGCAGGAATAAGGGCAGGGAGAGCGGGGGTGAGGAAGTGGCTCAGGGCGGGCGGCTGGAGTCTCGCTTGCGGGCTGACGAGTTGCAGCAGTTAGCCCAATCAGCTAGGTGGGTAGGGGACAAGGAGGACACCCCCACCTTAGGGCCCTGGGCTGGGGCCTGGAGAGAGGGAGGGCCCAGCCCCCCCTCACACCCCACTCGGGGTAAAAGCTTAAGGAGAAGCCACAGCAGCCCCTCCTCCCCCGAGGGGCCAAAGCTTGGCAATACGTAAAAAGGCGGAAAGAAGGGGTTTGGACCCATGGGGATGGTCACACCCCTTCACAGGGAGTAACAACTGACTTGATAGGAGAAGATCCACTTGGAGATGTGCTGGGTTGAAATCAGCGCACCCTTTCTCCTGCCTCCATTTGGTGATGGAGATTAAGAGGCACGGAGATTTAGGAAAGTCACGAGTCCTGTCTGTATAGAAGGCTAATGCTCGCTGTATGTCTAAGGGGTGTAACATTGACCGTTTAGGGGATGCATGAGGTTTTGGATAAAAGATGGGCAACACTATAGGCTTATGGATGTGGAATGAGGAACTGATCTTTGGTAGAAACGCAGGATGCGAATGTCAGGTATGCCTCATGAAACAAGGTTTACCGGAGTATTCGACAAAGGCTTCCCTTGTCAACTGCGGCGCATCTAGACTGCTCCGGATCAGCTGATCATCGGCACAGCGTGGCGGCCATTTTGATGTAAATGAAGCGGCGATTATTTAAATCGCTGCTTCATTTTGCTATGTCTAGTAAACTCATCTACACGGCTCCGTCGATGGAGCCATGTAGTCTAGACGCATCCCAGGAGACTCTGAAGGAATCTCGTCATAGTGAGGTGCGTGAAGACAGATGACCCCTCTATTGCTTCATGGAAGGTTGCTATTGCTTCCAGGTGTACCTCCAGGGAAGAGAGGTATAGCCCAGAGGTCTTTAGGTGTAACATACAATCTGGGACAACAGGCAGTGAAGTAGTATTGGGGATGAGGTGAGCTTGTTGACAGCAGAGGGAAAAATGCTTCCATTTCTACGGGTAAGAAAGTCTAGTAGATGGCCTCCTACTGTAGCTCTCACTTGATCAGAGCACTGGGACTAAGGTCCATGGAACCAGAGAGAAGCCAGGCATGAAGGTGAAAGGCTCAAGGCTGAGGATGGGGTAGCTTGCTTGGTTCTGAGAGAGGAGGTTGTGGCTGTGAGGAAACTGGAGTGGTGGAGCTACCGCCATGCGGTGGAGATATGGGAACCAGATTTGCATGGACCATGATGGGATGGTCAGGGTAGTGGGGCACTAGTTGGAAAACCATGGGAGAGGTGGCTGGGCGCAGCCCACCCACTTCTCAGAATCCCTCCCCCAGCCCTGTGGGAGGAACGACTAGACCCAGGGTCTAACTAATTTCTGGGGACAAATAATGACATAACAGGATCAAGGTGTGGGGCTCAAAGGTTTAAAACAAGGGAACCAGACACCAAGGAGAGAACCCTGGACAGCGTCCACTGCTCCATCAAAGCTGTCGATGGATCTAGTGGATGCCACCCAGAGGAACTCTGCCTGGATGTGTGACACAAAGGAGGACCGAAAATAGGCCCCACAGTCGCAGAGAATCCCCTCATCTAGCATCCTCTTCCTAAAGTAGCTTTTGCCAGGGCCAGGAGGAGGTTGACAAGGAGGTCTCATGACTTTGTGGGGCCACGGATAGGGTGTGCATAAATAAAAAAGCGAGGGGAAAAGAATAGGGGTTGCAACCTGGTGCATTCTAAATACGTGTGCGCCAGGTTTTCCTTCACCCCGCAAAACGGGCAGGTCTCTGGGACAGGGGTGAACCGTGGCCAGGTACATGCCCGTGCTCACAGCTCCATGAAGCTCCATGAATATTGGAATAAATTGCCAAGGGAGGTGGTGGAATCTCCCTCTCTGGAGATATTTAAGAACAGGTTAGATAGACATCTGTCAGGGATGGTGTAGACTGAGCTTGATCCTGCCTTGAGGGTGGGGGACTGGACTCTATGACCTCTCGAGGTCCCTTCCAGTCCTATGATTCTATGATTCTATGAACTAATGTCCCCAATGGGCCACGGGTTTAAGGTGGAATATACGCTGACCCAGCGAGGTTCTTCACCCTCTATTAGTCTTAAGTAGTCCCACCACTTACTGTCGGGGCGGGACACGAGGGTGAGGAAATGTGTGGATCACGAGCATGTACAGATGGTCTCTTGGCACGGTTTGGAAACAGACTGGCTGCAAATCCTGCAGCCAGCCAGCGGTCCAGGGATGGGGAAACCGGGGGGGCCCGCGGAACAGGGACCCGATAACTAAAGACGGAGGGTTTGGAGGAAGGGAGGGGTGGGGTGTACCCTCTTGCAGGGACTGCTGCAGAAAACCGAGAGCGGGCTGCGGCAAAGCCGCCTTCACCTCCTGAAGTAGGCATAGGGCAGTTCGGGGGGTGGGGAGTCCCATGCACTGAGCGAGTGTTCAGGCATCCACCCAGTCCCCCAGTCACAGTCCAGGGCTGTGTCTAGACTGCATCCCTTTTCTGTAAAAGGGATGCAAATTAGACACATGGCAATTGCAAATGAAGCGGGGATTTAAAGCCTCCCCTGCTTCATTTGCATAAACATGGCTGCCGCTTTTTTCCGGCTCGGAGCTTTGCCAGAAAAAAGCGCCAGTCTAGAAGCGGATCTTTCGGAAAATAAAGCCTTTTCCAAAAGATCCCTTATTCCTCTTAAAATAAGGAATAAGGGATCTTTTGGAAAAGGCTTTATTTTCTAGACATGTTCCATCCCCTCGGCCCCAGAGCCTTCTCCACCAGCCGCCGAGGCAACAATTACCTCGACGGTGACAGAGGGGGCTGCAGTTGATACCGGGCCAGGGAGGCTCCCTCACGGATTGGCTCCACAGCGGGGACAGCATCGTCCACCCTCATTGCCACGGCTTCCTCAGTCGGCGCCTCCTGCTGACGCCCGCTGGGGGCCTTCTCAGCAGCACTGGGTCTCCTCAGGATCTGTCAGAGGGGGGCCTTCCCACCCTCCTCATCGGAGGGGGGAGATTGAGCCCGTGAATGGCAGGCTCTGCGCTTCCCCCGGACAAGCGTCCAGCCCTCCAAGGTGGAGATATACCAC
Organism: Pelodiscus sinensis; assembly: GCF_049634645.1. Classification (NCBI taxonomy): domain Eukaryota; kingdom Metazoa; phylum Chordata; order Testudines; family Trionychidae; genus Pelodiscus; species Pelodiscus sinensis. Next base: position 1,088,948 of record NW_027466048.1, read on the forward strand.
CCCATAGAGCTAGAAGGGACCTTGAGAGGTGATTGAGTCCAGTCCCCTGTTCTCACAGCAGGACCAAGCACCATCCCTGTCCCAAGCCAAGTACCATGGCCCCCTCAAGGATTAAACTCACAACCCTGGGTTTAGCAGTCCAATGCTCAAACCACTGAGCTACCCCTCCCCTCAAGGTGGAGGGCTAGTCAGCAGGGGCAAGGCCAGGGGGTGCAGTTGGTCTTCAGGGGGGACGTTGAGGCGGGGGAGGGAGAGCGGGGGATAGGGAAACCTCCACCTGGGGGGAGCCCTCTCCCTCACCTGGCAATGACCGCACCGCCCTCTCCTCCTCGGGCCCCGCAGAGATGGACAGAGTAGAGGCGGGGCCCGCCTATTTGCTCGGGCATGCCAGAAGAGGTGCCTCCAGCTCCCGAGTGGAGCCGTTGGTTGGAAGAGGGGCAGCTGCAGAGGCCAGACTACCAGGGCGGCCAGCAGTGCTGGGACCGGCGCCCACCCGGGGTGCCCAGCCGCCTCCCCCGGCCGGGCCAAGAGACAGTCCCTCCGGACGTGCCCCATTGCCCAGCAGAGGAAGCACCGGGCCTCCCCTGTAGAATAATGGTCCCGGTAAAGGGCCCCCTGGTAGGACACCAGGAAGGAACTCTCTAGCGCCACCCCACCACACGCCGCCGGCAGCAGCTGCAGCTGTACCTGCCAGAGGAAGGACAGGATGTGGCGGAGGGCAGGGTCCTTACAGCCCAACGGGAGAGGACTGATGGTGGAAATGGGTCTCCCCAGGGTGGAGAGGAAAGGCAGTAGGGCAGCACTGGGGAGGAAGGGTGGAACGGAGGTGAGGACCACCCATACGCCCAGGACCTCCAGCAGTTCGAGGGGCACTTGCATGCCCCCCACCGCCAGGACCCACTCCACTGCCTCCTGGGCGGTGGCCTCCGAGGCAAGGAAGAACACAACCTTGTCGTACATTTTGGAGGCCGCCACCACGGCCAAGGCCCCCACCACTCTGGCCAAAGCCCGCACGTAGGTTTCGACGTGGGGCGAGACGGCGATCAGGAGGCAGCGAACACCGTGCCTCCTGGTCAGGGTGGGGTGGCAGACCATGTGGTGTTCTTGCGGAGTAAAGCTCCCAGGGAGGATGCCTTTGGGTAGAAGAATGCTGTGATGAAAAGCGGCCATGTCGTCCCGTGTCAGCCTTCCCGAGGGACAGATGTGGCTGGGGAGTGAGGCGGTGAATTGAGCGCACTCAGGGCACAGTGAATTGAGTGCACAGTGCCAAGGACTCTCGGTCTGTCGGTGCCATAGAATGTCTAGGCCAGTCTTTGTGCGGTGCGCCAGGCTCGGTGTCAAAGGTGCGGAGGAGGGGCCAGCGTCACAACCTGGGAGAAGGCATCTCAGTAAAGAGTCTATTCGGCGCTGTATCTGGTGCTGCCTCTGGTACCATCTTCAGTGCTGATCTGTAGTGTTTGGTTGGTGTGGCAGATGGCGATGCCGATGAAGACAACGGTGCTGACGGCTTGTGTCTAGGCTCCAAGTGGGCCCTTTTGTGCACCACGTACTGTTTTGGCAGTGCCATACCTAAGGTGCCGGGCTTTTCACCCTGGATGGTAGAGAAGGAACTGAGGCACTGCACCTAACAGACCCTACTGACACGAGGAGACGCTACTGCACATGCTCGGCGTGGCAGGGCACTGCTAGAAAAATCTCCAGTCACTGGTGCGAGAATTCACCAGCACCCAAAGTGAACCCATGGGGACATTCACTCGAAGAAGAACTTTATCCTTCTCCTTTGTTAGGGCTTCACCTGACCATCAGCTGCAATCTGCTTTAGAGAAACATTTTCATGACCCTTGAGTTCTCCCTGCCCTGCGTCTAATTCCAGCCTCACTTCTGAGACACCAGACAGGCAATCAGAAACCTTATTCAGACACACTGCAGCTTTAAAATCCCTGGAGCACATCCTATGTCAGGAGGGGTCAATGAAACCTTCCGGGCTCTGTCTTTAGCAAAGGTGCTTGTGGAGAGGAGGGCAGGAGTGAAGACCAAGATGGAGGAATCCCCAGGATCCTTTTATACTCTTGCCCTTGCAGAGGGAAATCATCGTTCTCCTGAGTGATGGTGCCTCCCAAAATGGAGCTGATCACATGATCAACTAACCTGCCCATGTCCTTTACGCCAGCAGCCATGGGGAATCTGCAGGTCTGTAGGGTCACAACTGAATTCCACAGGTGTAACACTTGAGAGCCAATGTCCATGCAGAAGAGCTATTCTCTGGGGAACCACCCCTCTCAATAGGCGTTAAACACCTGCTGCTGTCTCCCAGACAGAAAACATTTAAACTGCAAGCTCAGAGCCCATATTCATAACTTTACATACAAAAATCATACATGTACATGAGCAGCACAAACAGAATCCGCATGGCATTGGCTTTCATTAGACACCTCACCTGACCCTCTTTGCACTACATTTGGGGCAAACACACACCAGTGGGTGCAAGAATGATCTGCATGTTCCTGTTAAAATCCAATAACATCACACACACACACACACACACACACACACACTTTAGTTCTCAGGTTGGGGCTCACCAGGAAGATGAAATCCAGGCTCTTGGACCCGTTCCCCAGGTTCTTCCTCGCCAGGACATAGTCCACGTGGAGCCGCTGGGCCTGGTCACAGGGCAGCTCCCCTCCCAGGCTGCCGATCTTCAGGAAACTCCGGTTCCGGGAGTAGAAGGGCTCCACACTGTGATGGGCATCCGGGTAATGGGGAGAGTCTCCGTCACTCTCTGTTCTGGGACCTGCCTGCTTGAAGTGCCCCTGGGACAGAGAAGAAGGTTACTTAACTCATAACTGTAGCTCTTCAAGATGTGTTGCTCATGTCCATTCCAATCAGTTGTCCGCGCTGCATGCACGGATCTCGAAGCTTTTTTCCCTCAGCAGTATCCATAGGGCCAGCCAGGGAGCCTCTTGGAGTGGCACCGGGATAACGGCGCATATATACCCCTGCTGGCCCCTCCACCCCCTTGTTCCTTCTTGCCAAAGTTCTCCAACGAAGGGGAGGCGGGTGGGATTTTGAATGGACATGAGCAACACCTCTCGAAGAACTACAGTTACGAGGTAAGTAACCTCTTCTTCTTCGAGTGCTTGCTCATGTCCATTCCAATCCGGTGCTTCCCAAGCCGCTTCCTCTGGCGGTGGGGTTGGAGAGTAATGACAGCTGTCTCTCTACAGATTGCAGCACTGCTCTACCCACAGATGTGTCGGCCCTGGCCTGCTGCATGATGGCGTAGTGGTCTGAAAAGGAGGACCATGTGGCCACCCTACAGATGTCCAAGCGGCGAGGAGTCCTGCGGCACCTTATAGACTAACTGAAGTGTTGGAGCATAAGCTTTCGTGTAGATTCAGACTAACACGGCTACCCCTCTAATACTTGATGTCCAATATAGGCACTTGAGCCAAGAATGTGACGGACCTGGCCTGCGCCCATGTGGAGAGCGCTCACAGCCGGGGAGGAGTTTCCCCAGTTTGTGGTAACATTCGTTAATGCATGAGGTCATCCACCATGATAAACACTGAGCTCACACTGGTGCTCCCTTCATTCCTTCCGCAAAGGAAATAAAAAGCTGTGGTGACTTTCGGAAGTCTTTTGTCCCGTCTATATAAAAGGCAGCGGCCCTCCTTAGCTCAGGCAATGCAAAGCCTGCTCTTCAGGTGTGTTGTGGGGTTTAGGAAAAAACACTGAAACAAATGTTCTGGGACATATAGAAATGGGAAACTACCTTAGGGAGGATGGCCGGGTGAGGGCAGAGCCTAACTTTGTCCTTAAAGACCATGGACGGGGGCTCCGAGGTCAGGGCCCGTAACTGACACCCTCCTGGCTGATGTAATCACGACCAGAAATGCCACCTTCCATGACAAATGCTCCAACAAGCAGGTGGCTAGAGGTTCAAAGGGTGGTCTCATAAGTCCCGTAAGTACCATGTTAAGGTCCTGGGGGGATGGGGGAATGCAGCTGCGGCATTAGTCTGTCGATCCCCTTCAGGAATCTCTTTGTCATTTTATTAGCAAAGACTGACCTTCCCCCCCCTTCACCCCCCCGGGCAGAAGGCTGAGATCGCTGCCAGATGGACTCTAGGAGAGGATGTGGCAAGGCCCTGGTACCTGAGCTGTAGCACATAATCTAATATCAGAGGAACGCTGGCCGCAACCAGGGCTATGCCCCTTTGTTGTGTCCACAGCGTGAACCTTTTCCACTTGGCTTCATAAAGGGCCCTGGCAGATGGCTTTCTGCTGTCCAGTAAAACCCTTTGTACTTCCTGAGAGCAGCCCCGTTCTACGTCTGAGCGCCACTCAGTTTCCACACCGCAAAGTGGAGAGCCCCCAGGTTCGGGTGACATAGTATCCCCTACCCTAGATCTTGCATGAGCAGATCCGAGACCAGAGGCAGTCTCACCGGTTCAACCACTGACAGTTTCCTCAGGATGGAGAACCAGTGTTGCTGAGGCCACCTCGTGACCACTGTTGCCCTGAAAAGCCACATTCTGACCAGAACCAGTGGAAGGGGAGGGAACACATATACTAGGTGATTGGGCCATTGGATATGGAAAGCGTCCCCTAGGGAGCCAGGTCCCTGCCCCCTGAAGGAGCAGTATCTCCCGCACTGGGATTGTCTCTGGAGGCAAACAGATCCACAAGGGGATAACCCCACCTTCAGAAAATCCCCTCTAGAATATCCCTGATTGCCATGAGCTCCTTGACGTTGATGTGCAAGGAACTCTCCCTCCTTGACCATAGACCCTGAGTCCTTAGGGTCCCCAAATGGGCCCCCCACCCATCAGATGCATCCATCACTAATTGTACAGAAGGAGCCTGTGCGTTGAAGGGGACTTCTGCACACACTACATCCTCCTGAGTCCACCAGTCCAGTAAATGAAGTACTGAACCTGAGAGGATAACCAGGGTCTGGTGCACTGGATTGTGCGCAGTTCTCAGCCAGCGTTGGAGTATAGGCAGTCTCAGCCTGGCGTGTGTCACGACGTATGTACAAGCCGCCATGTGACCCAGCAGATGCATTCAATGGCAGGCAGTAGTCATGGGGCACCTCTGGAGGTCCATAATCATTGTACACATAGTCTGAAACCTGTGAGCGGGTAGAGATGCCGTCTCTGCCATGGAATTCAGGAACACTCCCCAAATTCTATTGGCTGGGACGGAACCACAGACTTCTCATTTAGTATGAGGCTGAGTTGTACAGTTGCTTGGTACTTGAGACGTGTGCCACCTCCCGTTCCCAAGACAACCCCCGAATTAGCCAGTTGCCCAGATAAGGGAAAATGTGTACTCCCTGATACCTCAAAAAGGCTCTGAGGTCAACCACGAGGGAGGCACTTGACTCCTGCTCCCTCTGCTGCTAGGCCATAGCCCACGGCTTCCCCCTGAGCGGCGAGACCAGTGCCGGGGGTAAAAATGGCTGTGTTGGTGCCGCATGCACTTGTGGTGCTGCCTGCATGGGCAGGCCTTGCGGGGCCGTCGAGGGTGGAACACTCTGCGTCCCCACTGCAGCCCACAGTGGAGGGACCGATGCCAGGGATGGCACAGGCATTGGCCGGACTGGGAACGGCACCGGTGCCGCAAACATTGGTGCTGAACTCGGTGCCAGTATGCACCGTCGACCTACTCGGCGCTGGTATGGAGAAGGCTGGTGTCTCCAGAGCGGTTAGCGCTATCAGGTCACACGCCGCGTCATATGTCTCTGGCATCGATGGTCTTAGCTCCCACAAGGCACCCTCGGCCTCAGTCATTACGGGAGCATGTTCCTGCCCAGGGTCAGCATGAGTCTGGGTCTGGACCTTCGCGGCCGAGTGTCCCTCCTTCCGACGCACTTTGAGGCTTGTTTTGTGTGGGGATCAACCCTCCCCTCCTTGGATCTCCTCTGGGAAGGAGACTGTGAACGGTGCCGGGAAGGCTTAGGCTTCGCCTTAAGTGGTGCCACCAAGCGCACTGCACACTGACTGGGCCTCTTCCGGTACAAGCGGTGGGAGAGAGGGCTCTATGAGAAATCTCTTCAGCCTAGAGTCCCTCTCTCTCTTTGTCTGCGGCTTAAAACTCCTGCAGATCTTGCAGGTTTGCTGGCAATGAGCCTCACCCAAGCACTTGAGGCAGGAGTCATGCGGATCCCCGCAGGGCCTGGGTTTCAAGCAGAACACACAAGGCCTGAATCCCAGTAGGCCTGGCATCCCCCCGCCCCCCCAGCTGGGGAGAGGAAGAGGAACAAGGCCCTCTAATCACTAAGTATTTGCGCTCTAAACACTATGCTGGTTACAGGTGCTAACTATCCTACAAAGGAACAATGAAAGCTAAGGGGAGACTAAAGGGCTAACTGCTCCAGCTGCTGCAGGGATGGTAAGAAGGAACTGAGGGGGTGGAGGGGCCAGTAGGGGTATATATGCACCACTCCAGGGATCTCCCTGCCTGGCCCTATGGATACTAGTGAGGGGAAAAAAGCTCCGAGATCCGAGCATGCAGCGCACACCTGATTGGAATGGACATGAGCAAGCACACAAAGAAGAACAAAGGGGCATGCTGGGTGCTAAGGGCCAGCAGCGGACAGCAATGGTGCCGGGCAGGGCTGGCTCTGATTTTGCTGGTTGAGCTCAGCCCCATGGCCTCTCACCCTGCCTCTATAACAGGGGCTTAGAGAACCCCAGTGATTTGAATGGGGCAGCCCTGACCTGCGGTACCCCAGGCTGGGGGTCTTTGGTGGGTGCGGGTGCCCAGAGCAGCTGGAAGGGGGCGACCTTCCTAACTAAACCGCACCCCACATGGTCCTGAGAAGAGAAGTGGCAGCACTAGGATGCCGTTTGCACCACCCCTCTGATGGCTTTGCTGCTGGGTCCTGCCCCTTCCCCACACACCTCTGTCTTGGCCCTTCAGCCTGCAGGCTCTCTGGGCGGGGTGGCTTATACTCTGGATGTGTGCAGCACCTAGCACCTCAGGGCCCAATCCTGGCTCTCCTTAGGCACTCCCATAATAAATGCCATGCACCACAGAAGCAATAACAGATGCTGCAGGGCAGGATCCCCACTGGGCTCAGAGGCCCATTGTTTACCCGCAGATCGACTGTCCCAGTCCAGCCAGAGGTGTCCAGCGCGAAGGAGGCTCTGCCAGACTCATCCGTCAGGAAGGTCTGGTTCTCACTAATGTCTCCATAGCTAACAAACAGCCGCAGAGTCTCATTCTTCAGTGCGGAGCCGTCTGCTGCCTTCAGGAGCATCTGAGCCAGGAGATAAAGGGAGAGACACGAAACTCTGGGGACAGTACCAGGCAGTGGGGTCAGGACCAGGGAGAGCTGGGGTGGGTGTGGGGCAGGGCTGGAACAGCAGGGAGGAATGGAGATGAGGCTGTGGGGAGCTAGGGCGGGTGTGTGGCAGGAACAGTACAGCCGGGGCCACTGGAGGTCAGGATTGGGGGGAGCTGGGGTGGGTGGGGCAGGACTGGAACAGCAGGGCGCTGGGGTGAGCACGTGGGTTGCCAGGGATCCCATTACCTTGCCAGTGTAGGGGATCCCAGCCCTGTAGGCAGCGTCAGCTTCCTCAAAGGTCACCGTGGCGATTTCAGACACGATGTTGATGAGGCAGCTCCTGGTCGCATTGATCACCACCCCTAGCAGGAGAGGGAGGCCGATGGGAGACGGGGCCGGGAGCCACCCCCCAATTCAGGCTGAATCCCGGATTTCTCTCCATACCGATCTGTGCAGCCATTTCTACCCTGCTAGCCGAGGGCTGCAGGGGCCATTGGGGGAGAATTGGGGGGGGGGGGTAAATGAGGCAGGGATGGATTTTCCAGGAAGCCAGGCCCATGTCTGCCGCTGAGCAGCTGGAGCAACTGGTCCATCCAGAGGCCAGAGAGCGTCGTCCCAGGAGATGCTCCCACCCCCTCCCCCCGGAGAGAGTCCCCTCCCTGTGTGTGTCTGGTCACAGGGCACAGGAGCCCTGCATCCCACCTCCTGTGCTGCCAGACCCAAGCACGGGCCCACCTCAGGGGCCCGTCACTGGCAATAGCTGGGGCTGGACACGTCCGGGGAAGGGGCTGTGCCCTGCTGGGCCTTGGCAGGGAAACTGTCCAGACCCCGGCTGGGGGCAGGGCTGGGGAGAAGCTCATCATGTCAGCCAGTGTTAAAGACGGGCCCCAGAACCCGGCTCTGAGCCCCCCAAGCTGTGGGGAGTGCAGGGCTGGGCCAAGATCTGAGCTCACATGAGGGCTGCAGCCCTGTCAGGGGCCGAACCGGAACCCAGCCCCCACCACAAACACTGCCCCAGGCCCATCTCGAAAGGGCTGGCCTAGCACTGGCCCTATCACTGCAGGGAGACCCCTCTGCCTCTAGGCTCCCTGCTCCGGGTGCCTGTGCACAGGTCTGCTTGGGTTCAGGCCCACCTGTCCCCTTCTCCACGAGAGAGGCCATGGCCTCCAGGTTCATCTGGTAGCCAGAGCGGGTCAGGTGGAAGGGAGGCGTCCCCACCTCCCAGGAAAGGCAGCCGTCGCTCTCAGTCTGCAGGGAGAGAAGCACAGCCCGTTAGCAGCAGCCCAGCCCCAGGTCTCTAATAGGGCTGGGCCGGGGGAGCACTGGGAGGGGGGAAACACAGGGCAGGTGCCGGCTCATGCCCAGGGGGTCTCAGCTGAACCTGGAAATACTCCCTGGCAGGAGCCAGACTCCCGGGGCCTCAATGCTGGGCCAACAAGTCACAGGGCCCTCGGCAGGTGCTGGTGTCGAGCCTCCCTTGAGTGCTGGGGACGCTGCCGGCATTGACCCGCTGGGAACACCCGAACTCCTCTGCCAGGTGGCAGATAATTTAGCAATTAGCTGACAGCAGCCTTGTATCTAATCTACTCTGCATTTTAGAGTTTGTTGGCTTGTCTATTTGAGGAAGAACTCCTTCTAAACAGGAAGAGGTAGAACCACCAAATTTGGAACGCAGCTTCTCTTAAAGCAGTGAAGGGTTTGGTTGTGCCTGGTTAATGGGTTGTGCCTGGAATGGGATTGCTGCTCATAAACCCAGCCCTTTGTTCATTCATCAAGCCTTAACCAGGAAGCGGGGCTATCAAGAAGGATTATATAAAGCCTGCTAGTAATCGACCAGGGAGCTATGTGTGGGCGTTTCAAAGGGGCTGGGTACATTTAGCATTCTTTAAAATCTCTTTTTAACTAAACTAAAACCAAAACTCCCCGATTGAAATAAAACCCAATCAAGAATCTAATTATCAATTGTGGGCACTGCTTGACTGTGTGCTTCTCTGCTTGAAAAAGTGTAAATTGGGAGTGGTTTGTTTCAGGAAGCCCTTGAAAGACTGGCTCAGAGGTAGGGCTCCAGGCAGGAGCATCTGGTTGGAGCCAGTAGTCTTATAAAAAAGGCAGCCAGAGTGAACTTAAACAAAAAACAGGACTATGTGGCACTTCAAAGACTAACAAGATGGTTTATTGGGTGATGAGCTTTCGTGGGCCAGACCTACTTCCTCAGATCAAACAGTGGAAGAAAATTGGTACAACCATATATACCAAAGGATACAATTAAAAAAATGAACACATATGAGAAGGATAAATCAAATTTCAGAACAGAAGGGGGATGGGGGGAGGGGGAAGGTAAATGTCTGTGAGCTAATGATATTAGAGGTGATAATTGGGGAAGCTATCTTTCTAATGGGTAAGATAATTAATGTCTTTGTTTAAACTTAGGGGTAAAGTGTGAATTTAAGCATGAATGACAGTTCAGAGGATTCTCTTTCAAGTGTGGTGTTAAAAGGTCTTTGAAGCAGGATGCAGGTAATCAAGTTGTTGAGGCAGTGTCCTTTCTGGTTGAAATGGAAAGAAACTGTTTTTTCTTTGTGATCCTGTCTAATATCTGTTTTGTGGGCATTGATCCTTTGGCGAAGTGTCTGAGACGTTTGTACAGCGTACATAGCAGACAGACACTTTCGGCACATGATAGCATAAATTATATTTCTGGATAAGAGTGAATGTAGTGAGCAGCGAACAGGGGAGTTTGCCTGGGAGTTCACCATGGGGGGAGCCCCACAGTGGTTGGTGTTTTTCTTTCTTTTTGCCTCTTCTTTTCTCTTTCATGTCTCCCCTTCAGGGGCAATAAAAACAACATCTGAGGAGTCTCTCAGAAGAAGACAGGATTCAGAGTGAAAGATCAGCTGGTGAGACCTGCACAGCATGTGCCATGTTTGTCTTCCTCCCAGAAGACAGAAATGATTTCATCTGTACGAAGTGCAACCTGGTCTCCATATTGGAAGAGAAAGTTAAAGGCCCAAGTATCAACCCTGCTCTGGGGAGGCCACATCTGGAGTACTGTGTCCAGTTCTGGGACCCCCACTATAGAAAAGATATGGACGCGTTGGAGAGGGTACAGTGGACGGTGACCAAAATAATTAGGGAGATGGAACACATGACCTACGAAGAGACACTGAGGCATTTGGGTTTGTTTAGTCTGCAGAAGAGAAGAGTGAGGGGGGATTTGAGAGCAGCCTTCAACTTCCTGAAGGGAGGTTCCAAAGAGGAGGGAGAGAGGCTGTTCTCAGTGGTAACAGATGGCAAAACAAGGAGCAATGGTCTCAAGTTACCCTGGGGGAGATCTAAGTTGGATATTAGGAAAAACTATTTCCCTAGGAGGGTGGAGAAGCCCTGGGATGGGTTACCAAGGGAGGGTGGTAGAATATCCATCCCTACAGGTGTTTAAGTCTCGGCTTGACAAACCCCTGGCTGGGTTAATTCAGTTGGGATTGGTTCTACCTTGGGCAGGGGGCTGGACTGAATGACCTCGTGAGGTCTCTTCCAGCTCTATGATTCTATAAATTCATGAGGTTATTCAACTATTCAATTAACCGATATTTAACATCCCTAGTCCCTGAAGAGGGATGGGCTGGGGAGGATGTTACAGGGAAGTGAAGTGAAAGGGACATGGTCTGTAGGCAAAAAGATGGTACCAAAGGTTCAAATCTGTTGTTTCGCAGCCTGGGAGCCGGAAGAGTGGAATTGGGGTGGGCGCTTCTTCTGAGACCATTGTCTGAGACCCAACACCCACAGTGGAGCATCCATGGGGACATCGCCCGAAGAAGAACTCGAGGCTTTGTGTCTCTGCTGGTGGGGCACATCTCTACATGGTGCTGCGCAAGCAACAGTGATTCCACCCAGGAAGGGAAAATAGACAGGGACACTGGCCACATAGCTGGGACTGATCCTGCCTTGGGCAGGGGAGCTGGGCTTGATGCCCTCCTGAGGTCTCTTCCAGCTCCATGATTCTATGACATCCCCCTACCCAAAGTGGGGAGCCCCAAGGGATCCGGGGCCTGATTCACCTGCACTTACACCAGGGTCTCCCTATTGTCAACCCTGGGCCCCTCCCATTTTACCCCCGGGGCAGATGAGAGCAGGATCAGGCCCCAGGCTGCAAAGGGAGGATGAAGGATCCCAGAGAAATGTTCATGATTCTCACAAGTCACAGCGCCCCTCCTCCCTTTCCCCTTCCCCCCTCCCCCCCGCAGTCAGCAGCGCGGCACATTCTGCCTTTCCCAGTTGCACTCACCTGGCCCGTGAGATGTACACACACGCCCCGGAGCTTCTGCTCTCTGAGCCGACACAGGGTGGCCTGGACCCTCCCCAGCACGGGCTTCCCGTCAGTGTATCTGTGCAGCAGAGGGAAGAGAAAGGGGAAGTGGGAGAGGGTCCCTTGCTGGGGTGGGTGGGGGTTTGGGTGGCAGGGTGACCCCCCAGCACAGAGACAGAGGTGGGAGGCGGGGGCAGGGACACGTCAGGTCCTGGTCAAGCAGTGCAGGGGAGGGGAGTCAGTTCCAGGGGAGTCACTCCCCCTTTACTGGCCTGGCAGGGCTGGGTTCGCACTCACCGGCCACACACCCGCAGGTGGAGCGTCTTGTCCAGCACCGTCACCACGGGGGGCAGCTGGAGGGTCACTTCGAACTTGGGCGGCTCTGGAGGGCAGAGAGGGAGGGGGTGGAAAGGACTCACAGCCCCAGCTCGGGGGGTTCCTCACAAGATGTGAGCTCCATGCTGGGGTGGGGGGAGCTGTCAGAAATGGCACCCTGAGAGCCACTGCTAATGGCCCTGTTTGCCCCAGCCCCCTCCCTCTGGCTGCTCCCACGGCCCCCAGCACCGGCAGGACTGGGAGAAGGAAGAGCAGGACGAAGTGACCCCGCTCAGCTCTGCCTTGAAGGGGGCGAGATGTGAGGAAGGGGGGATGTTATTCACCTTGTTCTCTTGCCTGTGAGTTCTGCTGTCCTATAGTAACCCCATGGGTGTGCCTCAGTTTCCCTGAGTACTACTCCTTGCCTAGATGGTGATGGGAATTTTGGGTGTGACTGCCACAGAGAGGCTGCCCATCTGCCTGCATGTAAACAATGGCCGATGCCTTCGTCACCTGACCCAGGAGAGGATGTGACCAGGTGACACCTTTTGCCCAGGAAGCAGGACAAAGGGCAGAGATATTCCTGGGGGAGGGGCTGGGACCAGGCAGCTGGGGGTCTGAGAGGACTCGGGGCACAGAGGGGAGGGCCAGGTTCTGGGCTCCCCTTTCCCAAGAAGGCATTTACTGCATGTTCCCAGTTACTGTGCTGACAAGTCTGTTCTACGCCGCTGGGGGACAGTTGGGGTCAGTGACACTGGGGGGCCTGGAGCAGGGTGTCTGGGGAGCGGGGGGGCTGGGGACTCAGGGGCAAGGTCTCTAGTGGGGATGCTACAGTGTGTAATTAAGTAACTACAGTTTCAGCGGGAGGCTCCCCAGGAGCCAGTGAGCGTGGGGACCCCCGTGTGACCGTAAACGTTAATGGGCCCAGGCTCCTTGGTTCCCCGTTTACACAGTTACACTTTTACATCCCCAATGTCCCCAGGAGCAGGGGCCACGTGGGGGGTCTCATTGGCCGGGTGTCTGAGCGCTGAGGTGTTGGGGCTGCAGGCAGGTGGGGACTGGTTGGGACCCACGGGGATCAGGCTCAGCAGCAGCATCTGAGGCCTCGGGCAGGGCTCACGGCCAACTGGGGCAAGGCTGGGATGGGGCAGAGTCTGCGTGTCCCTTGCCCAGGGCCCCAGAGCAGCGGTTTTCTAGCAGCGCTCCACAGACTATATCCAAGGGGTCCATGAACTAGGAAGGGAACGTGCCCAGAAGAGTCGATCTGATTCTCCGACTGTCCCAAGCTCAGGAACGCCCCCTGGCAGGCCCAACCCGGGGGTGGGTCAGTATCACAACAGCCCCCAGGCTACGCCTCTTTCAGGCCTCACCAAGCACCAGGCCCAGCACGTGCCCCATGCTCTGCATTCTGCTGCGTGCATTTGCGCCAAACACTTACACCAAAGGCAACTGTGTCCACAGGCCTGAGACTTCCCCAGGGGTCCAAAAAAGAAATGAGGTTGAAACCAGCTGCAGAATGGGACTGGGAGCCTGAACTCCCCTCCCCAGCACTCCAGAGCAGAGGGACATGGGGTGGCTGATGCCCAGGGTCTCATGGTGCTGGCTGGTCCAGTCCCAAGGCTCTGAGCTCCCAGGGACCCTCTGACAGGGATCCCCTGAGACTGGGGAATCCTCCCCCCACCCTCGGTCGCTGCCCCGGCCCCGCTGCGCACCGTACTCCTCCACGCTGAACCAACGCCTGGTCCCCTGCACCTCGATGGCGTACGGCCCCAGGGCCGGCTCGGCAGCCAGCGGGAGGGACAGATCCACGATGCCCTGCTGTGGAGTCACATCTCGCCACTGGGCGATGCGGTTCCCGTGGGGATCCTGGCACACGGACACGCCCTGCTCATCCGCTGCCCGCACACGGCTCCACCCGGCAGCCCCCGAGTGCCTGGCGCTGCTGGCGCGGCTGGATCGACGGCCGGGGCCTCAGATCCTTCTCCTTAGCCTGGAGCAGGCACCCCCGGGTAGCCCTGGGCAAGTTCCCACCCCCCACGGTACCTCCCGCCAACACCCTGCAACCCTGACCCAAGGGCACCGGCTCGGGAACAGGCTCCCGTGGGCTTCCCATCTCCAGCCTGGACAAAGCCCAGGGAACAGCCGTAGGGACCGTCTCCATCTCAGCTCTAGGCCTCTGTGGTAATGTTCCCTGTTCCCTCCCTCCAGGCAGCCTCCCCAAACCTCCATCCCCATCTGCACTGCAACCGCCAGAAACCCCCCTACTCAAGGGAGCCCCCACTGAGTTCCCACGGGCCCAACCCAGAGCATGGGGGCTGGGAACATTCGGAGTGAGCGACTCAGGCACGGATCCCCGCCAGGCACCCAGCCCCCAGCCCCTGGACAGCCCCAGATGCTGCAAACCCTGTGGTCAGAGCCCAGACCTCTCTGGGATCCCCACAACTGAACTCCGCCCCCCCCCTCCCGCCCCGCTGCCCTCAGCTGAGCCAGACGGGAGGAGGAGGCTGGGGGGACAGACTCACCTGCAGGGTCACCAGGGGCAGCTGCAAAGCAAACAGACAGGAGATGCTGGTTAGAGGGACAGGAACTGCCCCCGTTCCCATGGGGTCCAGCCAGAGGGTGCCTGGTCTGTGGGGGGAGCAGGGCTGGGATGCTGGTGTCTCTGCCGAGGGCAGGGCCGGGCCGGGCCGGGGGGATGTTGCAGCCAGTGGCCGGGCGTGGGGCTGGGGGGGGAGCTGTAAATCCAAATTTACACGCTGGGCCTGATCCTGCCCCCCCCACAGCGCTCAGCACTGTCCGGCAGAAGGGCGCCAATGACGCGCATCCGGGGTGAGGGGCGGCACCCACAGCCAATCACAGACTTCGGTACAGCCAGCGCCCGCCCTCAGGCTCAGTGGAACCCGCAGTGACCCCCTTGTGCAGTAAAGAGACACGAACAGCTGAGACCCCTGCCCTGGCCCTGGGATCATCCCCCACCCACCCCACTCTCACCCTGCCCCCCATGCTGCCCCACACCCACTCTCAGCCCGCCCCCCATTCTGCCCCACACCCACTCTCACCCCGCCACCCCTTGCTGCCCCACACCCACTCTCAGCCCGCCCCCCATGCTGCCCCACCCCACTCACCCCGCCCCCCACGCTGCCCCACCCACTCCCACTATCACCCTGCCCCCCCACTGCCCCACCCCACTCCCACTCCACCCCCCCCCGCTTCCCCACCCCCACTCCCGCCCCACCCCTGCTCTCACCGGCCTAGTGTAACATGTTACCCTGCCCTCCACGCCCACCCCCCCACCATCCATCTTGCCCCACCCCCACTCTCACCCCACCCCCGCTCTCACCCCACCCCCGCTCTCACCGGCCTGGCGCTGGGAACAAAGTCTTTGTCCAAAGTGACGATTCGAAACTTCACTGCAAAGGGGCAGAGGCAGAGGGGAGTCAGCCCTGGCCTGGTTCTCTGGGTGATTCCCGGGGGACGGTGCCAGCCGGACGCCCAGGCACTGACGGCCTCTGTGACCCCTCGCAACGGGCACAGCCCGGGCAGGGCGGCGCGAGCTTCCCCACGCTGCCTCTGCCCACGGGCCGTGGCCCTGCCCTGGGCGGCTGCCGGGAGCTGAGCCTCCAGGGCCCGGCCAGACCCCGGCCTCCCTGCGGAGGCTGCCAGAGGAGGCCGATCGGGGCCCCTGCAGCCAGCACCAAGGATGGGCTGAGACCCCCCTTGGTTCCATGCAGCCCCCAAACGGGCTCAGGCTTTGGGCCTCTCACCCCTGGGCCGGGTGCAGACAGGGGCCTACAAGTGAGAGTCCCGTATCCCCGGAGCCCCCCTCCCCTCCCCACAGCCCAGGGTCCCTCCCAAGGGCCTGGGGCCCCACCAAACCCCTCCTGCAGCCCCTGCCCCTCACCTGTCTGTCCCGGCTTGTAGACGGCCTTGTCCGTCTGCACAAAGGTCCCTGGCTCCAGCACCCGCAGCAGCACTGTCGTCCGCTCCGAGAACTGCAGGGTGTCCCCCCGCACCGAGAGGTGCAGCTCTGCGGCTTCCTGCTGCCCCCGAGACGGGGCTGGAACCTGCACAGGGGAACCCCAGCAAGGCCACAGTGGCCAGTGACGGGCCGGTCGGGGCACAGACCCACTACTGCGCGGAGTGGGGGGTGTCACTGACACGTATGGAGAGTGAGAGGTCCCTGCACCCCCATCCACAGCCAGATGTGACTCTGCCAGCGCGTAGAACACCTGAAATTCCCATCCCCCATCCAGTCATTGGTGCGGTGCCCAGGGAAACTGAGGCACACGCCCGGGGTTACTATAACAACTCAAGATTCACATGCAGCCTCACAAGGGGAATGAAACTTTGTTACAGGGGGGCATTGGCAGCGTGTGTTGAATATGGGACGCCTGGTGAAACTACTCGTATTCAGGGGAGTTCAACGGCAATCAGCTGACTGGGCCCCAGTTAACACACACGCAGCAGAGCTGGATTCTCAGCTTTGTAGATCGAGGGGTCCCACGGGGAGAGGACACAGCAGGGGGAGCGACAGGCTGAGCTTTGCACTCCCACTGCCATCATCGGCCACTGGACCCCACCATCCCTGGGGGGCAGCAGCCAGCAAACAGGGATCTGGCCAGCAGCAGGACCAGCCGGTGCTGGTGGGAGCAGGGAAGAGAGACAGGAAACATGGGACAATTTGCCTGCTTGTAAGAAAAAGTCAGGCACCTCCAGGAGGGCTGAAATACGGGCCAGTCCCTTTAAAAACAGGACGTCTGGTCACCCGAGGCAGGGCTGTTCGCGAGTCCCTGCTCCAGCCCTCACCAAACTGTGGGACCCTCCTGCCCAGCCAGGGGCCTCCCAGCAGGCGGGCGCTCGATGGACCTGAAATCCAAGTTCCATCTGCACCCCCATCCCTGCCCCCTCCGGCTTGTCGCTGCTGAAGGACGCTCTGTGGCTACAGCTGCCCATGGCCAGGGCCGGGATCAGTCTGTGCCTGAGGCCTGAGGCCGGGCTGGGGCTGCAGGCCCAGGGCTGACGGGCTCGGTGCCCATGGCCAGGGCCAGGCTGGGTGGGGGGGGCTCACCTGGAAGCTCAGGTTCTCGCGCAGACGGGGCTCCTGGACCTCTCTCTCCAGCAGGGTGACATTGCTGAGCCCCTCCCCCCTCTCCAGCCGGACGCTCACCCGGACGGTCTCGTTGAGGTCGCTGAGATGAACTGACACCGTCCCCGTGTGCGGGTGGTAGAGCTGGGCTGGGCTCACCACCACATAGTGCCTGGGGAGGGGCAGCACCGTGGGAGGGGGGAGGAGCCGGGGAGGGGAGAGCCCAGAAAAGGTCCCTTCTGCAGGGGGCAGAGCTGGGTCCGTGGTGCTTGAGGCTGATTGATCTCTCTAGCTGCAGGGCAAGGCTCTTCCACTCCTGTTCCCCCACACACACACACATCCTACCCCCACGGACCTGGAGGCCCCCCAGGGCACAGAGAGGAGCTGAGTCCCCGTCCATCCCTGGCCTCTCAGCTGCCCCTGTGCTGGGGCTGAACAGACCCATTACTGGATCTGTGGCTGAGGGAGCCGGTGGCCCCAGGGGATTACCAGCCCATGGTACAGAGGGGCTGAGGCACAGAGAGGGGGTGTCTGGCTGAGGGCGCACAGGGTGTCTGCGCAGAGGTGGGCACTGAACCCAGCTCTCCTGTGCCCCCGGCCACTGCTTAGGCAGAGCCAAGCTCCCCCTGCCTCTGGGGGTAGGACAAGGGGGGGCAGGAGGGTCCCAGCATCGGGGACTGAGCTCCCGGGGAGAATGGATCTGTCCCCTTACTTTCCCGTCAAGCAGCCTCCTCACCAGTGCCCTGGGCTGATTCCAACCCCCCACACTGCCCACCACACAGACAGACAGACAGACACGGACAGGGCTTACGGCTCTGCAGACGTCCCAGCTGTGAGGTGCAGGAGGAGCAGCAGGCCGGCCGGGCTTACCGGGGCCCCCATTCCTGGGTGCAGGCAGACGTGCTGGGACAAGGGACACACACACGTCACGCCCCTCTGAGTCCTTCTTCCTCCCTCCCACGCTCTGAGCCGGGGACCAGCCTGCTGGGCCCTGATATAGACTCTGGGGCCGGAGCTTCGCCTGTGGGCCGGGCACAGAAGGGTCGGGTCAGGTCTCTGGCGGGGGCTGGCACACGCACCTAGGACAATATTTACCCACCACCCCCAGCTGCTGGATCCGAGTCTGACGGTTCCGGCTGGCAAAGGCCCAGGCGGCCAGGGGGCCCCTCGCATTGGTTACAGGCCTGGGGGCGGGACCCCTGGGGTCAGTGGCCGGGCAGTAGCCGGGATGCTGGGACAGACCAGGCAGGAGTGGGGGGAGGAGCTCGCTGAGAAATGAGTTTGTTAAAATGGGCCCTAGCAGTGACCCACGACAGCCATGCCAATGGGGAGAACGGGGGGGGGGGGGGCTGAACTCGTCCCATGAAAACGTCTGTGAGGGGGCTGCACACCCCGCTCTGGGCAGAAGGGGTCCATCTACTGTGGCCTGAGGAAATCCTGCCCTCCCAGCC
Organism: Pelodiscus sinensis; assembly: GCF_049634645.1. NCBI lineage: Eukaryota > Metazoa > Chordata > Testudines > Trionychidae > Pelodiscus > Pelodiscus sinensis. Next base: position 1,107,396 of record NW_027466048.1, read on the forward strand.
ACACTGGGCAAGCTCCAAGTGCTGGGCTAGCACAAAAGGGAGCAAGACAGCTCAGTCTGGGTGGGTGCTGGAGAAGAGGGACCTGTGAAGCCATGTTTATTGCACCATTGCCCGTGGGACCAGAACTAGGTCTGCTAGGGGAAGGTCTGCACTACAGGGCAAGGTTGAATTCAGATATGCAATTTCAGCTAGACCCAAAACTGGCAGAAGTGGGGGAAGGCCTCCGCCTCCTCTCCTCCACATGAAACCAGATCCTGCACCTCTGGGATAACTTTCAGGATGTTTAGCTACTCACCTGGGATGGATAAAATTTATAACCCACCACACTGACACAGGTCGAGGGCAGAAAGTGAGGAACATTCACCACCCCCTCCCACAGAAGATGTGGACGGCCATCTGACATGAACTCAATGCAATGCTGAAGATGGGAGGAACTGAAGAGTCACAGAGTGAACGGAGGAATCTAATTATCTTGGTACCAAAACCCAATGGTACTTTGCATTTCTGTATCAATTTCTGTCAGGTTAATGCGATATCCTGGTCCAAAGCAGATCCAATGCCGCACACTGAAGAACTCCTGGGATGCCTGAGGAGGAGGGTGAACGTATCTATTGACCATTGACTTAACGAAAGGCTATTTGCAGATAATGCCTGTGACCCCAAAGGTGTAGGAGGCAAACACAGTCCAGAATGCCACTCGGGATCCTTCCCACAAGTACAGGCTTGTCCTCCCCCCACTCCCATCAGGGTCTATCACCCAGGAATTGTTTTAGAGCTGCAGTAGCTCCTGTCTCCGCCTTCCCCTCTCTCCTGTGCAGGTGCAATGAAGAGAGAGGAGGGGATGTTCAGCTGCAAACCAAGTAAGAGGCTATTCAGGGATTGATTACAAAGGGGGAAATGGGGAGGAGAACCTGATGCAGATAAAACAAGCATCAAACCAATCACGTGACAGTGTCAGCAACAACCAGGGGCTTGAACCCAGACCCAGTAATTCAAACCCTTTGGCTCGGTGAGTAAAGCCCTAAGGGCCAGGCCCCTTCTCTCCTGAGGACGTGGCAGTGGCGCTGGGGGAGGCGCCCAGGACGTTAACCCTCAGACTGATTTAGAGCCCCTGGAGAGCACTGGGGAGCCCCACAAGTCCTGACGGGACTGAAGGGTGAAGGGGAGTCGCAGGCTGGTACAAGCAGGTTGTGTGGGGGTGAGGGATGGGAAAATCCCCTTCCTCCACGGCAGGCGTGGCTGGGGCTGCCCCTCGCTGGCAGGTGGCAGAGCAGAGGGGCCCGCGTACTCCAGCCACTAGGGCAGACAGCCCCCAGGCTGAGGCAACGCAGCCCTTGTAACGCCGCCGGGGGGGTCTGAGGGGAGCGGAACCCTCGTGACCGCTTGGCGGGAAAATCCGGTTTGGGCCGGTCCCTGAGCGCCCAGCGCCTGAGGAGATCCGACAGGATTCCTAGGTCGGGTCACAGACTCCAGCGCGTGGCCCCAGTTACTAAACAGGGTCATAACATTAGATTGTAACGCGGTAGAACAATGAAATCATGTATCAACAAACCCCCTACCAGAACTCAAGGGTGAAGACTGCCTTTCCCCCCCGTTCGGTCTGCGAAGGGGGCGGGTGTGCGATGGGTGTGCGTGCACAATGTGCACAAGCTCAGCACAGTTGGCTTTTTCTGGACTGTCCATTTTACTGAGCAGTTTTTGAAGAGCTCTAGCACTGAAAGTTTGGCAGGGGATTGTGCTCGGGAAAGAGAAATGTTTTTTGCCATTGCCATGGAAATCCATGCCACGCTGGCCGGGTTCTAAAGTAGGGACCCCTGCTGTCTGGACCTGTTCAGCAGAGAGTCCGACGTGTTCCCGAGTCATTGAGATCTGGGATGAAAATGACCTTGAATGGTTATGGGGCAGTGTCCTAACTGATACACACTAGCCGGGGTAACACTAAGTCACACAAAGGAGCAGGATGAGCAGCTCCTCAGGCAGCTGTTTATAAAACAAAGGTAAAAAGCTGTGTGATCCCGATTCAACATGTGCGACACCTTCTGGCAGTCTGATGCTGCTCGTATAAAAAGGCCCTTGGAATTTCTTATAGATGACAATTTCTTAACTCAAAAGAGTTGCACCCGCCATGGGAGTATTCTACACTAGCCCTCACCTGGAGAGATACAGAGGAATTGATCATAGAACTGAAAATGAACAGTAGCCTAGGTACTAGTGATCCTGACTGGGGCACATTTGTAATGTGTCGACAAAGTCCAGAGCAGTAATATTTCTAATATCATAGAATTACACAATCCTAGAGCTGGAAGAGACCTCAGGAGGTCATCGAGTCCAGCCCCTGTCCAGAGCAGGACATCTCAGCCAGGGCTTTGTCAAGCCAGGACTTAAAAACATTTAGAGATGGAGATTCCACCCTCTCCCCAGGTAACCCATTCCAGTATTTCACCACCCTGCAGCTCCCATTGGCCGGGAACAGGCTGGGTCCCGGAGGGAGACTCTTAGAAGAAAACCCAAGGGAGTGAGTGGGGTTGAGGACAAGGGGAGGGGAGAGGGCAAACACCTACACAATGGGGCTGCAGCGGCGTCTCCTGGCTCCATGCCAGTGCCGGGGCTGCAGAGATCTGGCTCCAGGCCACTGTTCCTGGCTGCTTTCGTTTCAAATATTTACCTCCCCCTGGGCAGTTCAAAGGTCACAGGGATTTCAGCCCCAACAGGCAAACAGGGCCCTTGGGGCTGGAGAAGCCGGGGGTGGAGGGGAAGAGCGACTCAGGAGCGGGCCTGGGGGAGCATCAGGCCAAGGTCCCATCTCCCTTAGGTCCGTGTCCGTGGAAAGACTCAGGTCTCTGCCACAGCCAGTCCTGGTGCCACAGAGCCCAGTTCTGCCCTCGGTTACAGCTGTGCATCCCCAGAGCCCAGCCAACCACCTGAACAGGCCTGGTCTGGGCACCGCCGCAGGAGTGTCTGAGACCAGCCTGCACCCTGGAAAGCAGAGCTGGGACAGAGCCACTGAGAACAGCTCGTCCTGCCCCTCCCAACCTGTCCCTGTCCCTGGTCTGTGCAGGTGTGGCCACAGTTAGGTGGCTGCTGAGACACCGACCGCCACCTGAACTCACCCCAACCCCTCTGGGACCCTCGCCGGGCACTAACGTGTGGACTGGCCCACCAGGACCCCTGCCTGAGCTGAAGTCCATGGACACCCTGCCAGTCCCTCCGTCGCCTGAGGACCCCCGGAGCAGTGCTGCAGTCTGCCAGGCCCACAGGAGGGATTGGAACGTGGACCAGAGGCAGCCGACCTCGGGCTGGCTGAGGACATGGAGGCTGGGTGGGCAGCACGTTGCGGCCAAGACCCCCACTGACCCTTGACCCTGTCGGCATGTAACAGTCCAGAGCTCCGCCGACCTAGTGGCTGCAAGGCCACCACTATCAGGGCCCTGGGCCAGGATGCAGTGGAGAGGATAGGCCTGCGTCCATCCCCCCCCCGCCACCTCTCCCTTTGGGTGGCAGGTTCCCCCATGGGGCAAAACCCCTGTGCTTGTCGGCTCTCCCAGAGTGAGGAGACCAGACCCCTGCCCGGCTGGAACCTGGCCAGAGCTTTGAACTATTTGTGTTCCTCCCCCCTCCCCTCCACTGTTGCTTGTCGCCGTGACCCAGGGCCGTGCCTTAAACTGTATCTGTAAATTACCTGTGTTCCCCCACTGCCTGGCGCCCTGTCCCAGGCTGGGCCGTAGGGGACTGTCGCTCGGCCAACGGCGAGGCCAAGGCGTGTCACACAGACTTGTGGGCAACCCAGAGTCAGCGGTGGCCCACCCACCGACGGGGGACCCTTCACAGGCTGGGTTAGCGCCTTCCTCCTGCTCCCAGAGCCCCAGGGCTGCTCACTTCCAGCCTTTCTGGCCACGCAAAGAGGGAAAAGTTCCCAGCAGCAGGCGAGTGGGCACCAGGCTGCCAGCAGGGCCCACACGGAAATGCCGAGATGCTGTTAATTAGGGTGATGGGGGGGCCCTGCCCACACCTCAGGGGGAGCCCTGCCCACACCTCAGGGGGAGCCCTGCCCACACCTCAGGGGGGGCCCTGCCCACACCTCAGGGGGGCCCTGCGCACACCCAGGGATGGGATCAGGCCCGTTCCTATGGGGCCAGCTCATGAGGGCGTTGGTGACAGGCAGCCATGGCTCTCACTGGGAGGAGCTACACAGAGCAGGGGCACAAGAAATTACCAAACAGGATTTAGTGCAAGTCGGGGGATGGGCAGGAAATTAGGATTCTGCTCAGAAAATGAAGCTAATTCGCCAGGGCCGAGAGCACACGAACCAGCCGGGTTCAGCCGGGCTTCGTCACATCCACTGGGGGCAGCCCCCGCCTGCCCCGGCCTTGTGAGCCTCCTGTCTGAGGGGCTAGAGAACACGGCGGCATCACTGCCTGCCTCCCCTCCACACAGACTGAAGAGACTCCAGGAACCGCCAGGGGCCCACGGCCAGTGCTCAGAGCCCCCAGTAGAGGGAACCCTGGGAGGTGGGACCTGAGCCCCCGGGCGCTGGGCAGGGACCCGCTGCTCTTGTGCTGCCTCCGTTGGGTCTGCTCCGCGGGTTCCAGTTGTCTCTAAGGCTGAGGTCCTGCCGAGCCAGCCCTGGGCCTGGCACCTTCCCAGGTGAACTCAGGCTCCAGCCTCACACCCAGAGCGTCCAGCTGCTTCCAGTGTCCCCCATTTACCGAGCATCCCGTCATGCGCCTGTTGTGCAGGGGCGCCGGGTGGCACCGGTCGGCGCAGGCTGCTGGCACGTGAGCCACAGCGTTACATTCAGCTGCAGCAAGAGAAGGGTGTTGGCCTGGGTGGCTGAGGGGCTGTTTGGCTGTGGGGGTGGGGGTCAGAGGTCCTGCGCCAGGTGATCACTCACAGCTGCCATGGGCAGTCGGAGCCAAGGGCCGTGCCCAGTGAGGGAAGCCCCCTCCCCGCGCCAGCTAGAGCAGCTCCCAGGACAGGCGCTGGCTTTGCGGGGGCAGCGTGAGCCTGGCGCCCGGGAATGCTCCTGCTCAGGGACAGTCTGGCGGGAAGGCGAGTGCGGAAGGCGAACGGGGACCATTTCGAACTGTTTAGCCCCGTGGTTTCCCCTGCAGCCAGAGGACAAATAGGGGTCAGCGAACCATGTGAAAGGTGTCTGGGCCTGGGAGCGGTTCCCACAGGACAGGGGTTTGCTGCCTGTGCCCCATGGACCCTGGCAGGCTGCAGAGGCTCTGGGATTTCCAACAGGGTCTGTTCCGCCATTGGAGACATGTTGGGGTCTGCAGCTGAGAAGAGACTGGAAACCAGGGGCTTGCGTCCCAGCTTCTGGGATGGGATGGATCAAAGAAAAGCAGATTCTGCGACCTGGGGCGGATCAAAGCCCCACTGCACAGTGGAGGTGGGAGCAGCCCAGAGCAAACACGGCAAGACTGTCTGATCATGGGAAGGGTTAGGCAGCTCCCCCCCCCCCCCCCCCCCAACATCCCCACCAGCAACAGGAATTAAATGCCACCCGCTCTGGTAGAGTGAAGTTAGGGCTCCAGACACCAGGCCTGGGCTAGGAGACAGAAAAATGTGGCTGCCCCCTCTCTGTGCACAGGACAATACCGTCTGTAAACGGGGGGCACGTCCTGTTCCCGTAGGCTGATGCCCAGTTCTCCTGCCCCCCAGACAGACCCATGTAGCCCGCTGGGGTATTTGTGCCATCCCTTCCCACTGAGACTGAGCTGAATCTTTCAGTTCCAGGCCCCTGGGGAAAGCCCCAGCCCCTCTGCACTGCAGCAGGTGCCTGTAAACCCCCTTCCATCTCCCCCAGCCATGGCCTTCCTGCTCTAAAAGGGCCCACAAAGAGGTTTTGCTTCTCTATGAACGGTCTGTGGGTTTTCTTGCTACCTGCTCACAGTGTAAGTCTCAGGAACGTCAGGCCTGGGCTGCCCGGGGATTCTGCAGGCCTGGCTGGGCGGCCACAGTATGTCTCAGGCTCTGGCCCCTGCCTGGCTGGGGCAGCTGGTTCATTGCCATGGAGACTTGTGTAACCAGGGCAGCTCTGCCCGCCGGGGCTGGGACCTGGGGGCTGTCGCAGGGTTCGAGCCAAACCCTGCCCCAGTGAGCGCAGGGCAGGAAGGGGGCAGAGCCGCAGGCCCAGGAGCGGCTGCTCTCAGGCTGCGGAGGAGCCGTGCGAGGAGCAGCAGCCGAGCAGCACAAAGCAAGAGAGCAGCCTCACACACAGCCGGGGGTTGGATCTTGTGTTAGGGTCTCAGCAGGACACACGGCAAACCCCCGGGGTCCCCACGGCAGCCCCTGGTTCCCACGGGTGACGGACAGCTGGGACCCCGCGGCTGGTCTGGGGGTGGGAGGGGGGAGCAGGGGGATGTTTCCAGAGCAACCAGGGAGGCGTTGGCTGAAGAAGGTGCAAAGGGGGAACAGCAGCAGCCGAGAAGATCCTGGGGTGTCCGGCTGCCAGGGCGGCTCTCAGGACGGGCGCGGGGGGCTGCTGGGCTGGGGCTTCAGCGGGAAATTCCCAACGTCTCGGCATCAGGGGCTTTAAATAAACAAACACCCCCTGAGAGAGGATCAAACCCCTCCCCCGCCTGATGGACACCTCTCCACATGGCCCCCAGAACTCTCCCAACCCCCAAAGACTCCCCCCTCCCAGTCACCCCCACACCACAGACAGAGTCCCTTGTGCCCTGCATAGACCCTTCCCCCGACACAGACCTCTCCCCTCCACGGCCTTGCCCCCCGGACAGGTGTAGGGACTGGAGATGGGTGGGTGCATCACACCTACCTGAGCCGCAGGGGGCGCTGTACTCCCCTGCAAGGCAAGGGGGGGAGGGATGAGGAGAGAGCCCCTCCCCCCACTCCCGCCCAGGCAGGGTCTGAGCCCCAGAGGGAGTGCGAGGTGGCCCAGGTGTCTGAGGGGGCTGAGCGCTCTCCCCAAGCCCTGCCCCCCCCAGTCAGACGGGCTCCATGAGTCGCCCTGAACACACGCAGGGAACCCGCCCTGCCGGCCCGGCCCAGCACGAGGGGTTCCAGGGGCATCTGAGGAGCTGGAGGGAGGGGAAATGTGTGGGGGCCTGGAGGGGCAGGATTCCTCCCACTCCTGCTGGGACGGCCCCAGTTACACCAATCGCAGCGTCCCCACTGGCCCGTTGAACGCTCGGCTCCCGGGCCCCTTCCAACGAGCCGGCCCCACTGATTGAACCTGGGAAGGCTCCGAGCCGAGTATGATCCGTGGAATGGGGGCCCTTGGAACGGGGGAGAGTTCAGTGACCCCTCCTACCCCCCACTGAATATGGTTCAGCCCACCAGAGCAGCACTAGAGATGGCTCACGCCAGTCGGGGGGCCCTGTGTTACTGACCCCAGACAGGCGCTGGGCTCCTACCTTCCTGGCAGAGCAGGGAGCTGGGCGACTTCTCCTCCACGATCCCCCCCGGCTGTTGGGAAGCAGCATCATAGAGTCAGGAGACAGGACTGCACATGTAACAGCCTGACGGGGTTGGGCAGCCAGGGCCCCCGGGCAGGGCAGGGGCTGGGGCAGGGGCAGGGCAGCGCAGGCCGGGGTCAGACAGGGGGACAGTGGGGTGCTGGGGCGTTATTCTCTGGGCAGAACAAAGGTCAATCACAAGTGCACACGTGGTCCATGGCCACCCCACCTCCCTCCACTGGGCCCGGGCCCCAGCAGACACTGACCAGGACCCGCAGGGGCTTGATCACGGTGTCCACGCGCCCCTGGGCTGGCACCACGGCCAGCTCCGTGCCGCACAGCTCCTCGGTGCGCAGGGCCTCCGTGCTGACGGTGAAATTCACCTCCCCTGCGGAGCAAGGTGGAGACACCCGTTAGCGAGCCCCACACTCTCCTGGGGCAGAGAGGGCTCCGGTCTCTGGGGAGGGGACAGCAAGGGGGCAGGTGGGGAAGAAGGGAGAGAAAATGAGAATCAAGAAAAATGGCGAGAGAGAGAAAGGGGGAGAAGAGAGAGGGCCGGGCGGAGGGAGGTGGTGACTGGGAAATGGTGCGTAGGCTGGAAGGAGTTTCTCTGCAGGGTTGTCTTCTTCCCCCCACCCTGCAGCTCTTCCCATCTGTTCCCTTCCCCCGTGGCACCAACCCCTCAGGGAGCCTTTCCTGCCCCCCCCCCACACTCCCAGCGCAGAGCCTGTAGTGCCCCAACCCCTACCCATCTTCCTCCATTAGCCTTTACTTGGGTGTGATCCAGCTATTTGCAGCCATATTGTGTGCATTCTGGCTCCACGTAGTATGGGGTCACTTGGAAAGCCGGCTTTAGCGCAGGGGTAGTCAGTATTTTTTGATGAAGGGCCATTCCAAAATGCTGTATGTGGTTAAGGGCTGCACTTTTGTGTGGGTTCTAGGCTGGAGGTTGGGTGCAGAAGGGAGCTCATGGTAGGGCACTGGGGTGCAGCAGGGGGTGTGCGGGCTGCAAGAGCATCTGAGTGAAGGAGGGGGTAGTGACCTGGGGTAGGGCATTGGGGTGCAGGGTACAAACGAGGGCTCTAGCATGGGAGAGGGATGAAGGAGGTGGTGCAGGGTTTGGGAGGGAGCTGTGATCTGGAGATGGAAGGTGCAGAGGGTTTGGATTGTGACTAAGGATGGAAGCAATAAGCTTATAGGTTAATGCTATAGACTGCACATGTAACTGCACATGTAACATGCTGGCTGTTCCCTCGGGGGAGCGCTGTTGCTGAAATGCTGGCTGTTCCCTCTGGGGGGCGCTGTTGCTGAAATGCTGGCTGTTCCCTCGGGGGGGCGCTGTTGCTGAAATGCTGGCTGTTCCCTCTGGGGGCGCTGTTGCTGAAATGCTGGCTGTTCCCTCTGGGGGGGCGCTGTTGCTGAAATGCTGGCTGTTCCCTCTGGCGGGCGCTGTTGCTGAAATGCTGGCTGTTCCCTCGGGGGGGTGCTGTTGCTGAAATGCTGGCTGTTCCCTCTGGGGGGCGCTGTTGCTGAAATGCTGGCTGTTCCCTCTGGGGGGCGCTGTTGCTGAAATGCTGGCTGTTCCCTCGGGGGGGCGCTGTTGCTGAAATGCTGGCTGTTCCCTCGGGGGGGCGCTGTTGCTGAAATGCTGGCTGTTCCCTCTGGGGGGCGCTGTTGCTGAAATGCTGGCTGTTCCCTCTGGGGGGGGCTGTTGCTGAAATGCTGGCTGTTCCCTCTGGGCGGCCCGTGCTGCATGGGGAGTGCGGGGCCCAAACGGCCGTTTTGGGGGGGTGGGAGAGGAGGAGGGGGAGGGGGAGAGAGGGAGAGAGACACCGACCGACCGACCGACCGAAGGCTCGGGAGAGAAGACCGACATGGAGGAGAGACCTGAAAATCCCGTCTCATGACGGGCTAATTGGCTAGTGTTCTTAAGATTAAGTGATAAGAATTCATGAGGCTATTCGACTATTCAATTAACTGATAGTCAACATCCCTAGTTGTCACCTGGAGATGGGGGTTGCAGAGGGTTTGGGTTGGGACCTGGGGGAAGGAGGGGCTGGGATGCCAGTGGCAGGTGTAGAAAGTTGTGAGCAAGAGGTAGGCCCTGCTCACAGGTGCTGGCAAGAACAGGGATGCTCTCACAGAAACTCAGAGGTACTAAGGGGCAGGCCCAGAGCAGTCCAGAGGGGTCGTCACAGAACACCTCATTAAGCAACAGCTTGGTACCAACACATGCGTCAGATACCAGACACACCAACCCAGGGTCAGGACGGGGTCTGAAATGACAACAGGATGGATCGTAACTGAATCCCCCTTGGCTGAGGTAGGGGGCGGTAACTAGGCAGCAGATGGTGGCAACCTGATAGTCAGGAGTGCTGCGTAACTTGTTTGTAACTGTGTATAATAGTGCACCCCAAAGGGTGCTGGTCGGCTGTCTGAGGGGGGTGCTGGACCCACAGGATTGATTAGGGATTACGCTATTGGCAAGGAGTACATATGCATAGCGGCACAGTGGTGAGTCTGTTCACTGACTATTATTGTACCTTGTTTGGCAGTAAACCTGGCCGGGTGCTCTCGATCCTTATCCGATTTGTGGTCTCTGAGAGTATGTCTACACTGCATCCCTCTGTCGGTAGAGGGATGCAGATTAGGCAGGTCGACATTGCAAATGAGGCTGGGATTTAAAAATCCCGTCCCTAATTTGCATTAAAATGGCTGCCGCATTTTGCAGATTCAGCACTTTGTCTGCAAAAAGCAGCAGTCTAGAGGGGGAGTTGTCGAGAAAGAAAGCCTTTTTGGACAGATCCCTTCTGCCTCCTGCAAGGAGTTTTGCAGGATATTTAAATCCCTGCCTCATTTGCAATGTCGACCTGCCTAATCTGCATCTCTCTGCCGACAGAGGGCTGCCGGAAGCGTCTTGTTGACTAATTGCACCTGGCTAACACAGCAGGCAGAGGAACATATGTTGATGGACGGAAGACTGATCAGGAACCCCTCTGACGACAGCAGGCTCTGGAGGGGAGGTGCTTAGCCCTGCCACAGTCCCAGGTTGCTGGAAACAGCTGAATGCTCTCTGTGGCTTCCTGGGAGGTGGTGGGTGGTGGAGGGCTTTGTGTGTCGGCCCTGCCCCCAGCACAAGCTCTCAGCTCCTGTTAGCTGGTCGGATTCTCCTTGGGGCCGGGGCAGCGTGCAAAGCCTCCCCTTTCCCCAGCTTGTGACTGATCTCTGTGCTGCAAGGTGGGTCTTAAGACATTTAACGGCGGAGTCACCAGTGGGGTTAGCTCCTGAGGCTGGGAGCTGACCCCACTGTGGCTCAGCCGTTTCCCCCTTATCAACTAATTGAGTGGTCCACAGAAATTCCATCGACTCCTTGGTTAGCTGATCTAATGCAATGTAAGGTCCCTAGGGGGCGGGTGCCTCTGCCACAGAAGTGTGATCACACACAGACGGCCGTGGAATGTGCAGGCGGAGCAGCGATGCCTTGGGGGACCGGGCCTGTGTGTGTTGTAGCAGTTACTCAGGAAGCCTCGCTGGGCCGGTGCACTTTGGAGCAGTCTCTGAAGCCCATTGGGGATCATTTTCCTGACACCTTTTTCTCCCCAGTGAAGAGCAACTGGCCATGGGAGCCTGCAGGTAACCGCTGGTAGGTAAATACTTGGATGCTCTAGAACTGTCTCTTGTGTCCGGGGGTCCTGAAATCTCAGCCACTGCTGCTTTAGGGACTGCACACGGACTGGACTGGCTGTAACAGGGATAGGACTGTGGGAGGCAAAACCCCAACCCACCCTCAGCCCTTTCTTCCACGGCCTTGCTCCCCACAGCAGCCACAGCATGTCCCCCTCCCAGCATCACAGGGAGGTGGGTGGCATGTAGCCCCAGAGCACAGGGAGGGAAGGCATGGTGCTCGGGGGCAGCAACGCTCCACCCTGCCGAGTGCCTGCAGTGGGCATTCGGGGGGAGGAGTATTGGGGGGACCAGGCTGGCGCCTTCCCCCGTCTCGTATATCCGCCACCCAGGTGCATTAGTCTTTCAGCAGAGGGCATTGCTGTTCCCATTGGTTTCCTCCTGACAGCGCCTGGACTGAAACCCTAAAGTTACCGCTGCGGTGGGGTCTGCAAACCCCGGTAACACCCCCAGGCTCCTGCAAAGGCCCCACCTGCCTAGAGCGAAGGCTCCAGCATCCCTTCCCTTCCCCCCTCCCCGTGCTTTCCCCACCCCTCCCCCACCACAGAGCCCCAGCGCCCCTTACCCAGGCTGCTCGCCGTCACCTCCCACTGGAAAGTTTTCCCTTCGTCTGCACAGAGGCAGCTGCTGTAGGCGCCGTCCTCACCCGCCTGCACCCGGAACTGCGCCGACTCCGCCAGCGTCACCTGCACCTGTGGGCCCGACACGAGAGCCCATTAGGGCTGCAGGACCACGCTCACACGCGCCAGCTCCAGGCCAAGACAGGACACTCCGAGGCTCTGGCCCCATTCGCCGCATTGTGCTGAGCCCAGGGGTCACTGCGGGGTGTCTGGGTCACAACCATGGGGTGCTGGTGCCAGTCACTGACCTGCGCCGCTGCCCAGCCCCAAGTCCCAGGTCACCAGCCCCAGCAGCTTGGGCAGGGCAGCCCCGGGCGGCGCTCACCTTGATGCACTGCTGCAGGGAGTTGGAGACGGTGGCCTTTAGGGTGAAGGCCTCTCCCCGGACCACGGAGTACGGCAAGGCCAGCTCCACAAAGAAGGGCTTGACGACTGTGAGGGTGGCCGTGGGGGAGAGCCCAAAGCCCCCCTCCGCCGTGCAGAACATCCCGGCTTTCCACTGCGTGAGGGTGTCGGGCACCGAGAGCGGGACGTCCGTCGAGCCCCCCTCGCTGGGCACGGACAGACACACAGAGCGTCAGACGCAGCCGCCCCGGGGGGAGCACCACGGGCAGAGCCAGCAGAGACGTCCCAGCTGGGGCCCTGAGCCGAGTGCCCAGAAACAGGTTGGTCCCAAGTGTGCATGAGGGGGGGAAGCGCGGTCAGTGCCCCCAGATCACCTGCCCCTACCCCACCCAAGCTAGCGCAGGACCCTGCCCTGCCCTGAGGCTCCTGGGCTGGACTCAGTGTCCCATAGGAGGGGGATTCCCCCGTTCTGCAGCCGGACACGACTCCCTGCCAGGGGCTATTCCTGGGAACCAGCCCCAGTTCCACCTGCTGGGATCCCCGCCCTCCCACTGGTCCCCCATGTGCAGAGCAGGGGAGGGGCTGGCGTGAACCCCACTCTGCTGGCGAGTCACAGGGTACCAGGGCTCTCCAGGCTCCCAGCCCCCTGCCTCGCTCTCCCTCGGCGCTGGGCTGTTATTGCCGCCGCTGTGCTGGGTTCCTCTCCGCTGGCAACAGGCACCGGAACCGGCCCCACGCAGGCAACTCCCCCGCCAGGGCGCTGCATCCGGGAGCGGCTGCTTCCCAGGGTCTGGCCCGGAGGCCTGGCAGGGACGGTGTGTGACAGCCCCTCACTCACCCCACAGCCACCAGGTCCCACAGCCACGTCTCTGGGAAGTACGCACGCGGTGCACGAGCTCCGACTGAGCGACGATCTGTGGGGGCTGCTCTCCCCAAGAGGAACATATGTTCCAACCGAAGCCTAGCAAAAATCCAAAGGGGGGTGAGGGGACCCCACCCTGCTTTTGGGGGTCATGTGGCTCATGTGTCTGCACCTGAAAGTCTCGGTGCTTGGGGCCGTTCTGGGGATGGACGTGGCCACCGGGAGATCTGAGAACTGGCCCCTGCCCAGGTCTGTCTGGACTGGAGCAGCCAGTGGCCAGGCTGGGCTGGAGGGGCCAGGCTGGGGGTCCTACATGCAGTTCACCCCAGTGGACTCAGCATGTGGCTGTAGCCAGAGAGCTCCAGAGCTCAGCCCGGCCTCTGCCCACACAGGGTTAGTGGGACGTTGCCCTCCAGAGCCCGCCCAGGAGCCGCGAGCCAGACGGGCCGGTCATTAGCCACACTGAGCAGCTGGGACAGGGAGGCCCAGAGAGGCCCATTGAGGACAATGGAGAAACCTGCCTCCTCCACCCATGGAGAACAATGGATCTGCCAAGGGCACTGTCAGAACCAGGATCAGAACCCAGGCCCGATGCAGGCGCCCGCGGGGCCGTCCCCCCCAGGAGGCCGAGAGGGTTGGGGTTTGCTGACCACAGGGGACAGAAGCTCCTGGAGCACTGACTTCGTTCATGGGCAGCAGCAATTGGCGTTTCCCGGAACTGATGCTCACAGATGCGGGTGTTGGTGAGAAGCTTCAAAGCTGCATCCTGGGCGAGAAGGAAAAAGCGTCAGGAGCCGCTAAAGCACCAGAGGCGGCGCCAGGCCCTTGTTACTGGCCAGGGCACAGGGCGACAGGGCAACGCCGGAGCAGAATTCACAGAGACTCGGCACCTGCCCAGAACCCTGCAACTGGCTCTGCCAAGGACTGGGCTCAGTACCCTGCACAGGGGGAAACTGAGGCACGAGGCACAGACTGGGAGCTCTTGGGGGCGTCTCTGACTGTCTGTTCAATGCCCCCACATGACCTGAGCACAGACTGGCGCTGCCCAGCGGGGCCCTGCCCTTCCAGACTGAGGGGAGCCCTGGCCCTGAACCCCTGACCACCAGGCAGTGAAGGGTCAGGCAGGGGCCACCTCAGCTCTGCCCCGGGGCTGGTGCAGGGACGGTGCCCGAGGGGGGCCCTGGGCAGGGACGTGAGGAATGACAAGGAGACGGGCCCTTGGGGGGGACACGCCCGGAGCCGAGGCAGCGCTGCGGCCGGGCGCCCTGCGGTGGCTGCGGCTGGGTCCGCCGGGGCAGGGCCTCGCCGGGCCACCTGGCAGGGCTGCCTGTGACTAGGGACGTGAAGAAGCATTTCACTCCCTGAGTCGTCAGTAACATTGTTATCGAGGGCACGATCCGTCAGTGGGGGAGGCGCTCAGCCCCGGCTCGCACTGCGCCGGGCCCTGCTTCCCCTGCGGCTCTGCACTGGAAATGGCACCTGCCCGCCGGCTCTTCCTACATTGAAAATGCTTAACCACCGTCACAGATCTGGGGCCAGCTGCAACTGAGCTGGGCTCGCTCACGTGGGTCCAGTAACCCTCGTCCGCCGGGTTCCCGGTGGGGATCTGGGACGGGGCAGAGCAGCCTCCATTCATGGCCAGCCCAGGCCGCCACAGACAGGGTCTGCTTTGCCCCCCCACCAAAAAATCCAATCTGCACCAATGGGAGTCAACCGCGGAGGGAAAAGAATCCCACGTTAAGTTGTTTCGCTGTCAGTCCGATTTTTTTTATTGTATCTTGAACGTACAGCGCGGATGGGCTGTAACAGGAACTGCCAGGCAGCCGTAACTGGTCATGGCGCTGCCCCCGCCTGTCAGATCCCTGCGCCCAGGAGCCGGGGGTAACATTCCTGCTGTGTGGATACGCAGGGGATCTGTCCTGGGGCCTGGGCTGGGTGTGAAGGGGGCGGGGGGGAGGTGCAGCCCAGCCCTGAGTTTGCGAGGAGCATCCCTGGGGAGTCACTAGAACAGGCCGGACTGTTTGGTGGGACGTCGCCCCAGCAGCCTGGGCACGGCGGAGCCAGTTTAGTCCTTTCAGGCTACAAAGGAGCCAGAGGCAGGGCCAGGCACAACCCTACCTGAAACAGGCCGTTGGGGTCTGTCAGCGGGTCAGCTCCAAATCTCGTCCCCCTGCGCCACCTCTGGGATTGCCAAATTTTCTCCCGCACACTGTGGGGATGAGGAGGTGGAACTCCAATATTTTTTTGACAGTAACATGACTTATGCCCTTGATAGGAGTCTCCTTGGTGAAAATCAGGGAGCAAGTTATAGACCTAAAGACAAACACGGACAAGGGCTGCCATGAGACCAAGGTACGAGCCTCCCCATGCCCAGCTCCTGCCCCTCCTCTCACCAACACATCACCCTGCAAATCTCCACCATCGCCCCTCTCACATCTCTAGCCTGGACTCCCCCAGCACCCAGCCCCTTCCCACTAGGGATGGCAGCGTGTAGTCGATTACATAATCAATAAGCCTGGGCTCATTGGTCAGTCCTATCGATTCCACGCACCCCCCCCCTTCCTGCCTTCCAGTTCTCTGGCTCACCAGTAGCACCCAGCTCCAATACACTGAGAAGTTATTTTAAAACTCAGCTCATGATACAAAACATTCTTCGGATCCCAGAGGCTCAGCCACGTTACCAGGTCACTTTGGGTTTGCAGCTTATCCGAAATACCTGCGAGCTCAGACCTAGAGTCCGGGGGAGGAGTTATTTCATTTGGTCACGGATGCCCGTGTGTTAAAATTGTAGCAGGTGAACACCAGCTGCTGATTACCCACCTTCAATTGGAGGCAAGCCCCCAAGGTAGGGTCTGCACCCAGAGCCTCTGAAGGAAGGCCCCCATTCACTGAAGCGCTGGAGGCCGACCTGGAGCCCCCAACTTGTGTCTGGTCATAGGCCCCAGGAGTCCAGAATGGCCACTGAGTCCAGGCCTGCCACTGAGAAGTCATTGTAGAATCAACTCCTGTCTCTTCTCCATACGGACCTGTGCCGATCACAGCACCTCCTTTTCCATCCATGGTGTGACCAGCGCCTGCCCTGCACTGGCCCTTTAAGACCAGGACTCAGAAACAGAGAGGCCAGCTGAAGCTTTTTGGGCTAGGGAGAGCCCAGCTGGCAACTATCTAGGGAAGCACAATTGGCTCGTAGAAGCCAGCTGAAACCATTAGGGCGAGTGAAAGCCCAGCTGGCAGGTATATAGAGAAGCACAGTTTGCTTAGATGTGGGAGCTAATGAAGAGCTGAGTGTGGAGGAAGCAGGAGTGCCTAGGAGGGAAACAAGCTGGGGATAGCTAGCAAGGGCTGGGGGGCCAGCCAAGACTCCCCCTGGCTAGGGGCTGGAGACAAAACCCTGGTTTGGAGGTGGATCATGATGCAGACTAGGTAAGCAGGGCAGTTGAGCAACCCTGATGCCAATGATGAGCAACCCATACAGACTGTAACTTCCCCTGAGAGGGGCTAGATGAGGGCAGTTGGGGGCACTGAGGCATGATGGGGGGGCTTGCTCCCTGACACATGGCCTTCTGGTTCCAATTCCAACAGGGATGTGGAATGTGAGGGCTCTGAAGGAGCGGTACTGTGTCTCACTGGTAGCCTCTGCACAGGTATAAGATCACTGGGGGGGACTCCTCCATATACAGAGCTCTCCCAGCACTGGTGCTGAAGGGAACCATCCCGCTGATTGACTGGTGCCACCTGTGAGGACTCCACCTTGTACAGGAGCTGTCACCAGAGTGGATGAGAGGTCGATGGTCCTGGATCTGCAACTGGTGCCAACTGGGAGGACTCTGCCTGGCAGGGCTCCCTGTAAGGTGCACACCTGCATGAGCACACCAAGAATTTCATTCCTGCCCACCCCCTAAGCAGAGATGCATGGCTGTGGCCCCAGCTGCTCCCAGGGTAAGCTGCATAGTGTGTGACTGCCCACCCCAGGAGCAGCTGGGCATCTGAGTGGTGGCTGCTGGAGCGGGAACCTGGGCCACAGCACTAAAAATAGCACCATGGCCTGGCCCCAGTCCTGGCACATGGGGCAACTGCCCACCATGTGGCCCAGCCCCTTGGAGCAGCTGGAACCATGGCTGCCGGGGCTGGGACTGTGGGACTAAAAAGAGCACCACAGCCCCAGCACATGGGGCAGCCACCCAACATGCTGCCCCACCCAGCAGGTGTCAGGAAGGCAGAAAGAGAGGGAAGGGGCAGGAGGAGTAACAAGGGGAAGGTGGGTGAGGGGAGGAAGGCGCTTCTGCTGAGGGGAGACAAAGGGGGCAGGAGAAGAAAGAGGCATCAAGGGGCAGGGCGGAGGACAGATAATGACAGGAGACCAAGATGAGACAATTAGGGGAAAGGGCAGGAGGAGCAGGGGTGGCAGAATGGGAAGTTGTCAGTGGGGGTGGCAGAGGAGAGGGGACAGGGTGATGCTGAAAGAGGAGGGGCAATTCTGGGAATAAGAAAATAACTTTTCCTTCTTCACTTTTTCCACACCAGTCATGATTTGAGGCTACATCAACACTACAATTTTGCTGGACGAAGCAATGCAAATGAAGCACAAATTAGCATTTTCTCATGCTTCGTTTGCATAATCTCTTCTAGTTTGTTTTTGTGCAAAGGGTTTTTGCCCTAAAATAAGCAGTGTGGACATGTTCCAAAAAAAACCTTTGGCGCAAGATCCTTATGCCTCAGAAAAGGAGGTGGATAGAAAGCTGGCTGGATTGTCAGGCTCAACAGGTAGTGAGCAACCTGTTGTCTGGTTGGCGGTCAGTGTCAAGCAGAGTGCCCCAAGGGTCTGTTCTATGGCCAGTTTTCTTCACCATCTTTATTAGTTACCTGGCTGAGGGGATGGATTGCATCCTCAGCAAGCTTGCAAATGACACTAAGTTAGGGGGAGAGGTAGATATGTTGAAGGGCAGGGATAGGGTCCAGAGTGACTTGGAGTTTTAGCCCAATAGAAATCTGAGGTTCAACAAGGACAAGTGCAGAGTCCTGCCCTTAGGATGGAAGAATCACAACCACTGCTATAGGCTGGGGACTGACAGGCTAAGCAGCAGTTTGGCAGAACAGGACCTGGGGGTTACAGTGGATGAGAAGCTGGATCTAAGTCAACAGGGCGCCCTTGTAGCCAAGCAGGCTAATGACAAAGTAGGGAGTATTAGGAGAAGCATTGCCAGCAGATCCAGAGAAGTGATTATTCCCCTTCATTCAACACTAGTGAGGCCACATCTGGAATTTTGCTTCCAATTCTGGGCCCCCCAATACAGAGGGGAGGTGGACAAATTAAAGAGGGGCCAGCGGAGGGCAACAAAATGATTAAGGGGCTGAAGCACATGACCTATGAGGAGAGACTGAGGGATTTGGAACTGTTTAGTCTGCAGAAGTGAAGAGTGAGGGGGGATTTAAGAGCAGCCTTTAACTACCTGAAGGGAGATTCCAAGAGGGTGGAAAGAGGCTGTTCACTGGTGACAGATGCAGAACAAGGAGCTCAGGTTACAGTGGGAGAGCTCTGGGTTGGATCTTAGGAAACTATTTCCCTAGGAGGGTGGTGAAGCACTGGGAGGGGTTCCCTAGGGAGGGGGTGTCACATTACTGGATTTTGAGGGGAGCAGCCATATCACTGCTGTGCCCATGGGGGAGTGTTTGCCCCAAAACTGAGACAAAGAGGGCCATGTAACGTGTCAAACGAAAGCTTAATTTCTACTGATTCTGTATATGCTCTTCATATACCTGTGTAATGTCTGGCTGTGACGTTATAAAGATGTACTCTGTGTTGATGCTGAAAGATTCTCTGTCTGAGGTAGAGCAATGGGCCAGGAATGTTTGCCCATGGACTAGCTCCAGGGAACAATGGACCACACCTGGCCTCTGGTCATGTGACTCCCTCCAGCTTGGAAGAAGCCAGGAGGGGGTATAAACAGGCCATGTTGCCGACTCCATCTTGGTGCTCAGCTCAGCTCTTCATCCCAGAGGCAAGAGTGCAGGGACAGAGGAGCCGGAAAGAACTGATGTTGGATGTACACCAAAGACTTTTAAACCAGGAGTTATAACATCTCTGCTGCGAGCTGCATTGAACTGGGAGATTCGATGCATGTGATGTTGTGACGTAGTGGGGGTACTTGCTGGGACGGGGCCCTGGGCCCTCTGTTGGGGAACCTCCTCGAGTTCCGGGCCGCCAGCCCCTCGCTTGCTCTGGCTACGGGTGGTGACCAGCGTCCTGTGGGGTCCGTCTGGCCACGCCTCTAGGTCACTCCCCATTAGCACGTCGGTGGGCAAGTGCGGGTGCACCCCCACTTCCTTGGGGCCCTCCTTGGCCTCCCATTTCAGATGCACCCTGGCTACGGGTACCTTAAAGGGGGTGCTCCCTATGCCCCTCAGTGTCAGCTGAGTGTCGGATAGCATACGGTCTGGGGCCACTCTGTCGGGTCGGGCCAGCGTCACCTCCGCCCCTGTGTCCCAGAAACCCGTCCCCTTCCTGCCATCCACCTCCAGGGGTACGAGGCAGTCCCTCCGTAGGGGCCGCCCCACCCCCACCCGGTGCACGGATAAATCTGTCTCCCGAGGGTCAGACCTCCCAGGGGAGGTGCACTGAGCATCCTTCCCCCCTCCCCGAGCGGAGGTTTGCCGGCCAGCCCCTGCCTCTGGGGCAGCCTGCCCTTCCTCCCGCCCCAGCCAGTTAACCCTGGAAAGTCCCAGGTCATGGGACCTGTTCTTGCGCCTGGTGCATTGAGCCCTCTTGTGGCCTCGTTGCCCACAGCGATGGCAAGTTAGGTTCTGTGGGCCCATTCGGGTTGGCTCTGCCCGGGCCCTGGCTGGTTTTCTGGGGTTTCGATGACTGGTCCTGGTCCCTGGGGCTCGCCTCGGAGGTGTCTCTCTCCGTTGCTCAGCTGAGAACCGGTCTCTGCGCGATTCTCTTTCTCTCCGGGACTCCCGTTCACACCCGGACCGGCTCTCCGTGAACTCATCCGCCAGTCTCCCGGCCTCCTGGGGGGTCTCTGGTCTCCGGTCCTTGAGCCACAGCCTCAGTTTGGGTGGGCACGCTTCATAGAGCTGCTCCATCATGACCAGCTTGAGCAGCTCCTCTGCGGTCTGGGCTCCGACTCCAGACACCCACTTGCGGCAGTATTGCGCCAGGCGGGAGGCCAGGTCCACATAGGTCTCCCGTGGCCCTTTCTGTACCCCCCGGAACTTCTTCCTGTACATCTCGGGGGTCAGCCCGAACTTGTGCAGCAGGGCCTCCTTGACTCGGTTGTAATCCCCTGGCTGTAGGTCCTCCAGCTGACTGAGCACTCCGGCCGCCTCCTGGTTCAGTGCGGGGACGAGCTCCTGTAGCCAGTCAGCTGGGGGGACCCGCTGCAGTCCACAGGCCCTCTCAAAGGAGCTGAGGAACCCGTCTGTTGCCCACGTCCTTCAATTGGGCCACCGTGAGCCTCTCCAAGCGCCTGGCAGCCCCGGGACCCTGGGGCCCATCCACTCTTGGCGCAGCCGGGGCCCCGCAGGTTCTCCGCTCTGCCATGGCCAGCTCATGTTGTTGCTGCCTCTCTCGATCTTGGCGCTCCTTCTCTCGATCCTGGCGGTCCCTCTCTCGGTCTTGGCGCTCCTTCTCTCGGTCCAGTACTTCCAATTCCTTCATTCGCAGCTGGATCTCCAGCCGCCGCAGCTCCGCTGGGCTGGCCCCTGCCCTAGATGGGCTACAGCTTGCAGGCCTCCCAGGAGACGCTGTCTCATCTCTCCGTTGGGTTCCAGCACTCCTCCCCCTCTCTGAGACTGACACACTCTCAGGGGGGGTCTGGCTGCTTCCCCTGGGGACAAGATCCTGGCCCTGTGGCTGGTCATTCTCTTCCAGCTGGGCAATCAACTGGGCCTTGGTTGCTTTCCGCACAGGCAAGCCCCTCTCTCTGCACAGCCCCACCAGCTCTGCCTTCAAGAGTTGGGCGTAGGCCATCTGCCCGCTGGGCCCCTCGGTGCAAACTCACCAGTCTAGTGCTGCAGCACCCCACGATTCCCAGGAACCGCTCCGCTCTGTCTCCAGCACGCCTTGCTCCAGGGCTCTTGCTTCTACAGCGCCTTGTCGCTCACCGCTGGAAGCTTCATCCACGGGGTGCAGTGCATCCCACTTCTGACACCAGTGTGATGGCGCGATGGGGTTCCCCCGTCTCCTGCACCCCGAAATGGCACAAACAGACTGCACCAGCTGGTGTAATGGAGGTTGTTTATTGCCTCTCCAGGATACAGCACAGATGTAATCTGGTCACAGAGCTGGGCTAGGATGCCTCAGGCCCCCTTGAGATGGGGGAGACTGGGCCCCTAAACTCCAGTCCCTTTCCCTAGGCTCTCCTCCATGCTTCCAGCCAACAACCCACTAACCCTCTTCCAGCCCTGCCCCCCCAGCCAGGGCAGCCTCCACCTTCCTTTGTTCCTCTCCATGGGGGGGTGTCTGGTTCAACAAGTTTGGCATTACCTTTGCATAGTGATGTTTTCCCTGCTGGGTCTTGCTCCAGACAGCAGGGGTCACCACAGCCCAGCAAGTACCCCCACTACGTCACAGTTTTAAACCAACAGTTATAACATCTCTGCTGCGAGCTGCATTGAACTGGGAGATTCGATGCATGTGATGTATGATACTTTAACCTTACTCTCGTGCTTTTCTTTCTTGTAGTAATAAACCTTTAGATTCTAAAGGATTAGCTCAGCGTGATCTTGTGGGTAAGGTCTAGAGTGTAAAATGACCTGGAATCTGTGGCTAGTTTCTTAGAACAGGACAGAACTTGTTTCGGGTAGGTGAGATTGGGCTCTAAGACCCCTCACCTGTGGGCAAGCCCAGGGCCATCTGGGGCACGGATATTGCTGGGGTGTCAGAGGGGCTTTGCGCATGAGGCTTCTGACTGTCCGGGCAGGCAGCTGAAGCGCTCTGTGGGACTGGTTTATGGCCTATTTTGGAAGGTCTCCAGTGTGGGGGCTCTAAGGAGCCCCGAATTTGAACAATTTGCCCTGAGCGGACGCCCTCAGCGGTGCCCAGACCCGGCCCGTCACAGGAGGTGGAATCTCCTTCCTAGAGGTTTTTAAGTCTCAGCTTGACGAAGTCCTGGCTGGGATGATTGAGTTGGGGTTGGTCCAACTTTTAGCAGGGGGCTGAACTCAATGACCTCCTGAAGGCTCTTCCAGCCGTAGGACTGTATGAGGATGCAGCTGCCTTCCATGGCCCTTTTGCCATGTGACTTCTACTTCCTTTGTCCCAAACACAGGCTGCCCAGCTCATGGAGCACGTGGCCTGGAAGCCTCAGAGCTCTGACACGCCCCCCTCCCTTGCCTTGTAGAGGCACAAGGCTCGGCCCTTCTCTTCTCTGTGGAACAATTGAATAGCTGAAGGTCCTCAATGGTCCGTGGAGCAGGCTGGCAGTGCATTGCTGGAGTGTCTGTGTGTCCCCCAGAAGTACAGCACAGGTTGTGCAGACAGACAGACATCTCCATGACCCACAGTACAAAGGGGATGCAATCATGCACGTGAGACTGTCCTCTTTTGCAGATTGTAAGAGTTTTGCAGATATCGTATGTGGCAGACCTGGCACAACCCCTGGCCTTTCTAGAACACAGACTTTCATAAAGAGCCCCCAAATTCCACAGCGTCACACAAGTGTCTGTCACTGCACCCCCCGACGTGAGAACCAAGGTGATGGACATGCAGCCCCTGATGCCCTGGGAGAGCCTGGAAAGGGCAAGAATGGTGACACATCTCTCCGTGGGGCAGAGAATGGCTCTTAGTGCCCCTCCCCAATGCTGTCTGGGCCACAGAAAGGCCTGGTTAGGACACGTAGCGCAGCTCCTGGCCCATCGAGTCCCATCTCCTGCTGCCCCAGGGGCTTGGGACTTTCACTGGCCCTGTGCAGGGTCTGAGAGCCCCTGGATAGCAGGTAACAGCCATAGGCCAAATGCAAATCCATATTATCACCCCAGCAGGGGCAAATCCAGCTGCTGCAGAGGAAGGTGGAGCCTCCCACAATGCACCTGGCCAGCTGCCCCCTGCTAGACTTGGGGACAGGGAATTTCCCTGCCCCTACCCCCACCCCTGCACCTGGGGACCAGCTCTGTCCTGGAGAACGAGCTCCAGTTACCCTGGCCATTATCTCAGCTCGGAGCTCCATGTGCCCAGCCAGAGCCGGATGAGGGGGCCTGGGAGGGGGCGCTGCAAAAGCGGAGGGGAGATCCAACAAGGGAAGTGAGGATCCTGCAGAGTCAGGGGGGCCAAGTGCCATTGGAGCAGCCCCATGACCAAGGAGAGGTGGCCTTGACGGGTGTTGCCCAGCGGCCGTTCATCACACCTCACTGCGAGGAGGGAGGACTTATGGGGGGAGGGGCAGGTTGAATGGCCAAGCTGCTCTGGACTCACCGTGTCGACACTGAGCTCGGCCTCGGGGTTCACGAGCAGCACGCTGCGATCCACGGCGCGGACGGCGCACAGGGACCCGGGGGCAGCCTGCACCTGCAGCTGGAGCTCCGAGCCTGGCAGGGCCCGGTCCTGCGAGAAGGCCAGCTTCACCTGGCGAGGCACAGGGTGTCACGGTGGGGGAGAGAGACACAGCTCACCCAGGAGCAGGGGTGGGGTAGGAGGGTTGATGCATCCAGTAAAACGGACAGGGGAGGGGGGCAGGAGGGACCAGGGAGGGGAGGGCCCAGGGCAGCCAGTGACTCCCTGCCCAGGGCTCCAGTTACGGGGCAGGAGCGGTTCCCCCAAAGCCCCTCGGCCCCGAGCCCCAGGCTCACCTTGTTGGGGAGGCACTTGGCCACGCGCAGCAGGGCGCTGTCGGCAGTCATCTCTCCGTCGGGCAGCACCGTGTAACCCAGCACCTTGGCAGCCGGCGCCAGCTCAGCGCCGACGGGCAGCTCCACGGAGAAGGAGCCCTTCGGTCCTAGGGGCAGTGGGGGGTAGTGGGGGGCAGTCAGCAGAGCCCCTCCCCCCGCCCGGTTCCTGCCCAGGGGCTCCATCCCCAATGCACACCCCTCCCCCACCACATACCAGCCCCCTCGCGGAGCTCCAGCCCCTTGTGGAGGATCCTGGCGATGGCTCCCTTGGCCACAACCTGCGGAGGAGGAGACGGGAGTCACTGAGCTGAGGCTGAACAGGGGCTGGTGAACGCTCCAACGTGGGGATGCTGCACAGGCCAGAGTCAGGGCGGGAGCTGCCTCTCTCCCCACCCCCAAACTGAGCCAACAGGGAGGGGCAAAGGAGATCTCTCAGGTCTGTGTCCTGTTCCCCAGTCCTCCAGCCAGACAGTCCCCACTTTGGAGGAGATTGGAACCTGAGCCCTTAGTGGGGAAGGAGGAAAATCTAAAATCTAAAGGGTTATTAATAAAAGAAAGAAAAGGCAGAGAGAAGGATTGTTAAGGAGAAGACATTACACACATCTATCCCCAACAAAAGGCAGGACTATGTGGCACTTTAAAGACTAACAAGATGGTTTATTAGGTGATGAGCTTTCGTGGGCCAGACCCACTTCCTCAGATCAAATAGTGGAAGAAAATTGTCACAACCATATATACCAAAGGATACAATTAAAAAAGTGAACACATATGAAAAGGACAAATCAAATTTCAGAACAGAAGGGGGATGGGGGGGAGGTAAATGTCTGTGAGCTAATGATATTAGAGGTGATAATTGGGGAAGCTATCTTTGTAATGGGTAAGGTAATTAAGGTCTTTGTTGGTGTAAAGTGTTGAATTTAAGCATGAATGACAGTTCAGAGGATTCTCTTTGAAGTTTAGTCTTAAAAGGTCTTTGAAGCAGGATGCAGGTAATCAAGTCGTTGAGACAGTGTCCTTTCTGGTTGGAATGGCAAGAAACTGTTCCACGAGGAGTAACGGTAGTTCAAATTAGAGAGCCTAATTCAAACTACCTACTCCAAGCACTAAGGGGGACTTGTGGAGGAGGTGAAATGTGCCTGCAGAGGTGGCAGCTGGCTGGCAGGTTCACTAAAGAAATCCAGTGCTGGAAACGTCGAAAGTGCAGGACTACGTAAGTGGAGGCCACCACGCACCCCATACGCTTGAGGCAAGTTAGGATGGGCACGGTCGGGCTGCTAGTAACGGTAGTGACGAGGCTTCTTATACTGTCAAAAGGGTGACTGGGGAGATAGGCTCGTGCTCTTGTGGAAGCTACGTGAGCCCTGATGATCTCCAGGGATTGCGTGGGGCGTACTGTAGATTTCTGCTCACTGATAATGAAACCTAGTGACTGAAGAAAGGCCTTTGTGAACCTGAACATCTCACTCCTGGCCCATTGCAAGGGACCTCGGCTAAGGCAATCATTGAGATAGGGGAATATTGCGATACCATTGCATCTGAGATGTGCTGCTGCCCCGCGAGGGTCTTGGGAAAAGCTGTGGGAGCCGAGCAGAGTCCGAACGGGAGGACTCTGTACTGGAAGCGGTGTGAAGCTACCACGAATCGCAGGGAACGCCTGCACCCAGGATGTATTGTGATGTGAAACTCTGCATCTTGCAAATTGAGGACTGTAAACCAGTCCCCTTTGTCCAGTGCCAGAATCATAGTGGTGAGAGTGATCATTGTGAATCGTTGCTTGCAGAGGTGCTTGTTTAATCGATGCACGCCCTTTAAGGCAGGGCCTGCTGAGCTCCTGGCCCGAGACACTAAACAAGGTGAATGTCTGGCCCTTTAAGGCTGGTTGTGTCAGCGGGTCACGGATCTGGAGGGGCCACACCCATGGTAGGGGGACCCGTGCCCACCCTACTCCACCGGATCCCGGCCCAGGGCCCTGTGAGTGGCAGGGCGGCCCGCCACTCCCTCGGCGGGGGAAATCCTACCGAAACACGCCGAGGTTCCTGGGGCGGGAGAGACTGCTCCTGCCCCTGCCCTGGGCCCCTTCCTACCTGGTCCGAGTCCAGCAGGGCCTCTTCCCACGTTCTTACAGTGTCCTCCACGTTCACGGGGGTCACTACTCCCTTATGGCCGACCCCAGCGACGTCCCAACTGGTCCTGGTGCTTCCGCTGGCTTCTCCTGGGGTCGCTGGTGGACACTGGTCAGGAGCTCCCTTCTTAGGTCCTTTCCCTCCAGCCGCCAGCCCAGACTGAGTCTTCCCAGGATTTTATAGCTGAGCTGCAGCCTGGGCATGCTCGGTAGGGCCGCGGGGGTAGGGTCTCTGCAGCAAGGAATCCCTGGCCAAGCCCTGAGAGTTCAGTGCGGGGCTGCTTCCCCACGTCACAAGTATATAGAGGGAGAAAAGCCTGTTGAGAGTCTGTGGGTTCAGTTTAGAGGTAGAAGCACAGGTGTGATGTTGTGGTTGGTGTCTGCTATAGACCGGATCAGGTGGATGAGGCGGACAAGGCTTTCTTCAGACAACTGAGAGAAGCTTCCAGATGGCAGGCCTTGGTTCTCGTGGGGGACTTTAATCACCCTGAAATCTGTTGGGAGACCGATATAGCAGGACACAGACAATCCAGGAAGTTTTTGGAGAATGTTGGGAATAACTTCTTGGTACAAATGCTGAAGGAACCAACCAGGGGTCATCAGAGGGCTGTTCCAATTATCTGGCTGTTTCCAATTCCTCTGAAACAACTTTTCACCTATGTGAAGTCTCCTTAAAACTGTCCACACTGGATTTCTCAAATGCAATCAGTTGAATCACTTTTAACAGAAAAATTCTGGCTCTTAGGTACTGACACAAGTTCCTTACCAAATAAACTGCTGCCTTTTACAGGTAGACCTCAACAACCACCAACCCCTGAGTTTCCCTTACACCCAGTGCCATACCTAAGGTACTAGGTTTGTCACTGGACGAGCTCGGTGCCAGGGGCAGCAATTTGGGCAGGGAAACCCAACCCTTTGCTTTTGCCCTATCAGAGGAGGTAGAGGGATGACTGATGCTCATATCTCTGGTCATGTTCATGGCTTTATTTCTGGGGGGAGAGTCATCATGCAAAGGTTGTAACAAGGGAAGTTTTCAGCCTGTTAGCACAGTCCCACCTTGCTCTGGCCATGAGGTTCGAGCATTGGGGGCACTTCTACGCCATATGTGCCTCTCCTACGCAGTTGCTACAGGAAGAGTGGCCGTCGGACACCGGCATGGCTTAGTGACAAGAGTCACAGTGTTTGAAACCTGGTGAGCATTTTAAACTGGAAATGAAGAAAACATGTTTGTTTTTGAGGGAAAAGCGGTTTTTTTTTTTTTTGTTTTTTTGTTTTTTTTAATGAATAGGAAGGTAAGAAGTAGAAACTTGGTTGAAAGGAAAACTGGGGAAATTTTACTCTTTTTTCTTGTTTAGGTCAAAAGGAGGTCACTGACGGGGAGCTTTGTCTGCAGCGGAGGATGGTAGAGAAGGAACTGAGGTGTGCCCATGACACAGCGCCTCACAGACACCAACGGCATAAGGAGACGCTGCTGCACACGCTCGGCATGGAAGGACACTGCTAGAAAAATCTCCAGTCACCAGCATCTAAAGTGAACCCACGGGGACATTCACTCGAAGAAGAACTTTATCTTTCTCCTTCTGTTAGGGCTTCACCTGACCATCAGCTGCAATCTGCTTTAGAGAAACATTTTCATGACCCTTGAGTTCTCCCTGCCCTGCGTCTAATTCCAGCCTCACTTCTGAGACACCAGACAGGCAATCAGAAACCTCATTCAGACACACTGCTTTCCTGCACCAACAGACAGCTATCTCCTCAGGCCAATATTTGAGAGACTCTCCCCCTGGTCACAGTAAGACTAGCTGGCCACAGACAACTGTCCAGAGTCACGGTCCCCCCAAAACTTCATAAATGAATAAGTTCGTCACCCTGTGCATAACGATGGCTCTTCGAGATGTGTGTCCCTGTGGGTACTCCACTCAGGTCTCAGTGCGTCCTTGCACCGCTGATCGGAGGTTTTTGGTGAGCAGTGCCCTTCGCACCATGTTGTGCACCCCATGCCTTGCACGGCTGCTGTTTCTTGGGTGCATGAGCAGCACGAGATTCACTCTTTTCCTTTTCTACCTGCAATCCATTAAAGGACTTCAGGCCAAGGGGAGGAAAGGAGGGCAGTGGAGTACCCCAAGGACACACATCTCGGAGAACCATGGTTACTGCACCGGGTGAGTAATTTCTTCTCCACCGAGTGGTGTCCCTGTGGGTGCTACACTCAGGTGTCTTAGTAGCTGTACCTGCCAGATGTTGGTGGGCATTGGAGTCATCTGTGTAGAGCAGGGCTACTCAAGTTTGGAAGCCCCAGGGGCCACAATGATACTCTCAGCACAAGTGTGGAGGCATATAAATGCAAAAATATATGCAAATAGTTTTTCACACTGACAGGCATGAAAACAAAGATTAAGGCAAAACTACACAACACGCAGGCCCCTTTCCAGTCAGTTCTGCTGATATCACTAAATGCAATAGTTCCCCATTTCCACCCACATGACAGCACTTTTAATGGGAAATGACAGTCTAGGAATTAAATACAAAAACACATCTCAACAGAAGACCGTGACATTTATTACTGTATTTTAGGGAATATAACCCAGGGGTTATATTCATTTTTACAAACCTCCTCCCCACCCCCACGGGGTATACTCGGGTGCGGGGTATACAAAACTTTTTTACTCACCTGTGGGTGAGTGTGGCTGCGCGGGAACCAGACGGTGAGTGTTTCCCCCGCCGGGAGGCTTGGCCTCCGAAAGCTACCAGGGGGGATCAGGCTCACAGGCAGGCGTCACGGGGCACAGTGCCGGGCAGGCCATGCAGGACATGCCTCGGAGAATGCCCCCGCCCCCGCTCTGAGAGCCCCTCCCGGCTCAGCCTTTGCCGGGCTGGGGTTGAGAGCTGCAAACACCTTTTCCCCCGCAGAGAGCCGGGGCTGGATTGAACAGCTGAACAATGGGGGGAACCTTATGGGGGGGGGGGCACAGCCCTGTAACTTTTTCCTGGCATGGCTCTTCCAGAAGGGGGGGCGGGGGGCAAAGTCTGCCTGGGAGCCCGGCTCGCTCACCGGGAAAGCTCCGGAGCCAGGGCACAGGCATCCCCAGCAGAGGCGGCAGGTGGGAGGCTCCCAGGCCAGGCTGACAAAGGGAAGGAGCCCGGAGTCCTGTCCCGGCCGGTGGGTGGCCGGGGTCGCGGATCGCTGCAGACTGCCCACTCCCCATGCAACCCCCCCCTGCAACCCGCTTGCAATCTTGCCTGCGCCCCCCTTGCATCCTCCTTGCCACACCTTGGAGCAGTTCTGGGCATAGGGCTCGGCAGCCAGCAGCAGCAGCGTGAGGCTGCAGGCAGCCATGGTGCACAGGAGTGGGGGCAGGCAGAAATAATCTGTACCCGAATAAACCCCGCCCCCCGCCCCTGCGGGCTATACTCGTGCGCAGGATATACAGGGATTTCTAAACTCAAATGGCAAAAACCGCGGGGTACATTCGGGTGCGGGGTATATTCACGAAAAGACGGTACTTTTTTCTTTTGGCTCCCATGCATGGGACACATGTTGAGCCCTGCATAAACCCAGTCACACCGTGGCCCACAAACAAACAGGCTGTGGGCTGCATGTGGCCCATGGGCCACGTGTTGAGTAGCCCTGGTGTAGAAGAAGGAAGGGATCGTATCTGCCAGAGATGTGGCGGGTCTGGGTCCTTTCTGGAAGGTGTAATGTTGTGTGAGGTGCGATGGGAAGACCAAGTAGCTGCTCTACAAATGTCCACCAACGTACATTACGTAGGAAGGCTGATGATGTGGCCATCACACGTGTGGAGTGAGCCCTGATAATCCGTGGTAGCTGCTTCCCTCAAAGTTCATAAGCTGTGTGTATGCAGCTGGCAATCCATTTGGATATGCATTGTGCCGAGACGGCTGTTCTCCTATGTGGCCCAGGACAAGAGATGAAGAGTCTGTCCGACTTTCTGACCTCTTTGGTTCTGTCTAAGTAGAACACGATGGCTCGTCTTGCATCCAATGTGGCGGCTTTTCTTGTTGTTTTGAAGTAAACATTGAAAACTAACTAAAACTAAGAACTATTATTAAACTGACAGGCTGTTTGTTTGTTTCCTCTCAGGAAAGGAGAGCACTGCTCTGACTCCGTCTTCAGCTGAGGACAGTAGAAGGAATTGAGGGAGGCTCGTGCCGCGCACGCATCCAACAAACGGCAGCAGCGCGAGACACGGAGTGCACAGGCGCAGCACGAGACACGGAGTGCACAGGCGCAGCGCGAGACACGGAGTGCACAGGCGAAGCGCGAGACACGGAGTGCACAGGCGCAGCGCGAGACACGGAGTGCACAGGCGCAGCGCGAGACACGGAGTGCACAGGCGAAGCGCGAGACACGGAGTGCACAGGTGCAGCGCGAGACACGGAGTGCACACGTGTTCATGAGCAGCACAAACAGAATCCGCATGGCATTGGCTTCCATTAGACACCTCACTTGGCCCCCTTTGCACTACGTTTGGGGCAAACACACACCAGTGGGTGCAACAATGATCTGCATTTCCCTGTTAAAATCCGATAACGTGAGACTCGAGTTCATACTCGCACACGTGCGCGCGCGCACACACACACACACACACACACACACACACACACACACACACACATTTTAGCTTCCCAGGTTGGGGCTCACCAGGAAGATGAAATCCAGGCTCTTGGACCCGTTCCCCAGGGCCTCCCTCACCAGGACATAGTCCACGTGGAGCCGCTGAGCCTGGCCGCAGGGCAGCTCCCCGCCCAGCCTGCGGAACTTCACGAAACTCCGGCTCCGGGAGTAGAAGGGCTCCACACGGTGATGGGCATCCGGGTAACGGGGAGAGACTCGGTCACGCTTTCCTCTGGGACCTGCCTGCTTGAAGTGCCCCTGGGGATAGAGAGCGAGGGGGCCTGCTGGATGCTGAGTGCTCAGCACAGGACAGGAATCGCACCAGGCTGGACCAGCTCTGATGCTGCTGGTTGAGCTCAGCCCCATGACCCCTCACCCCCCATCTGTAACAAGAGCCTAGAGAACCCCAGTGGTTGGAATGGGGCAGCCCTGAGCTGCGGGACCCCAGGCTGGGGGTCTTTGGTAGGTGCAGGAGCCCAGAGTAGTTGGAAGGGGGCGACCTTCCTAATAAACCGCACCCCACATGGTCCTGAGAAGAGAAGTGGCAGCACTAGGATGCCATTTGTACCATCCCACCGATGGCTTTGCTGCTGGGTCCTGCCCCGTCCCCACCCACCTCTGTCTTGGCCCTTCAGCCTGCAGGCTCTCTGGCCAGGGGTGCTTTATACTCTGGGGCTACGGCTACATGGGCAAGATTTTGCACAAATACTCTTTAACGCAAGAGTTTTTGCGTTACAGTATTTGCACAAGAGAGCGTCTACACTGGCATGTGCTTTTGCGCAAGAGATGTGCTTTTGCACAAAAGCATCCGTGCCAGTGTAGACGCTCTCTTGTGCAAGAAAGCTCCAATGGCCATTTTAACCATCGGGCTTTCTTGTGCAAGAAATTCATGTTGCCTGTCTACACTGGCATCTTGCACAAGAACACTTGTGCAAGAGGGCTTATTCCTGAGCGGGAGCGTCATAGTTCTTGTGCAAGAAGGACTGATTTCTTACATTAGAAGGTCAGTGTTCCTGCGCAAGAACTCGCGGCCAGTGTAGACAGGCAGCAAGTTTTTCTGCAAAAGCAACTGCTTTTGCGCAAAATCTTGCCAATGTAGACACAGCCTGGGTGTGTGAAGCAATAAGAACCTCAGGGCCCAAACCTGAATCTCCTTAGGCACTCCCGTAGTAAATACTATGAGGCACAGGACAACAACAGAGCCTGCAGGACAGGATCCCCACTGGGCTCAGAGGCCCATCGTTTACCCGCAGAGCGACTAGCCCGGTCCAGCCGGAGGTGTCCAGCGTGAAGGAGGCTCTGCCAGACTCATCCGTCAGGAAGGTCTGGTTCTCACTAATGTCTCCATAGCTAACAAACAGCCGCAGAGTCTCATTCTTCAGTGCGGAGCCGTCTGCTGCCTTCAGGAGCATCTGAGCCAGGAGATAAAGGGAGAGACACGAAACTCTGGGGACAGTACCAGGCACTGGGATCAGGACCAGGGAGAGCTGGGGTGTGTGTGGGGCAGGACTGGAATAGCGGGGAGGAATGGAGATGGGGCTGTGGGGAGCTAGGGCGGGTGTGTGGCAGGAACAGTACAGCCGGGGCCGCTGGAGGTTGGGATTGGGGGGAGCTGGGGTGGGTGTGGGGCAGGAACAGTACAGCAGGGGCTGCTGGAGGTCGGGATTGGGGGGAGCTGGGGTGGGTGTGGGGCAGGACTGGAACAGCAGGGCGCTGGGGTGAGCACGTGGGTTGCCAGGGATCCCATTACCTTGCCAGTGTAGGGGATCCCAGCCCTGTAGGCAGCGTCAGCTTCCTCAAAGGTCACCGTGGCGATTTCAGACACGATGTTGATGTGGCAGCTCCTGGTCGCATTGATCACCACCCCTAGCAGGAGAGGGAGGCCGATGGGAGACGGGGCCGGGAGCCACCCCCCAATTCAGGCTGAATCCCGGATTTCTCTCCATACCGATCTGTGCAGCCATTTCTACCCCGCTAGCCGAGGGCTGCAGGGGCCATTGGGGGAGAATTGGGGGGGGGGGGGGGTAAATGAGGCAGGGATGGATTTTCCAGGAAGCCAGGCCCATGTCTGCCCCTGAGCAGCTGGAGCAACTGGTCCATCCAGAGGCCAGAGAGCGTCGTCCCAGGAGATGCTACTCCTCCCCCCCCCCGGAGAGAGTCCCCTCCCTGTGTGTGTCTGGTCACAGGGCACAGGAGCCCTGCATCCCACCTCCTGTGCTGCCAGACCCAAGCACGGGCCCAGCTCAGAGGCCCGTCGCTGGCAATAGCTGGGGCTGGACATGTCCGGGGAAGGGGCTGTGCCCTGCTGTGCCTTGGCAGGGAAACTGTCCAGACCCCGGCTGGGGGCAGGGCTGGGGAGAAGCTCATCGTGTCAGCCAGTGTTAAAGACGGGCCCCAGAACCCGGCTCTGAGCCCCCCAAGCTGTGGGGAGTGCAGGGCTGCGCCCAGATCTGAGCTCACATGAGGGCTGCAGCCCTGTGAGGGGCCGAACCGGAACCCAGCCCCCACCACAAACGCTGCCCCAGGCCCATCTCTAAAGGGCTGGCCTAGCACTGGCCCTGTCACTGCAGGGACACCCCTCTGACTCTGGGCTCCCTGCTCCGGGTGCCTGCGCACAGGTCTGCTTGGGTTCAGGCCCACCTGTCCCCTCCTCCATGAGAGAGGCCATGGCCTCCAGGTTCATCCGGTAGCCAGAGCGGGTCAGGTGGAAGGGAGGCGTCCCCACCTCCCAGGAAAGGCAGCCGTCGCTCTCAGTCTGCAGGAAGAGAAGCACAGCCCGTTAGCAGCAGCCCGGCCCCAGGTCTCTAATCGGGCTGGGCCAGGGGAGCACTGGGAGGTGCTGGCTCATGCCCAGGGGGTCTCAGCTGAACCTGGAAATACTCCCTGGCAGGAGCCTGACTCCCGGGGCCATCGGCAGGTGCTGGTGTCGAGCCTCCCTTGAGTGCTGGGGACGCTGCCGGCATTGACCCGCTGGGAACACCCGAACCCCCTGTGCCAGGTGAGAGCTGGGGCTGTGTTACTCACCGCCAGTGTGGAGACAGCCCAGAGCACCCAACAGGAAACGCCCGGGACACCAGACAGACTCTTGTGGGGCCTGCAAGGGTCATTTCCCTTCCTCCCCTCAGGGGACAATGACTCATCCTGGGGCTCCGCTCTGCGCCCTGGGAAGGGGAGTGGTGCTAGTGGCAGTGCACCATTTCCAATCTTGTTAGGGGACAACTTGAACCATGATGGGGCTACTTAGGTACTAGGAAATGTCAGTGTTCTGGCAGATAATTTAGCAATTAGCTGACAGCAGCCTTGTATCTAATCTACTCTGCATTTTAGAGTTTGTTGGCTTGTCTATTTGAGGAAGAACTCCTTCTAAACAGGAAGAGGTAGAACCACCAGATTGGAACGCAGCTTCTCTTAAAGCAGTGAAGGGTTTGGTTGTGCCAGGACAATGGGTTGTGCCTAGAATGGGATTGCTGCTCATAAGCCCAGCCCTTTGTTCATTCATCCAGCCTTTACTGGGGGCAGGGCTATCATGAAGAGTTATATAAAGCCTGCCAGTAAGCAACCAGAGAGCTAGTGAACTGGGAGTTTGGTGGGACAGATTCAAGGGGGTTAGGTGCATCTGGCATTCTTTAAAACGAAACTAAAACCAAAACTACCTGATTGAAATAAAACCCTATCGAGAATCCAAATATCAGCTGTGGGAACTGTTTGACCATGTGCTTCTCTGTTTGAAAAGTGTGAATTGGGAGTGTTTAGTTTCAGGTGGCCCTAGAAAGACCAACTAGCCATGAGGCAGGGCTCCAAGTACAGGCATCTGGTTGGAGCCAGCAGTCTTATGAAAAAGGCAGCCGGAGTGAACGTAGTGAGCAGCAAACAGGGGAGTTTGCCTGGGAGTTCACCATAGGAGCAGCCCCACAGTGGCTGGTGTTTTTCTTTCTTTTCTGTCTCTTCTTTTCTCTCTCATTTCTTCCTTTCAGGCTTCAGGGGCAATAAAAACAACATCAGAGGAGTGTCTCAGAAGGAGACAGGATGGAGAGTGAAAGATCAGCTGGCGAGACCTGCACAGCATGTGCCATGTTTGTCTTCCTCCCAGAAGACAGAAGTGATTTCATCTGAAGTGCAAGCTGGGCTCCATATTGAAAGAGAAAGTTAGAGGATGAGTGGCTCAAATATCAACCATGCTCTGGTGAGGCCACATCCGGAGTATTGTGTCCAGTTCTGGGCCCTCCGCGATAGAAAAGAAGTGGACGCACTGGAGAGGGTCCAGCAGAGGGTGACCAAAATGATTAGGGGGCTGGAGCACATGACCTATAAGAGAGGCTGAAGGGTTTGGGATTGTTTTGTCTACAAAAGAAAAGAGTGAGGGGAGATTTGATAGCAGCCTAAAACTACCTGAAGGGGGGGGGGGGGTCCAAGTAGGATGGAGAGAGGCTGTTCTCAGTGGTGATAGATGGCAGAACAAGGAGCAATGGTCTTAAGTTGAAGTGGGGGAGATCTAGGTTGGATATTAGGAAAAACTATTTCCCTAGGAGGGTGGTGAAGCACTGGGATAGGTTACCAAAGGAGGGTGGTGGAATCTCCATCCCTAGAGGATTTTAAGTCTCGGCTTGACAAAGCCCTGGCTGGGTGTGATTTAGTTGGGACTGGTCCTACCGTGGGCAGAGGGCTGGACTTGATGACCTTGTGAGGTCTCTTCCAGCTCTATGATTCTAGGAATTCATGAGGTTACTCGACTATTCAACTAATCGATATTTAACATCACTAGTCTCTGAAGAGGGATGGGCTGGGGGGATGTAAGGGGAAAGTGAAACGAAAGGGACATAGTCGGTAGGCGAAAAGATGGCACTGGCCTGTTGGCACTGGATGCATGGGGAGCTCAGGCAGACCCTCGACCAAAGGTTCACATTTGTTGCTTTGCAGCCTGGGAACCCGAAGAGTGGGATTGGGGTGGGCACGTCTTCTGAGACTGTTGTCTGGGTCCGTTGTAGTCATATGACCCTTGCTGTGCTGGTTGTAATAATTGTCCTTGTTCCTGTTCTAAGGGGTATAGCGCTCCTGTCGATACAGTGGTGCACACATGCCCAGCGCTAGGGAGTCCTTGCTGCTATGTAGGAAATCGACCATCTTGGCTGCGAAGAGCTTCTGTTTATTCGCCTTAGACTGCAACTCCCTGGGCGCTCCCACTGCTTGAAGCCACGAAGCCCTGGGCCTCATGACCACTGGAGCTGTCGGCCTCGCTGCCGTGTCAGCCACGTCAAGTGAGGACTGTAAAGCGGTACGGACAATGGCATGGCCCTCGTGGATGACCGATCTGAGTACGGGCCTCCTGGAGTCTGAGAAATGTTCCGTTCACTCAGCTAGTTTGTAACACTTCTCAAAGTCACCGAATAGTTTGTGATTCTAAGCTGCAATGTGGCAGAGGAATGTCGCTTCCTGCCAAACAAACTCGCTTCCTGTGCTCTCTGTCACTGAGAACGGATTTGAATTGTGTAGCCATAGCGCAGGGGAGGGCAATAATTTTGACAGGGAGCCATGCCAAGGTTTTGGAAAGTGGTCGAGGGCCACCGCATTCTTCCGTGATATTAATGGAGGACGTGCAGGGTCTGGGATGGAGGTTGGGTACAGAGGGGAGCTCGGGTAGGGGACTAGGCTGCAGGAGGGACACTGGAGTCTGGGTGGGCGTTTCAGTGAAGGAGGCGATTGTGACCGAGGGCAGGGGACTGGAGTGCAGGGGTTTGGGACGTGACTCAGGGTCGAAGGGGATTGTGATCTGGGCAGGAGATTGGGGTGGCAGATCTGGGAGGGGGTACGGGTGCAAGAAGGGGACAGAGGGTTTGGATATGTTGAGTGGGGGGCAAAGGGTTGGGGCAGGAGGGGCTGGGGTGTCAGAGGCAGGCTGTGGCCAGGAGACTTATCAGCCAGCAGCCAAACCAGCGTGCCTGCCTGCAGAACTAAGGTTTTCAGAGCTTAAAATGTTTCCCAGCCAGCCTGCCTGCTGGCCTGGCCGTGTGCTTCAGCGAATGACTGAGCCAGAAGAGGGGGGCGTGGTTCTTCTTGACTGCCTGGTATTCAAACAAGCTCCCATTGGCTGTTTTTTAGCCAGAAACTGGTCAATGGGATTGTGCTGGGGGTGGGGGAAGCTCCGGAAGCTTCCCCCGTCCCCTCCAGTTTTAAAACAGAAATACGTCCCAGCAGCACGTTTCTGCAGGGCACGCGAGGCTGTGATGCAAGCAGAGGAGCCTGCCTGGGGCTCCTTGCTGCTTCCACAGGCTGGATCCGGTGGCTTGGTGAGCCAGATCTGGCCCTCAGGCCATATTTTGCCCAGGCCTGCCCTAGAGCCATGATTAACGACATCCGTTACTGAGGAGTTGGTTTGCGGATGAGAAGAAAGGAAGACTAAGTCCTTAGGCAGCACAAAATACTCCTGCCAACTCCTTTGCATGTGGGTTGGGTGGAAGCTGGGGTTCACCGTTTCTCGTCTGATACCCCCACGATGGGCAGGGTGATCAATGGCCTCATCGATGGGCAACATGATCTGCCCCTGAGAGGCAGGACTGATATTTCTCAGGAGGCCAAGTTGTTCTTCCTCCAGCTCCTGGTGCTGAACCTCTTGGCTCGAGGCCACCCTTTGAAAAACTTCTTGGAAACTCTTTCAAGTCATCGGTGGGATACGTATCCTCTGGGATCACAGCTTCATCGGGGGATGAGGAAGAATTATCTGTAGGAGAATCCCCTGGAGCACGTGTCTCAGTTTGTTCATCCTGGATTTGGCCCTCCTTTTCCTCCGAATCCACCGTGGTCAGGAGGGTGAGAGGGTGAGGTTGGTGTGGGCCTCTTTGCTGGGGTAGACGGAACTGAAGAATGAAATCTACAAGAACTCCAGTGCTTCCGTGGTGGCCAGTGGGGTGGATAGTGAGGCCAAGAATATGGCCACTCAGAGTACCACAACAGGTTGCGGGGTATGTTGCGATGAGAATAAGAGCAGTGAGATGTGGCACGTGAGGAGTGTTGGGAGGAAAAGACACTTCTCCGAGCCTCCTCTCCGAGCAAGGTGCACACAGAGAACACCGGAGATTTAACAGAGCCCCGAGAAGTGCAGGGTGAAACCAGTACCGGGGAGAGTTCCCCAGATGCAGGGAGGGAAGAACGGCGTCTGTCATGTCTCCCCAGTGCCAAGGATTCCCACAGTGGAGCACCCACGGGGACATCACCCGCAGAAGAACTCGAGGCTTTGTGTCTCTGCTGGTGGGGCACATCTCTACATGGTGCTGCACAAGCAACAGTGATTCCACCCAGGAAGGGAAAAATCGGCAGGGACACTGGCCACATCCCCCTACCCAAGGTGGGGAGCCCCAAGGGATCCAGGCCCTGATTCACCTGCACTTACACCAGCCTTACACCAGGGAGTCTCTATTGTCAACCCTGGGTCCCTCCCATTTTACCCCCAGGGCAGATGAGAGCCGGATCAGGCCCCAGGCTGCAAAGGGAGGATGAGGGATCCCAGAGGAATGTTCATGATTCTCACAGTAAGTCACAGAGCCCCACCCTGGCGCCTTCAGTCGCACTCACCTGGCCCGTGAGATGTACACACACGCTCCGGCGCGTCTTCTCTCTGAGCCGACACAGGGTGGCCTGGACTCTCCCCAGCACGGGCTTCCCGTCGGTGTATCTGTGCAGCAGAGGGAAGAGAAAGGGGAAGTGGGAGAGGGTCCCTTGCTGGGGTGTCTGGTGGTTTGGGTGGCAGGGTGACCCCCCCCCCGGACAGAGACAGAGGCAGGGAAGGGGGGCAGGGACATGTCACACCCTGACAAAGGAGTGCAGGGGAGGGGAGTCAGGTCCAGGGGAACCAGCCCCCCTTTACTGGCCTGGCAGGGCTGGGTTCGCACTCACCGGCCACACACCCGCAGGTGGAGCGTCTTGTCCAGCACCGTCACCACGGGGGGCAGCTGGAGGGTCACTTCGAACTTGGGTGGCTCTGGAGGGCAGAGAGGGAGGGGGTGGAAAGGACCCACAGCCCCAGCTCGGGGGGTTCCTCACAAGATGTGAGCTCCATGCTGGGGTGGGGGGAGCTGTCAGAAATGGCACCCTGAGAGCCACTGCTAATGGCCCTGTTTGCCCCCAGCCTCCTCCCTCTGGCTGCTCCCACAGCCCCCAGCACTGGCCTGCTCAAACCAGCCCAACTGAGACAAAGCCCAGAGGTGATGGGAATTTTGGGTGTGACTGCCACAGAGAGGCTGCCCATCTGCCTGCATGTAAACAATGGCCGATGCCTTTGTCACCTGACCCAGGAGGGGATGTGACCAGGTGCCACCTTTTGCCCAGGAAGCAGGACAAAGGGCAGAGATATTCCTGGGGGAGGGGCTGGGACCAGGCAGCTGGGGGTCTGAGAGGACTCGGGGCACAGAGGGGAGGGCCAGGTTCTGGGCTCCCCTTTCCCAAGAAGGCATTTACTGCATGTTCCCGGTTACTGTGCTGACAAGTCTGTTCTACGCCACTGGGGGACAGTTGGGGTCAGTGACACTGGGGGGCCTGGAGCAGGGTGTCTGGGGAGCGGGGGGGCTGGGGACTCAGGGGCAAGGTCTCTAGTGGGGATGTTACAGTGTGTAATTAAGTAACTACAGTTTCAGCGGGAGGCTCCCCAGGAGCCAGTGAGCGTGGGGACCCCCGTGTGACCGTAAACGTTAATGGGCCCAGGCTCCTTGGTTCCCCGTTTACACAGTTACACTTTTACATCCCCAATGTCCCCAGGAGCAGGGGCCACGTGGGGGGTCTCATTGGCCGGGTGTCTGAGCGCTGAGGTGTGGGGGCTGCAGGCAGGTGGGGACTGGTTGGGACCCACGGGGATCAGGCTCAGCAGCAGCATCTGAGGCCTCGGGCAGGGCATAAGGCCAACTGGGGCAAGGCTGGGATGGGGCAGAGTCTGCGTGTCCCTTGCCCAGGGCCCCAGAGCAGCGGTTTTCTAGCAGCGCTCCACAGACTATATCCAAGGGGTCCATGAACTGGGAAGGGAACGTGCCCAGAAGAGTCGATCTGCTTCTCCGACCGTCCCAAGCTCAGGAACGCCCCCTGGCAGGCCCAACCCGGGGGGGTGTCAGTTCCACAGCAGCCCCCAGACCAGCTCATCTCTCAGGCCGCACCAAGCGCCAGGCCCAGCATGTGCCCCATGCTCTGCATTCTGCTGCGTGCATTTGCGCCAAACACTTACACCAAAGGCAACTGTGTCCACAGGCCTGAGACTTCCCCAGGGGTCCACAAATGAAATGAAGTTGAAACCAGCTGCAGAGTGGAACAGGGAGCCTGAATTCCCCTCCTCCAGGCCCCAGAGCAGAGTGGGGCAGGGACGGGAGGGGCAAGGAGCCTGAATTCCCCTCCCCAGAATCCCAACACCCCAGAGCAGAGGTGCAGGGTCTCATGGTGCTGGCTGGGCCAGTCCCAAGGCTCTGAGCTCCCAAGGAGCCCCAGACACATCACCCCCAGGAGACTCATGAATCCTCCCCCGCACCCTCGGTCGCTGCCCCGGCCCCGCTGCGCACCGTACTCCTCCACGCTGAACCAACGCCTGGTCCCCTGCACCTCGATGGCGTATGGCCCCAGGGCCAGCTTGGCAGCCAGCGGGAGGGACAGATCCACGATGCCCTGCTGCGGAGTCACATCTCGCCACTGGGCGATGCGGTTCCCGTGGGGATCCTGGCACACGGACACGCCCTGCTCAGCCGCTGCCCGCACACGGCTCCACACGGCAGCCCCCGAGTGCCTGGCGCTGCTGGTGGGGCTGGATCGACGGCCGGGGCCTCAGATCTTCTCCTTAGCCTGGAGCAGGCACCCCCGGGTAGTCCTGGGCAAGTTCCCACCCCCCACGGTACCTCCCACCAACACCCTGCAACCCTGACCCAAGGGCACCGGCTCAGGAACAGGCTCCCGTGGGCTTCCCATCTCCAGCCTGGACAAAGCCCAGGGAACAGCCCTAGGGACCGTCTCCATCTCAGCTCTAGGCCTCTGTGGTAACGTTCCCTGTCCCCCTCCCCCAAGCAGCCTCCCCAAACCTCCACCCCCCTGCTCTGCAGCTCCCAGAAAGCCCCCCCTACCCAAGAGAGCCCCCACTTAGTTCCTCACTGGCCTGACCCAGCGTGTGGGGGCTGCGAACATTCGGGATGAGTGATTCAGGCAGGGATCCCAGCCAGGGCCCCACCCCCCAGCCCCTGGACAGCCCCAGACGATGCAAACACGGGTGGGGAGGACGTAACCCGACGGCACAAATGTCCCTCCCTACCCCCACGTGGCCTGGCTCAGAAACACCCTCTGCTCTGGGACCCTGTGCACCCCACGAGCAGGGGGGCCTAGGCTGGTTGCTGGACCCTGTGGTCAGAGCCCAGACCCCTCTGGGATCCCCACGACTGAACCCCCCCCTACAGCCCTCGGCTAAGCCAGACGGGAGGAGAAGGCTGGGGGGACAGACTGACCTGCAGGGTCACCAGGGGCAGCTGCAAAGCAAACAGACAGGAGATGCCGGTTAGAGCAGGGGTCTCCAACCTTTTCACACCCAAGATCACCTTTAAATGTCAGAACGAGCCAAGATCTACCGCCCCGTCCTTCCCGCAAGACCCCACCCCTTCCTTGAAGCACCTTGATGGTGCAGAAGTGCTGTGGCGGAAGACTGAGGGTATGTCTACACTACCCCGCTAGTTCGAACTAGCAGGGTAATGTATGCATACCGAACGTGCAAATGAAGCCCGGGATTTGAATTTCCCGGGCTTCATTTGCATAAGCCGGCCGGCGCCATTTTTAAATGCCGGCTTGTTCAAACCCCGTGCCGCGCGGCTACACGGGGCACGGGCTAGCAAGCCATTCCGAACTATCTGTACGCCCCCCCCAGCCCCACCCCACCCCCACTCTCACCCCGCCCCTGCTCTCACCAGCCTGCTATATCATGTTTCCCTGCCCTCCTCGCCCCCCGCATCCATCTTGGCCCACCCCACCCCCACTCTCACCCCGCCCCCACAGGCCAGCCCCACCCCCACTCTCAGCCCGCCCCCACAGGCCAGCCCCACCCCCACTCTCACCCCGCCCCCACAGGCCTGCCCCACCCCCGCTCTCACCCCGCCCCCACAGGCCAGCCCCACCCCCACTCTCACCCCGCCCCCACAGGCCTGCCCCACCCCCACTCTCACCCCGCCCCTGCTCTCACCAGCCTGCTATATCATGTTTCCCTGCCCTCCTCGCCCCCCGCATCCATCTTGGCC
The DNA here is from genome assembly GCF_049634645.1 of Pelodiscus sinensis. Taxonomy (NCBI): domain Eukaryota; kingdom Metazoa; phylum Chordata; order Testudines; family Trionychidae; genus Pelodiscus; species Pelodiscus sinensis. The sequence goes on from NW_027466048.1 coordinate 1,149,153, forward strand.
CGCCCCACCCCCACTCTCACCCCGCCCCCACAGGCCAGCCCCACCCCCACTCTCAGCCCGCCCCCACAGGCCAGCCCCACCCCCGCTCTCACCCCACCCCCGCTCTCACCGGCCTGGCGCTGGGAACAAAGTCTTTGTCCAAAGTGACGATTCGAAACTTCACTGCAAAGGGGCAGAGGCAGAGGGGAGTCAGCCCCGGCCTGGTTCTCTGGGTGATTCCCGGGGGACGGTGCCAGCCGGACGCCCAGGCACTGACGGCCTCTGTGACCCCTCGCAACGGGCACAGCCCGGGCAGGGCGGCGCGAGCTTCCCCACGCTGCCTCTGCCCACGGGCCGTGGCCCTGCCCTGGGCGGCTGCCGGGAGCTGAGCCTCCAGGGCCCGGCCAGACCCCGGCCTCCCTGCGGAGGCTGCCAGAGGAGGCCGATCGGGGCCCCTGCAGCCAGCACCAAGGATGGGCTGAGACCCCCCTTGGTTCCATGCAGCCCCCAAACGGGCTCAGGCTTTGGGCCTCTCACCCCTGGGCCGGGTGCAGACAGGGGCCTACAAGTGAGAGTCCCGTATCCCCGGAGCCCCCCTCCCCTCCCCACAGCCCAGGGTCCCTCCCAAGGGCCTGGGGCCCCACCAAACCCCTCCAGCAGCCCCTGCCCCTCACCTGTCTGTCCCGGCTTGTAGACGGCCTTGTCCGTCTGCACAAAGGTCCCCGGCTCCAGCACCCGCAGCAGCACTGTCGTCCGCTCCGAGAACTGCAGGGTGTCCCCCTGCACCGAGAGGTGCAGCTCTGCGGCTTCCTGCTGCCCCCGAGACGGGGCTGGAACCTGCACAGGGGAACCCCAGCAAGGCCACAGTGGCCAGTGACGGGCCGGTCGGGGCACAGACCCACTACTGCGCGGAGTGGGGGGTGTCACTGACACGTATGGAGAGTTGGTGGTCTCTGCACCCCCATCCACAGCCAGATGTGACTCTGCCAGCGCATAGAACACCCCAAATTCCCATCACTCATCTATTCATTTGTGCAGTGCCCAGGGAAACTGAGGCACAAGCCCGGGGTTACTATAACACCTCAGGACTCACATGCAACCTAATGGGGGGGGGGGCCCATTGGCAGCGTGTGTTGAATCGTATTCAGGGGAGTTCAACGGCAATCAGCTGACTGGGCCCCAGTTAACACACACACAGCAGAGCTGGATTCTCAGCTTTGTAGATCGAGGGGTCCCACGGGGAGAGGACACAGCAGGGGGAGCGACAGGCTGAGCTTTGCACTCCCACTGCCATCATCGGCCACTGGACCCCACCATCCCTGGGGGGCAGCAGCCAGCAAACGGGGATCTGGCCAGCAGCAGGACCAGCCGGTGCTGGTGGGAGCAGGGAAGAGAGAGAAAATATGGGACAATTTGCCTGCTTGTAAGAAAACAGGCACCTCCAGGAGGGCTGAAATATGGGACTGTCCCTTTAAAAAGACGTCTGGTCACCTAAGGCAAAGCTATTCCTGAGCCCCCAAACTGTGGGACCCTCCCACCCAGCCAGGGGCCCTGAAGGGGAGGGGCAGTGAACCAGGCGGGCGCTCGGTGGAGCTGAAAGCCAAGGCTCCGTCTGCGCCCCCATCCCTGCCCCCTCCGGCTTGTCGCTGCTGAAGGACGCTCTGTGGCTACAGCTGCCCATGGCCAGGGCCGGGATCAGTCTGTGCCTGAGGCCTGAGGCCGGGCTGGGGCTGCAGGCCCAGGGCTGACGGGCTCGGTGCCCATGGCCAGGGCCGGGCTGGGTGGGGGGTTCACCTGGAAGCTCAGGTTCTCGCGCAGACGGGGCTCCTGGACCTCTCTCTCCAGCAGGGTGACATTGCTGAGCCCCTCCCCCCTCTCCAGCCGGACGCTCACCCGGACGGTCTCGTTGAGGTCGCTGAGATGAACTGACACCGTCCCCGTGTGCGGGTGGTAGAGCTGGGCTGGGCTCACCACCACATAGTGCCTGGGGAGGGGCAGCACCGTGGGTGGGGGCAGGGACAGGGCAGGGGAGGGGAGAACCCAGAGAAAGTCCCTTCTGCAGGGGGCAGGGCTGGGCCTGTGGTGCTGGAGGCGGGTTTGTCTCTCTACAGGACAGTGCAAGGCCCTTCCATGAGGCCCCCCAGGACACAGACAGGAGATGAGTCCCCGTCCATCCCTGGCCCCTTCATTGCCCCTGCGCTGGGGCTGGACAGACCCATTGGCAGAGCCCAGCCGTGGCCCAAGATGGGGGCCAGCTGAGGGAGCCGGTGGCCCCAGGGGATTACCAGCCCATGGTACCGAGGGGCTGAGGCACAGAGAGGGGGTGTCTGGCTGAGGGCGCACAGGGTGTCTGCGCAGAGGTGGGCACTGAACCCAGCTCTCCTGTGCCCCCAGAGGCTGCTTAGCCAGAGCCAAGCTCCCCCTGCCTCTGGGGGGCTTGAAAAGGGGGGGCTCAGGAGGATCCCAGCGTCGGGGGCTTAGGTCCCAGGGTGAATGGATCTGTCCCCTCAGTTTCTGGCTGAGCAGCCCCCTCATCAGTTCCCCCGGCTCCTTCTAAACCCTCACCCTTCCAGTGTCCACAATGTGGACAGACAGACAGACAGACACGGACAGGGCTTACGGCTCTGCAGACGTCCCAGCTGTGAGGTGCAGGAGGAGCAGCAGGCCGGCTGGGGTTACCGGGGCCCCCATTCCTGGGTGCAGGCAGACGTGCTGGGACAAGGGACACACACACGTCACGCCCCTCTGAGTCCTTCTTCCTCCCTCCCACGCTCTGAGCCGGGGACCAGCCTGCTGGGCCCTGATATAGACTCTGGGGCCGGAGCTTCGCCTGTGGGCCGGGCACAGAAGGGTCGGGTCAGGTCTCTGGCGGGGGCTGGCACACGCACCTAGGACAATATTTACCCACCACCCCCAGCTGCTGGATCCGAGTCTGACGGTTCTGGCTGGCAAAGGCCCAGGCGGCCAGGGGGCCCCTCGCATTGGTTACAGGCCTGGGGGCGGGACCCCTGGGGTCAGTGGCCGGGCAGTAGCCGGGATGCTGGGACAGACCAGGCAGGAGTGGGGGGAGGAGCTCGCTGAGAAATGAGTTTGTTAAAATGGGCCCTAGCAGTGACCCACGACAGCCATGCCAATGGGGAGAACGGGGGGGGGGGGAGGCTGAACTCGTCCCATGAAAACGTCTGTGAGGGGGCTGCACACCCCGCTCTGGGCAGAAGGGGTCCATCTACTGTGGCCTGAGGAAATCCTGCCCTCCCAGCCACACTGGGCAAGCTCCAAGTGCTGGGCTAGCACAAAAGGGAGCAAGACAGCTCAGTCTGGATGGGTGCTGGAGAAGAGGGACCTGTGAAGCCATGTTTATTGCACCATTGCCCGTGGGACCAGAACTAGGTCTGCTAGGGGTAGGTCTGCACTACAGGGCAAGGTTGAATTCAGATATGCAATTTCAGCTACGTTAATTGCATAGCTGACGTCGAAGTGCCTTGACTCGGCTTTTGGCTCTGTCTACACTGCAGGAAGTATTGTTGTTTTAATTGCTTAGTACTAAATATACATGTAGCGCCCCTCTCCACCTGGTTACTTTCTTTAAGGCCAATCTGCTTACAGGTTTTGATGGAGAGGTCTGGGTTTTTCTGGATTCCGCCACCCACTCAACTTTATTTTTTCCAATGGATTTATTTGGCGGTGCCTCCACCCCCCTCACTCCTTCCTGGCAGGGTCACCAGGGCAGCTTGGGAGAAAAATTCTAACCCAGGGTAATCCCCATGTATTTGCCAGATAGTTGGAGACTCCCAGAAACACATAGGCTGTGCCTACACTGGGCCACTTATTCCGGAAAATCAGCTGCTTTTCTGGAATAAGCTGCGAGCTGCCTACACCGGCCCCTTGAATTTCCGGAAAAGCACTGACGATCTAATGTAAGAAATAAGCTGCTTTTCCGGAAAAACTATGCTGCTCCCGCTCGGGCAAAAGTCCTTTTTCCGGAAAACTGTTCTGGAAAAGGGCCAGTGTAGAGAGCACAGTAGTCTTTTCTGCAAAAAAGCCCCGATCGGGAAAATGTTGATCAGGGCTTTTTTCCGGAAAAGCGCGTCTACATTGGCCACAGACGCTTTTCCGGAAAAAGGGCTTTTCCGGAAAAGCATCCTGCCAATGTAGATGCTCTTTTTCCGGAAATACTTATAATGGAAAACTGTTCCGTTTTAAGCATTTCCGGAAAATCATGCCAGTGTAGACGTAGCCATGCACTATAATAAACACAGTTATATTAAACAGGAGACAAATATAACAGAACAGGGTAAAACACTATTTTTAAGTTCACCGGTGCCCAACAACTGTAAGGTTAGTGTCCCGTTGGTACGTGCACTTTGTTGGGGCCCTTGATGACTTTTGACCACAAAATTCTTCTCTGCAGTGGTTTAGCAGTAGGGCTGACTGGGTCCAGTACAGCCCAAAGGACTCATAAGCGGGAGAAGGTGGTAAATCCCGCACAGGTTTAATATGCAGCAGGTAATAAAATCCCCAAGCAAATTCCCTGACTTACTAACTAAGGGTATGTCTACACTACAAAGTTAGTTCGAACTAACGGACGTTAGTTCGAACTAACTTTCATAGGCGCTACACTAGCGCTCCGTTAGTTCAAATTTAATTCGAACTAACTTTCATAGGCGCTACACTAGCGCTCCGTTAGTTCGAATTTAATTCGAACTAACGGAGCACTTAGTTCGAACTAGGTAATCCTCATTCCATGAGGATTAAGCCTAGTTCGAACTTACTAGTTCGAATTAAGGGCTGTGTAGACCCTTAATTCGAACTAGTGGGAGGCTAACCCTCCCCAGCTTTCCCTGGTGGCCACTCTGGCCAACACCAGGGAAACTCGTCTGCCCCCCTCCCGGCCCCGGGTTCCTTAAAGGGGCACAGGCTGGCTACGGTGCCCGGGCCAGGTGCAAGCCTGCCAGCACCCAGCCAGCAGACCCTGCACCTGGCACGGATCGAGCCACCCACCCGATAACCCCCAGCCCTCCCCCTCTTCCCGGGACCAGGCTGGCGGCTCCTGGGAGCTTGCCCAGGACTGCAAGAGGCGGGCACCCTCCTGGGCTAGTGCGGACATCGTGGACCTTGTCCACGACCTCCGCACTAGGAACAGGAAGGTGGCCATCTAGGGCAGGAGAGCTGCCAGCCTGGCCACCCAGGAGCAGGTGTGCATGAAAATCAAGGGAGACCAGTGAGACCCCCGACCCTGAGCTTACTGCTGACAGCGGCCAACCCTAGGGACCCTGGAGGGGATGGACCGAAGACAGTGACCAAGCCATTTGTCTCGTGCCATCCCTCTCCAGCCTTCCAGAAATCTTGGGCAGGGACACCACTCCTACCCCCTGGCTAATACCACTCCATGGACCCAACCTCCATGACTTGATCTCACTTCCCTTTAAACTCTGTTCTAGTTCTAGCCTTCACAGCCTCCTGCAGCAAGGAGTTCCACAGGTTGACTCTTTGCTTTGTGAAGAACAACTTTCTGTTACTAGTTTGAAGCCTGCTACCCATTCCTTTCCTTTGGTGTCCTCTAGTCCTTCTTTATGGGTACTAATGAAGAACTTTTCTGGATGCACCCTCTCCACCCAACTCCTGCTTTTAGAGACCTCTATCCTGTCCCCCCTCCGTCTCCTCTTTTCTAAGCTGAGAAGTCCCAGTCTCTTTAGCCTCTCTTCATATGGGACCTGTTCCCAACCCCTGATCACTGTAGTTGCCCTCCCCTCTCCCAGCCTCTCTCTTCCCCTCTCCCACCTCCTTTTCCCAGTCTCCCCCAATTTTGTTCAATAAAGACAGATTCTATTTTTGAACACAATTGTCCTTTATTTTGTACATCAGGAAGGGGGGCTAGGGAGGGGTAAGTGGAAGGAGGTGAGGGAGGAATGGGGTACGAGCCCCTGATGGGGAGGACTGGGCTGGCTCTGTGGGCTTCTGGGGGTGGAAGCTCTCCTGCAGCCCCCCAATTGCCCCCTCTCCGCAGATGGCAGCCTGCGGCAAGTGCAGCCGGGCTGATGGCCGAGTGCTGTGATGTGCCCAGTGTGGGCAGTCCGGGAACTCCAAGCCAGGATTGCTTTGCTAGCAGGGCACCCCTGAGAACTGTCTGTCCATGGTGGGGTCGGGACCCTTTAAGCACAGCCCTCGGCTAGCCTGTGACAGCATCTCCACGCTCTAAGTCCTCCTCTGATGCCCTGCCGGCACTGCTTCCGGCCAGCCTTAAGCCTGGTTCAGGGTCCACTTAATGTGGACATGCTAGTTCGAATTAGCAAAACGCTAATTCGAACTAGTTTTTTAGTCTGGATCCGTTAGTTCGAATTAGCTTAGTTCAAATTAACTAATTCGAACTAAGTTAGTTCGAACTAACGTTGTAGTGTAGACGTACCCTGCCTTACTAACTAAAAGATGCTGCACTCACACACTCCATGGATGAGGCTCAGGTTCAGAGATGACTCGGTCACTGCAGAGGGGCTGGTCTCTTCTGGCAGGGATCCTCCTCAGGCAGGAATCAGGCTGCTTCAATCCCGGAATTTCCCCTCACCACAAAGGGGTGCCAGGCTCAAGGTGCAGGCCACACAACTGCACCAGAATTCAAACTATAATCTCCTAGCCCAGCATTCAGACACACACAGCAGGCAGCAGCCCCGAACCAGCAGACGGGAAAGAGCTGACCATGGTGGCTGGTCTCACCCAGGGAGCGGGAGAGCCAGCTCTGCCTCGCTGGGGAAGCCTCCCAGCAAACTCCACAAACTGGGAATCAACAGTGGAGACATAACACCCAGCTGAGGGATCCTGCCTTCCGGTCCCTAGAGGCTAGTTCTCAGGGGGACCCTGCATGCAGGCCTGGGGTTCACTAGCTCCCACACAGCCAGCTTCCCCTTCCCAGGCTGGCTCCAGACTCTCCCACCAATGGCTCCTCCTTCCCCTCCTGAACTCCCTGGGAGGGGCATCTCACTCCCTATGGGTTGCCGGGCAGACTCTGTCCCTGGTAGGGAGGGGGAGCCAAGGCAAACTCCGTGCGCCTGTCCCTGAGCTGCCAGCAGACAGAGCCCCAGGAATCTAGGTCATCTCCTTGGGGTTACAGACACATATAGGCTGTGTCTACATTGGCACCCTTTTCTGGAAAAGGGATGCTAATGAGACACTTCCGAATTGCAAATGCTGCAGGGATTTAAATTTTCCCTTGGCATTTGCATGAACATGGCTGCCGCTTTTTTCCTGCTCGGGGCTTTGCCAGAAAAAAGCGCCAGTCTAGACGGGATCTTTCGGGAAATAAAGCTGGATGGGGAGCAGCCTCTGGGGTGCCAGGGCCAGGACACCAGCCTAGCAGAGGATGGGTGGGAGGTGGCAGTGACATCACAAAGGGCCTATTGTATGACCACAGCCTATTGGGGGGACAGTGATGACCTCACAAAGAGTCTCTGGCAACAAGCACTCAGGACAGAGGTGCACGGCCGGGGCAAACGCCGAGTTTCCTGCGGCTTGGCAGCAGCATGGCCCCTTCTCAGGGTCTCTGCAGGGGCCGGATGGAGAAGTGGGACCGAGGGGCGGGGGCAGGAGCCTCGTCGACATTTTCTCCTTCCCTGCAGCTGGTCCTGTCGTCCCAGGTGACAAGGTAGGAGCCTCGGAAAGGTTTGGAGCCTGCTCAGTCTGGTTCCCCTTTGCTCCATTCCCTCTCTCTGTCTCGCCTTCTCCTGCGTCTTTTTCCCTTTCCCTGCCCCACCAAGCAGGAGGAAGTGTTGGGGAGTTGGGACAGTGGGAAGCCTCACACAGAACTCAGACTGGCAGAGTTCTCGGAGCAGGTGACCTGGCCCTCCATTTGGACGTGTGCTGAGACCCACCCCCCACCTCCTAGCTCCCAGAGTCTTGCTCCCGAATGGCCAAGCGGGTGGTTACTGACGGAGGACACTTGCAGCCTTTCGTTCTCTTTCAAACCGATTTCGGGGAGTCATTATTAACAGTTCCCAGCCATGCGGGAAGTGCCTAACACCTGGGGTTCCACAGGGGTCTGCTTATTAAGTTTGCAGATGACCCCAAGCTGGGAAGGGTGGCAAGTGCTTTGGAGGACAGGGTCATACTTCAAACTGCTTTGGACAAACTGGAGACATGGGCTGAAGTAAACAGGATGAAGTTTAATGAGGAGAAATGCAAAGCGCTCCACTTAGAAAGGAACCACCCATTTCACACATGCTGAATGGCTAGGAAGGAGTCCTGCAGGAAGGGATCTAGGGCGTCAGAGTGGACCACAAGCGAAACAGGAGTCAACAGTGTGACACTGTTGCAAGAAAAGCAAACATGATTCTGGGAGGCGTTAACAGGCATGTCGTGAGCAAGATTCGAGAAGTCATTCTTCTGCTCTACTGTGCACTGATTAATCCTCAGTTGGAGTCTCGCTGCTGATTAGGCCTCTGTTGGAGTTTTGTGTGCAGTTCTTGGCACTGCATTTCAAGAGAGCGTGTTCTACTTCCAGGGGGAAAAAAGGAAACTGTGAACCGTAATTTGAATACCTTTCTTCCGGGGCGGGGTTTTGTTTTTGTTTTGTTTTTTGAAGAGGCATTTCTGGGGCCAAATGTCACAAAAAGCCCTCTTTCGGAAGCTCCCTTCTTCCTGATGGGAGGAGGAAGACTGGGCTTCCAAAAGAGTAGGTTTCCACTTCCAGCTGACAAACGTGTTCCCTGGATGTAGCGGGGGCGGGGATGGGCAGGTGTGTGTGTGTGGGGGGGGGGGGGCGTGTTTCTGGGATACAGCAGTATATACCAGGCCTGAGAGGGGACACGAGAGCAGTTTTCAAGTGCCTAAAATGGGGTTATAGGGAGGAGGAGATAAATTGCTCTCCTTGGCCTCCGAGGAGAGGACAAGAAGCAATGGGCTTAACTGCAGCAAGGGAGGTTTAGGCTGGACATGAGGAAAAACTTCCTGTGAGGGGGGTTACACTCGGGAGATATTTCAGAGCAGACACCTGTCAGGGATGCTCTAACGGTGCTTGGTCCTGCCGGAAGGGTAGGGGGCTGGACCCAATGATCCCTGATGGCTGGTGCCCATTAGTGGTGGCTGGGCTGTGGCCGGTTGGAAGGCCTCTCTGTGTCCTAAGGGGGTGCTTGGGGGCAGGACATCAGCCTGACTGGGGTTGGGGGGGCAATGACACCACAAAGGCCTATGGAGGGGAGGGGCTAGGGAAGGGCTGAGCTCATGGAGATCCCCTGACAGCTGCACGGCAGGGCAGCCTCAGAGACACCCCCCAGCCCTTTCTGGCTGTGTGGGAGCCCCCCAAAAGAGGCGGGGCTGGAATCGCTCTGAGACCGGCCCTGCTGGGGGTGACCTGGGCCAGCCCTTGGGACGTCCCCGGAGACCTCTCGCCCCCCCCCCTCCCAATCTCGCTGCTGATTGGCTGAGCTGGGGGCCACGGACAAGGAGGAGGTTTCCCGGGTGTGACCCCCAGGCCCTTCCTTTGCAGGCTCTGCACGGCCGGGGTCCAGGCCTCCAGCTGGCCCTGCAGGGGGACCGGCAGGCACAGCCCCACACAGGTGCCAGGAGAGCTGGTAGGTGAGCATGAGCAGGGGTGTGGGGGCAGTCTTCCCTTAGCACTGGGGTAGGGGGGCATGGGGACCCTGGGGCAGGGCCGGCAGGACAGGGCTTTGTTGGGCCTTTTCTCCATCCGGGACAGGTGAAGGGGATGGAAGTTGAAGTCAGGGCCTGGCTGGCTTTGGGATAGGGACCCTCAAATCCCATACACCTGGCGGGGAGGGGGGGGGGCTTGTTGGCACAGCCTGGGCACTGGTCTATTGACCCGGCTCTACCTCTCTCCCCCGCAGCACGTCAGCTCCTGCATCACGCTCACGGTGTCCTAGGGGAGAGCCAAGGCCCAGGGAACAACAGAGCCGGTTGTAACCTCCCCCCCCCCGCATTTCTGCATGGGAGGAGAGTGACCTCTGAGCCGGCCCCGGACCCTGGGGTGGGCAGGCGGCTCCCGCAGGGCCGGCAGCGGTAGGGCTGCGGGCTGGCAGCAACCCCTGGGGAGGGCCAAATCCGAGCCGGGCCTGAGCAAGGTGGCCAGTGTCCGGTTTGGAACCGGACAGGCCAGAATCTGAGGTTTCTGTGTGGGAAAGAAATGGAGACAATAGAAATGAGACAATGGGAATGGGCGGGATTTCCCTGGGGAGACGCAATGTCGATTGTGATGTCATGTCAAGTGTGTCCAGTAGTTTTGTTGAGACCATCTGGCAACCCCAGGCCTGAGCCAGACTTAGGCCCAGTTCAGGGGAGACCCTGGGACGTTAGGGGCCCATGTTCCAGCCAGACTCCTGCCCCGACCTGGGTCCCTCCTTGTCCCCCTGGAGCATCTGGGGGTGCAAGTCCCCATGGAGGGCCTTGCCCACCGCTCTTTGCCCCAGGAGCTGGGGGGTCTCGTTAGCTCCTCTCCCCAGTGGCTTCAGCGGAGGGATGTGGGGAGGGAGGCGCCTGGCCCAGGGGGGTTGGGAGCTGGCAGCAGGACTGTCAAAAACCAGACTCTCCAGTAGAAAACTGGACACCTGCCATCCCTAGCTGGCAGCAGGACACTGATGGGCCCCGTCTCCTCCCTTCCATCCCAGCTCAGCACAGCCCCCACTAGGGAGCTTGGGGCCCAGCTGGGACTGTCCCTCAGGGGCCCAGCCGAGGACACCGGCCGGCCGGCCAGGGAGGGTCCTGACCCCTGTGCCCACTGCTGCTGCACCAGAGGTGAGGGACCCCGCTGGGCAACGGGCCCCCAAGCACTGACACCGACAGACGCCAGGCCGGGGGCCCTGCTGAAGTGTAGCCCCCTGATCCTGCCCCCCCCCCCGGGAATGGGAGCCTGGTTGCTACACACCAGACCCTCTGGGACCAGCCCCACGGAGGGTGAGTCTGTCTCTCTCCCCTCCCCCACACTCCATGTAGGACCAGCCCCTCCCCAGGCCCCAAGGCGCCTGCTCTTTGTGGGGCCAGGGATGCAGCCCGCTGGGAACCCAGCCCCAGCCAGGGCCCTAGGGCAGCTGGACGCTGCAGGGGAACAGCTCGGGGGAGAGGGGCATCACCAGCTCCTGCACTGATAGCCCCGGAGGGGTCTGGCCCTGGGGGGCACTAGAGAGGTGCTACGCCCATCCCAGGGCCCAGCTCCCCATACCCCCTGGTTCCCAGGCACCGCGTCTGACAGGCCCTTGCTCTCTTGGGACAGGAGGAGCCCGGCCACGGGGACACGCCAGCTCCCCTGGTCTGACCCTGGCCCCAGGTGCCTGCAGCTCGGCAAGGGCTGCCCCAGGGCAGGTGACGACAGCTGGGGAGGGAGCCGCCTGCGATATCAGCACCTCGCTTTCCCTGCTCACGCTGGGAGTGGAGCCGCAGCCGCGGCCGGGCACCGGGGAGAGGGAGGGGCTTCCCCCCCCTACCGCTGGGGATAGAACCATCCACCCATCTCCTGTCTCTGGACAGGGACCTGCACAGCCTCGTGAGTCAAGGCCAGCTTACGGACTACAGCCGTTAGGCTGAACTGCCTGACTAAAGGGGCAAAACACTAGCCATTGGGCCACACTGCCCTTAGAAAAGGGGCAAGGTACTGACTGGCCATTGGGCCACACTGCCCTTAGAAAAGGGGCAATGTACTGACACTGGCCATTGGGCCACACTGCCCTTAGAAAAGGGGCAAGGTACTGACTGGCCATTGGGCCACACTGCCCTTAGAAAAGGGGCAAGGTACTGACTGGCCATTGGACCACACTGCCCAGAGGAAAGGGGCAAGGGGCTAACTCCAGCCATTGGGCCACACTGCCCTTAGAAAAGGGGCAAGGTATTGACACTGGCCATTGGGCCACACTGCCCTAAGAAAAGGGGCAAGGTACTGACACTGGCCATTGGGCCACACTGCCCTTAGAAAAGGGGCAAGGTACTGACTGGCCATTGGGCCACACTGCCCTTAGAAAAGGGGCAATGTACTGACACTGGCCATTGGGCCACACTGCCCTTAGAAAAGGGGCAATTACTGACTCTGGCCATTGGGCCACACTGCCCAGAGGAGAGGGGCAAGGGGCTAACTCTGGCAATTGGGCCACACTGCCCAGAGGAAAGGGGCAAGGGGCTAACTCTGGCCATTGGGCCACACTGCCCAGAGTAAAGGGGCAAGGGGCTAACTCTGGCAATTGGGCCACACTGCCCAGAGGAAAGGGGCAAGGGGCTAACTCTGGCCATTGGGCCACACTGCCCAGAGTAAAGGGGCAAGGGGCTAACTCTGGCAATTGGGCCACACTGCCCAGAGGAAAGGGGCAAGGGGCTAACTCTGGCCATTGGGCCACACTGCCCAGAGGAAAGGGGCAAGGGGCTAACTCTGGCCATTGGGCCACACTGTCCTTAGAAAAAGGGGAAGGTGGTGTCTGGCCATTGGACCACATTGCCCAGAGGAAAGGGGCAAGGTACTGACACTGGCCATTGGGCCACACTGCCCTTAGAAATGGGGCAAGGTACTGACACTGGCCATTGGGCCACACTGCCCTAAGAAAAGGGGCAAGGTACTGACTGGCCATTGGGCCACACTGCCCAGAGGAGAGGGGCAAGGGGCTAACTCCGGCCATTGGGCCACACTGCCCAGAGGAGAGGGGCAAGGGGCTAACTCCGGCCATTGGGCCACACTGCCCAGAGTAAAGGGGCAAGGGGCTAACTCTGGCCATTGGGCCACACTGTCCTTAGAAAAGGGGCAAGGTACTGACTGGCCATTGGGCCACACTGCCCTTAGAAAAGGGGCAAGGTACTGACACTGGCAATTGGGCCACACTGCCCAGAGGAAAGGGGCAAGGGGCTAACCCTGGCCATTGGGCCACACTGTCCTTAGAAAAAGGGGAAGGTGGTGTCTGGCCATTGGGCCACATTGCCCAGAGGAAAGGGGCAAGGTACTGACACTGGCCATTGGGCCACACTGCCCTTAGAAAAGGGGCAAGGTATTGACACTGGCCATTGGGCCACACTGCCCTTAGAAAAGGCGCAAGGTACTGACTGGCCATTGGGCCACACTGCCCTTAGAAAAGGCGCAAGGTACTGACACTGGCCATTGGGCCACACTGCCCTTAGAAAAGGCGCAAGGTACTGACACTGGCCATTGGGCCACACTGCCCTTAGAAAAGGCGCAAGGTACTGACTGGCCATTGGGCCACACTGCCCTTAGAAAAGGCGCAAGGTACTGACTGGCCATCGGGCCACACTGCGGTTACGGACTCCACCCACTAGGCTGCCCTGCCCTATGCCGGGCTCTGCCAGAGGGAGGCTGGGAGCCTGCAGGCTTTGTGGCCAGAGAAGCTGTCGTCCCCTCGGCACCAGGCGCGAGTTGGACCCAGGGGCCGGATGGTGACGATTCCAGCCCACGGATGGGGCGTGTCGTGGCACAGACTGAAAGCTGAAGAACTCACCCAGAGGCCAGGACCAGGGCAGCGGAGGAGGAAACCGGCTGGCCAGAGCAGAGAGGCCAGATGGAGGCTGCACTTCGGGGACCGGCTGAATCTGGAATAGACGGAGGGGCCTCCCCGTCGCGCCGCTTCCCCCCGGAAGACAAGCTCAGGCAGAGAAGCCACCGCGAACCCGGCACCTCGCAGCCCTGCCCTGGGCGCTCGTGGTCTGGCCAGGCCTTTCCCAGGGAGACTCCCATCCAGTGCAGATCCCTATGGAGGGGGTGGGGAGCCTCAGGCATGGGGGCCGGATGCAGCCCCGGCTGGCGGGGATCCGGCCCCTGAAGCTCGGGGCTCCCCCCTGCACTGGGGGCCCACGCTGGGGAGAGGAGGGGGGCTGTTTCTCACTTGTGGGCAGCCCCCCATAGATTTCTCTTTGGGTAATTAGCCCCGACCCAGCAAAGGTTCCCCACCCCTGCTCTGTGGGGGGTAAAGGTCCCTGGGTACCTGACTAGGGCCCCACCCATTTCACAGCCAGGAGACGTGCAACGGGGGGAGAGGAGGGGATGGGGGAATGGCGAGGGGAGTCTGAGTTCCCCACGTGGCGAGGGGCCTGGGGCGTCAGCTGCTCCCTGACCTGGCTGGGTTGGGACAGGAGTTGTCCTGCCCCAACACGGGCACTCGCGGAGGGGGCAGATCAGAGCCACCCTGAGGGGCAGGGAGAAGTGAGGGTTGAACGGCTCAAGCTCTGCCCCACAGGCTGCTGGGAAGTGAAATTGGCACTCTTGGGGTGCCCCCACCCCCATTGCACACAATCCTAGTTTGGGCCAGGACCCAGCCGGTCAGAGAGCCGGGAAATTTCCCAGGGAAGCCCCTGGGAGTGTGCCAGGGAGCAGCGTGGACACGGTCTGGCTGTGAAATGGGCGAGGTTGCAGGGGGACGCGATGGGGCCCTAGTTCCGGCGTGTTCCCTGGAAGTTGTGGGAAAGGGTCTGCCAGAAACTCCTGGCCCTGTTGGTCTCCAGGGTCATTGGGGAATCCCCTAGTGCAGCCTTTCTCCAGCTGGGGCTCCCCACCCAAAAGGGGGTCCCAGGGCCAGGGGAGGGGGCTCGCGAGCAGGGTCACTGGCCGCCTGGGTTTTCCCAGCCATGACCTCGTCTTTCAGCCTCAAATCTTCCTCTGGGCAGATGTTTGGAAATATTAAAAACTGTCGGATTTCTCCCGGCTTTCCCAGCTGAGTGGCTGGAGAGCAGCGGCTACTGTCTGGCCATCCGGTTTGGGGGCAGCCCCATTGACAGCAGCAGCACAGGAGGAAGGGAGGCCAGGTCCAGTGTTGCCACCCTTCCTTCTGCACTGCTGCTGGCGGGGGGGCTGCCTTTCCATCTGGGTGGCTGCAGAGCAGCGGCCCCTGGCAGGTCACCCAGCTCAGAATTCAGCGCCAGCACCAGCTGCAGCGCAGAGGGAAGGGGGCATGATAAGGTCTTGCCTCCTCCCCTTCTGCACTGCTGCAGGGTGTGGGGCTGCCTTCTGACCCGGGTGGCTGGAGAGCAGTGGCTGCTGGCCAGGGGCCCAGCTTAGACGACGGCGTCCCTGCCAGCAGCAGCACAGAAGCAGGGTGGCTCCGTGTTGTGTCACTCCTACTTCTGCACCACTGCTGGCGGGGGCCCTGTCCTCCGAGCTGGGCGCCCCAGGAGCAGCCACGACTCTCTGGTCACCCGCTCGGCCGTCAGTGCTGCCCCAAGAGCGGTGCAGCAGGAAGTGCAGGAGGGGCGGGATTGCAGCACTTCCTTCAGCACCGCGGCGGGTGTCAGCCCTGCCTCCCAAACCGGGTGACCAGAGAGCGGGTGCCACTGGCCAGGGGCTACCTCAGAGGGCAGCGCCGATACCAGCAGCAGCACAAACTAGGGGTGTCAACGTGTGTAGCTGGCTACACGATTAACCGATACGTCTGGGCTTATTGGTTAATCCTGTCGCCTCCACACACCCCTCCCCCGGCTGCCTCAGGAACAGAAGCAGCAAGAGGGGGGGAAGGTGGGAGCTGGTGTCTGCGGGGATCCAGCTATTAAGCTGCCTCCCCATGAGCACCAGATCCCATGGAGCTGCCTGGCCCGCACCATGGGCTGCTGCCTCTCATAGAGATGCAGCAACACGGAGGGTGAGGGAGTCAGGCAGGAGCTGGTGCACACGGGAAGCAGCTTTTAAGACAGCTCCCCATGTGTATCAGCTCCTGTGGAACCACGTCTCACCCATCCCCCTCCACTGCTGCCTCCCTATCAGCGTGGGGGCAGGGCAGACATGAGATGAGATGTTCGGGGAACTATCTTCTAAGCCGGCTCTCCACACAGGCCAGCTCCATGGAGCCCCCTTTCCTCCCTCGCTGTCTCACATAGAGGCGAGGAGGACGGGGGGTTGCTCGAGGGGAGCTGACTTAAAATCTAGTTCTCCGTGAGCACCAGTTCTGCGGAGCTGCCTGCTCCTGCCTCTCACGCTCCAGAGGAGGCTGCTGCAGAGCAGCCTCTGTCCGGGGCTGGCAAAAGATCCCGTCGCACAGAGGCTGCTGTGTGGGATGCCGGTGCAGCCTCCGTCTGCTGTGTGGGATGCCGGTGCAGCCTCCGTCTGCTGTGTGGGATGCCGGTGCAGCCTCCGTCTGCTGTGTGGGATGCCGGTGCAGCCCCTCATTGCTGACTCAGGCACCAGGGACTATCGAATAATCATGGAATTGCTACAGTTTGATGCAGTGACATGATTGTTCAGTGACTCCCTGTCTGACATCCCCAGCAAACAGGGAGGGGGCCCTGGACGGTGCTCCCCTCGTCCTTCTCTGCCTTCGCTGGCAACAGCGCCGCCACTCCCGCCGGGCAGCTGGACAGTCCGTGCTGTCTCCGGTAACAGTGCAGAAGGCAGGTGGGCTGCTGCAGCTTTGCCTCCCTGCCTTCCGCACCGCTGCTGCTGGGTAAGGATGTTAAATAACGATTCATGGACAAGTTGAGGAGTCGATGGAATTTCCATTGGCTACTCGACTAGTCGATGGGCACTTTCTGCACTTTGAACTGGACAAGGGCCCCAGCAGGGCCTCCTGTGCACTTCAAAACGGGAACTCCGTGTGCAGCCCGGGGCCAGCAGGAAGTCCCACTGACTCGGCTTTACGAGGGTCCTTCCGCTTTGAAAGGCTCAGGATCCTGGAGGCTCTTGTGCATTTCTGAGTGGAAGCACCTGCATGGAGCCTGGAGTCAGCAGCGGACTCAGACCCCTGGCATCCCCGAGGTCCATGCGGCGCTGCTCCTTTGGAGAACCCCCTTTTCACACCTTTTCCCATGAGCAGGCAGCGCCAGCACCACCAGCAGCGCAGAAGGGAGGGCGGCCTGGTGTGGCAGTGCCTCCCTTCCCTCTGCACTGCTGCGGGTAGAGGCTCTGCCTACTAACGGGATGGCTGGGGGCAGTTATAAGGGGTCAGGTGCCCAACCTGGATGGCAACCCCACCGCCAGCAGCAACGCAGGAGGGAGGGGAGCTGGTCTGGTATCGCCACCCTCCCTGCTGTGCCGCTGCTGGCCGTGCCTCTCCCTTCTCAGCTGGGCAGCTAGAGAGCGCAGGCACCATGTGCACAAGGCCGCCTGACCCAGCAGAGCCACCCTCCCTTCCGTGCCACTGCTGGGGGCAGCCCTGCCTGCCACACTGACGCTATGTCTAGACAAAACCCTGTAGTCTAGACACACCCTGAGTGGCCTGCGAGTGGCCCATGCTGGCAGGACACCCAGCTGCAAAGTCAGCGCCAGCAGCAGCGCAGGAGGAAGGGAGGCCTGGTCTGGTATCTCAGCCCTTCCTTCTGTGCCGCTGCAGGCGGTGGCGCTGCCTTTGGACCTGGGCAGCAGCAGAGCAGCGGCTGCTGTTGTGGGGCCCAGTTCGGAGGGGGCCCCACTAGCAGCGAGTGAGGGGTGGTCACTGACGGGTCCCCCAGCTCAGAAGTCAACGCCGCCCCAGCAGCAGCGCAGAGGCAGGGTGGCCTGGCATGTTGTTGCCACCGTTCCTTCCGCACTGCTGCTGGCAGGGCTGCCTTCTCCGCTGGGGACCACAGAGCAGGGGCCACAGGGGAGGTGCCCAGCTCGGAGGGCAGCTCCGCTCCCAGCAGCAGCGCAGAAGGAAGGGGGAGTGGCTGCCATTGCATCCTTCCCTCTGCCCCCTGCTGGGGGCATCGCTCCCTTCCAAGCTGGGTGGCCAGAGCGAGCGGGATCCCAGTGGGGTCAGTGCCAGCAGCAGCAGCAGCGCAGGAGAAGTGGAGGCAGCGATGCCGTTGCCACCCGTCCGTCTGCGCCGCTGCTGGCCAGGTTGGGGGCAGAGAGCAGCTGCCCCTCCAGCCGCCCAGCTGGGGAGGCCAGGAGAGATCAGGGACATTTCTTCTTATTTCCAAACTCCGCCGGGATGGGGACCTGGGGACTGAACACGAGGCCACGGCTGGGAAAGCCCAAACGTCCGGTGCCCCCGTGAGCGACCCTCCTGCCCTCGCCTTGCCGCCCCCTTCTGGGCAGGGACCCCCAGGGGGAGAAACGCTGCACTAGGGGATTCCTCTACGACCCCGAGGGCCACCACGGCCAGGAGTTCCCGGCAGCCCCTTTCCCACCACTTCCACGGAGGAGGCGGCAGGTTCTCAGGGGAGGTTTCCCCGACTCAGAGATCTGCCTGGATGGAGAGTGGAGGAGCAAAGGGAGGGCCTGGCCAGGATCGCCCAGGGCCAGGGCAGGGCTCACACGGCAGCACCCGCGGCAGGGAACCTGTTGCTCAGCCAGGCCCAGAACTCTGTGTCTCCCGGCCACTGGGGCCAGCCCAGATGTATCCAGCCTCCTGATGACTTGAGAGTCCCAGCTGCCTCTTCCTGTGTAGCCTGGAAGGAGAAAAGCGACTCGAGACCTCCAAGAGATGCTCCCTCGATGCCAAAATCTCCACCCAGCTCAGGGGTAGCATCAGCAGGAGCCAAATAAAAAATTGTGAGATTGGTTTCAAATAAATACATTACAGAGAAATACACAAATTATGTTTTTATGAGCTTTGCTTTCTGGGCCCTAAGCGCACGCTTGGGTCCGTCTCAGCCATTCCCTGCAAACCGGAGGACTTGAAACACTTTTCCCATGACAGCCGAGGGGGCGGCTACACCCCAGGGCCTGTGGGGACAGAGCGGTGTCAGCAGAGCCCCCCACTGGGATGCAGCCCACAGGCACAGCGGGGGTGTTTCCG
The DNA here is from genome assembly GCF_049634645.1 of Pelodiscus sinensis. Taxonomy (NCBI): domain Eukaryota; kingdom Metazoa; phylum Chordata; order Testudines; family Trionychidae; genus Pelodiscus; species Pelodiscus sinensis. The sequence goes on from NW_027466048.1 coordinate 1,167,761, forward strand.
TTGCCACGACAACAGCCCCTCCCCAGGCAAAGCCCTCCCAGACTTCTGGCTGGAGCAGTCATGCCTAGCAGTCAGAGCAGGGGCTGTGGGTCAGAGCTGGGCTCAGGAGTCCCTCAGCAGCTGAAAGGCCGGTCTCCTGGGCTCAGACTTGAAGGGCCGAAGGGACCATCATGAGCACCTGGTCTGACCCCCTGCACCTTGCAGACCCCAGAACCTCACCCACCCCTCCGGTCCAGCCCCACTCTCCCTGGCTGTGTTACTGACGCCCTCACGTCACGGCTCAGCGATGGGGAGGGATGGAAAATCCCCCATTGACACGACTTGATCCCAGCCTGGGACCCTGCCCCACACTGCAGAGGGAGGCAGCCTCGTCCACCCTGCCCCCACGGGCTCTGCACATCTCCCCCTTGACAGTCCCTTCCCACCCCCAGACACGGGATCAGTCGGCGCAGGCATGTTCTGGCCGGAGCCCCCAGCCACACGGCGGGGAAAGAATTGTCTGGAGCCGCTCAGCACCGGGGAGCCCACGTTTCCCTCTGCCTGAGTGCGGGGCAGCCGGTCCAATTCCTCCCACTCACGTGAGTTCAAGGGCTGCGGATGGGAGCTGGGCAGCACAGACGCTCACACTGACTCCCAGTTGCCTGAGCCCCCGTGTCGGGGGCACAGCCGGGGGGTGGCTACCCCTCGAGACGAGCCCTTCCAAGGGCGTTGTGCTGCCTTTACTCCAAGGCCATGCCCTTTCCCCACACTCAGTGTTAACATGGCTGGTCAGCCACGTCTCGAGGGGTGTCTGCTAACACCTATGTGACTCCGCGGCCTGGCACCCAGAGGGGTCCCCTCGGTTAGAGGCTCCCAGGCCCAGAGGCCTCGTTGAGAAGTGAGTCTCCTCTCCCTCCTGAGACATATGGCCAAGAGGTCCAGTCCATAGGTCAGTCCCTTCTATCAGGAGCAATAGGGCCTAGCTCAGAGGTGAGTGCAAACTTCCAGAGAACTCTCTTGCTACGGGTAGTGGGGTTAGCTGGACCCGGGCCCTCCCGCTACCCTGGGTCCAAGCCCCGGGCCCTGTTGGCCGTGGAGCAGGGACTCCGACTCCGACTGCAGCACGCTGAGCTCTCAAAGAACAATCCCAGCTCTGGTGCATCTCTCCTGTCGTGCAGTCTCTGGGCAGCATCCCGTCCGAGGGCTTCCGTGGCTGCTGCTGGAGTCTCCCGCCACCTCCTGTTACACAGAAATCCCGCCTGGCTGCAGATGAGCATTCATGGCTTCCCCCTCCTGAAATAGCATTTTCCAAGGACCCTTTGTGGAACCCTCCCCATCCCCAGGGTGAAATCAGATTTCAAGTGTGTTCCAGCACCAGCTGACAGGGTCCCATGTCTCTGTGAGACCCACCACAGCTTGGGCTTCCAGGGAAAACACAAAGCCATTTCCAGATTAGTGCTCTGAGCACTGGGCCGGCAAGGTCCTTACTCACCATGAATGGCTGTGTCTACAAGACCCAGATTAATAACACAGGTATTGGGGGAGTGGGAGCCGTGTCAGTCTGTGTCTATAAAAACAATGAGGGCTCCAGTGGCACCTCAGACTAATGGATTTATCTGAGCATCAATTTTTATGGGCAAACCCCACGTCCTTGTTACTTTCCTACGTGCCTCCAGCGTCCATCCAGGACCCATCACATGCTCCATGTCCAACGCCAAGCCCTGAGACACACCCACACGGGCTCCAGTCTGTCAGGGTATGTCTACACTACCCTCCTAGTTCGAACTAGCGGGGTAATGTAGGCATACCGCACTTGCAAATGAAGCCCGGGATTTGAATTTCCCGGGCTTCATTTGCATAAGCGGGGAGCCGCCATTTTTAAAACCCCGCTGGTTCGAACCCCGTGCAACGCGGCTACACGAGGCATGAACTAGGTAGTTCGAACTAGGCTTCCTAGCTCGAAGTACCGTTACGCCTCGTGAAATGAGCACTTGAGGTGTGGATGCTCCACCGGTTTTTGCACAAAAATTGCAGAAGAAAATTGACAGAACAGAGGACTTTTGCTGGTAGAGTTATTCCTCTCCCCACAAGGAATAACTCCTTTCTTGCACGACAGCTCTTGCACAAAAAGGCAGGTGTAAATGCTCTGCAGGGGGTTTTGCACAAAGCAGAAGTTCTCTAATGCCCATTTTGTGAATGGCAGTCAGAGCTTTCTTGTGCAAAAGTGTCCATGCAGTGTGGACACTCCCTTGTGCAAAAGCACATTACATTTGCAATGCACTTTGACATCTGGATGCGCGTTTGCACAAGAAGTGTTTGCATGAGAACTCTTCCACAAAAGGCTTCTTGTGCAAAAACCCTGCAGTGTAGACTAAGCAAGGGGATTGAGCTGTCATTGATTGCCACTCTTGGGTTAAACCAAAGGGGAGTGAACTATCTCTCTCACCCACACAAACACAGACTGTGATGGGACTGGGCTTATGGACATGAATATACATAACTCAAAGGTGGTTTGAGCAAATGATTTCATCTAACCTGTCCATCTTCATGTCATGATCCACTGAATCTGTTTATCTTACTCTGCTGTATGTATCTGCGACGGCGCGTTGGGGGTCCCCCGTCTCCTGCACCCCGAAATGGCACAAACAGACTGCACCAGCTGGGGGAATAGAGGAAGTTTATTGCCTCTCCAGGATACAGCACAGCACAGATGTAATCTGGTCACAGAGCTGGGCTAGGATGCCTCAGGCCCCCTTGAGATGGGGGAGACTGGGCCCCTAAACTCCAGCCCCTTTCCCTAGGCTGTCTCCTCCATGCTCCCAGCCAGCCAGCAACTAACTAGGGGTATGTCTACACTAGAAAGTTAGTTCGAACTAACGGACGTTAGTTCGAACTAACTTTCCTATGCGCTACACTAGCGCTCCGTTAGTTCGAACTTAATTCGAACTAACGGAGCGCTTAGTTCGAACTAGGTAAACCTCATTTCACGAGGACTAACGCCTAGTTCGAACTAGCTAGTTCGAACTAAGGGCTGTGTAGCCCTTTAGTTCGAACTAGTGGGAGGCTAAGGCTTCCCAGGTTTCCCTGGTGGCCACTCTGGCCAACACCAGGGAAACTCTATTGCCCCCCTCCCGGCCCCGGAGCCCTTAAAGGGCCACGGGCTGGCTACTCACTTTGTGCCAGTTGCAAGGCTGCAAGCACCCGTGCCTGCACAGCCTGCACCTGCCACACTATGAGCCAGCCATCCGAGGGCTCCCAGCCCTCCACTGCTCCCCACGACCAGCCTGGCGGCTCCCGGGAGCCTGCCCGGGGGCGCAAAAGGCGGGCGCCCGCCTGGTCAAGTGCGGAGATCGTGGACCTCATCGAGGTTTGGGGGGAAGCCTCAAATGTCCACGATCTCCGCACTAGCCACCGGAACGCGGCCGTCTATGGACGCATGGCTGCCAGCCTGGCCGCCAGGGGCCACCAGCGCAGCCGGGAGCAGGTGCGCTGCAAGATTAAAGACTTGCGGCAGTCCTACTCCCGGGCCTGCCTGCCAGGGGCTGACCCGGAGGCCTGCCCCCACTTCCATGCCCTGGACCGCATCCTGGGGCCTCATGCCGTCCCTGCCCCCCGGGACGTGATTGACCCCGGGGCAGAGGGACCGCTCCTGGACACCGAGGAGGAGGAAGAGGGCTCTGAGAGCCAGGAGCCTGCCGCCAGCCTTCCCAGGACCCGGGACCCCCGAGGCACCCCACAGAGCCGCTCGCCTGCATCATCAGAGGCCGGGGAGGCGTCCACCTGTGAGTACCCTCGTGTTCCCCTTATGTGTACGGGGGGCTGGGGCGAGAGGGAGCCCCGGGACCGTGCGCCTGGGCCTTGCCCACTACGGAGCAGCAGCTGGGGATCCTGCAGGGGCCCTGGCCTTGCAGAGGGGAGCTGGGTTTCACACACCTGGGCCCCTGGGGTAATTGACCGCTGGTCTTCTTGCACCACAGCTGCAGCACCGGGGACTGCAGGGCGCACCACCCCGCCTGCAGCAGCCGCCCGCGCCCGGGCAAGCAGGACAGCCAGGAACCAGGAGGACTACCAGAGGCGGCATCTCCGGTTCCTGGACCGACAGCTCCGTCTCCAGGACCACTGGGTCCAGGAGGACCTCAGGCTGCGCCAGAGGAGTCTGGAGGCCCTGGAGGAGCAGGGCCGTGCCCTGCGAGGCCACCTCCAGAGCCTGCTAGACCGCTTCCCATTTCCTCCTCCCCCTGCTCCCCCTCTTGCTCCCCCTCTTGCTCCCCCTGCTCCCCCTCTTGCTCCCCCTCTTGCTCCCCCTGCTCCCCCTCTTGCTCCCCCTCTTGCTCCCCCTGCTCCCCCTCTTGCTCCCCCTCTTGCTCCCCCTGCTCCCCCTCTTGCTCCCCCTGCTCCTCCTGCTCCTCCTGCTTCCGCTCCTGCTTCCTCCACACCCCCTGTCCTCTCTGCCCCCCCCTCCACAACCATTCCCCACCGACGCCCCCGGACCCGCAGTGTGGCGAGACGGGAGAGGCACCCAGACTCCCACCCCTGAGCTTTCCTTTCCCTTCCTCCCTTCCCTCCCCTCCCCTTCCAGCTCCCTCGTCCCAGGTTTCCCCCTCCCTTCTCCCACCTTCATTCCTCCCTCCCCCACCCCAGTTCTGTGAAATAAACAGACGTTTTTGTTGGAAAAACAGGTGTCTTTATTTGACAGTAGGTAGGGAGGGGAAAGGGGAAGGGGGGGGGTAGGGTGGAAGAAGGCCCCGGTGGGGCATGCAGGGAGAGGTCAGTCCTCCTCCTCCTCCACCTGGAAGCTCTCCCGCAGGGCTTCCCGGATCCGGATGGCCCCCCGCTGGGCTTCCCGGACGGCGGCGGTGCGGGGCTGACCGTAGTGTCCAGCCATGCGGTCAGCCTCAGCCATCCAGGCTGGCAAGAAAGCCTCCCCCTTCCGCTCACACAAATTGTGGAGCACACAACATGCCGCCACCACGGGAGGGATGTTGTGCTCGGCCAGGTCCAGACGGGTGAGGAGGCATCGAAAGCGGGCTTTCAGTCGCCCGAAGGCCCCCTCCACCACGATGCGGGCCCTGCTCAGCCTGTTATTGAAGGCCTGGCGGGAGGGATTGAGGTGTCCCGTGTAGGGCTTCATGAGCCAGGGCTGCAGTGGGTAGGCGGCATCCCCCACCAGGCAGACGGGCATGTCCACGTCCCCGACCCTGATGTGGCGGTCGGGGAAGAAGGTCCCGTCCTGCAGCCGCTGGCACACGGAGGAGTTCCGGTACACCCGGGCGTCGTGTGCTTTGCCGGACCAGCCCACATTTATGTCCGTCAACTGTCCCCGGTGGTCACATACGGCCTGCAGGATGACGGAGAAGTACCCCTTGCGGTTCACGTACCGGGACGCCTGGTGTTCCGGGGCACGGATGGGGATGTGCGTCCCGTCGATGGCCCCCCCGCAGTTGGGGAAGCCGAGGGCGCCGAATCCCCGGATGACGGCATCCGGGTTGGCGAGGCGGACCACCCTGCGGAGCAGCACCCGGTTGATGGCCTTGACCACCTGCGGAGAGAGACACAGCAAAGCGTCAATCAGTGGGGCGCCCGGGTGGCTGGGAGCGTGCGTGCCCTGGCAGTGCCCCGCGCCCCACTCCCGGAAGCAACCCCCCTGGCGGCGTGTAGTACGGCCGGGACAGCCCGACCCCTCCGGTGCGGGGCGCTTTCGCCTCCTCCCGCCCCCCCCTTTGTCCCTGGGGCGGCCCATCCCCTCCTCGCAGCCCCCCTCCCCCCCGGCTCGGTGGCTGACGAGCGCCGTACCTGCATGAGCACTGCTCCGACAGTGGATCTCCCCACGCCGAACTGGTTCCCGACGGATCGGTAGCTGTCCGGCGTGGAGAGCTTCCAGAGGGCGATGGCCACCCGCTTCTGGAGGGGGATGGCGGGCCTCATGCGAGTGTCCCTTCTTTGCAGGGCAGGGGCGAGCCACTCGCAGAGCTCCAGGAAGGTGTCCCTCCTCATCCTAAAGTTCTGGGTCCACTGTCGGTCGTCCCAGTGCTCCAGGACGATGCGGTCCCACCAGTCGCTGCTGGTGTCCAGACGCCAGATGCGGCGGGGCACGCCGGTGCCGGGGCGCTGCCGCGGCTCCTCCACGGCCCCCAGGGCGGCCAGGCGGAGAGGCAGGGGGCTGACGTTCCCCAGGTGGTGCCAGGCAGCCTCGAGCCATTGCTGGCAGGCTTGCAGCAGCAAGTCCAGAACGTGCACCAGAAGGTGCAGGGCGAGCCGTGGCTCCATGTTGCCACCTGCGGCGGCCCCCCCGAAGGGAAGCACCGACACAGACGGGCACAGAGACCGACGCTTTGCTGTCCCTCGGCGAGGTTGGCAAGCAAGCAGGAAAAGCTGAGAACCGGCTGTCCAGGGGGGGTCCCTTTAAGCACGAGCCTCAGATAGCCTCAGACAGCAGCCACACAAAGCAACTGCTGACCTGATGCCCTGCCAGAACCGGTTTCAGCTGCCCTTAAATGCCCCCCTGCGTCCAATCAGTGTGGACGCGCTAGTTCGAACTAGCAAAACGCTAGTTCGAACTAGTTTTTAGTTCTAGATGCGCTAGTTCGAACTAGCTTAGTTCGAATTAACTAATTCGAACTAAGTTAGTTCGAACTAGCGCTGTAGTGTAGACGTACCCTAGCTCCCTTCCAGCCCTGCCCCCCAGCCAGGGCAGCATTCCACCTTCCTTTGTTCCTCTCCATGGGGGGTGTCTGGCCACTGGTTTGCATAGTGACTCATCCTGTTTTGCTGGGTCGTGGTACCCACAGCAGCCAGTGGGGGTTACCCCAGAGCCAGCAGCATAGAAACCAGCCAGGTACCCCCACTACGTCACAGTATCATTTGAATGTATAAAATTAGACAGGTGGAGTGGGGAATACTTTGTGAGTTTCAAATGTGCGAATGGGAGACATGGAGGGAGTTACCTGAAACTTCTTGATGAGCCACTGTAAAACAATCTTTTGTCCTTAAGTCTGAGCAGTGGTTGGAAGGGAGCGGCCTCAACTCCTTAACAAAAAGAGTAGGAAAGCAAAGGGTCTTTTGGCTGGGCTGTACCTGAAGGAAGAAGCCAGGCTCCATGGTGTGGAAGAGAGCCCTGGTTTAGAGTGGCAACTGGAAAAGAGGTTTTAGGGTGAGTTTGTGCTGAGGTGTCAGTGTAGAAATAGCCAAGCATTTTTGTTTCTTTTGATTGTAACTTACTTTGCTCTGCCCTTTGTAATTTACTTTGCTCACTTATTACAGCTTAAATCCTACTGCTTCCACTTAATACAATAATTTTTGTTTTCTATCAAACCCAGTGTTACCTAGGGGGGAACAACCAGTGTGCACATTCCCACCCTACCCCCACCACGAACAGTGCAGCATGGTGGGGAAACTGAGACACACCGTGCCTGGAAACTATCACAGAAAATTCAAGCCTGGAAGCCACCTTCTGTGCCTCAGGTCCCAGGGCAGCCATCACATTGGCAACACCCCGTGCCCAGGCAGCGCGTGGGGAAGGGCTGGTCCCAGGACTGACCTTGCCAGGCCCCTCTGGGAGACACTGGCAGGTCCTGCATCCTGGGGAGAAAAGGGCTGAACAGCATCCTCCATGCGCCCCCACCCATGCCTGGTCCCTGGACCTCCAGGACTCCAGTTCCTCTTGCCGATGGAGGCTGCTGCGGCTCCGTCTGGTTTGGCACAAGCCAGGGCCCCGTGTGCAGCAGCAATGGTCCCAGCTCCTGATGCAGAACAGACAACGCCCACACCTGGGACCCTCCTGCCCAGCTGGGTCCTGACCCCCTGGGTCCTGTTACCAGTGGGGCCGGGACCCCCTGCACTTCCCGTCCCAAACTGCTGTGCCGTGTGTCTAGGAGGTGGCTGCTGCGCTGCACCCCAGCTACAGCTGCATTTGGCACCAGGCCAGGAAGTCCCTGCACCAACCGCCCCGCCCTGCCCCAGCGGTGGCTGCATCTCTGTCCCAGGTGAGCGACGCTAGCTAAAAAGCCCCACACCTGCGCCCATGGGATGGCTGCCTCTCAGTGCTGGGCGAGGGGCCCCTGTACCAACAGCCCCACCTCTTCCCCAGAGGTGGCTGCATCTCCGTGTGCTGGTTGTGGGGAGCAGCTGGCAGCCGATGGAGGCCTGAGTCACAGCAGGCTCTGGGGTGGAGGGGAGGGAGGGCGGGCGAGTGTCCAGAGGGGTCAGGGGCAGGAATGGGAGGGGAGTGAGAGGGCAGGTGCAGTGAGTGTCTTCAGCCACCAGGTGGCGGCAGGACCCTGGGAGGGGGGGTCAAGCTGGAGTTCGGGGCTTGTGACTGATTTTGCTGCCTGCTTGGAGACCCCCACACCCCCAGCTGGCTGGGCACAGGGAGGGGGCACAGTTAGGCTAAGGGCCTGGCTGTCCTGCCCCCAATGACATGCTCACTGCTGCAATGAGTGCGTCTGTTCTAAGCACCCCGGTGGGAGGGTGGGCGTGGACCAGAGACGGGTGGACGTCCTGCTTCCTGCAGGCAGGGCTCCATGGGAGCGGAACGTGGGCAGTGTGATGAGTACCCCACCCCGTTCTGGGGCTGCAGGGGTTCAACCTGGCTCCCTGAGCGAGGGTCCCCGCCTGAGATCCCTATTGGGCATGCTCCAGTGGAAGGCAGCTATAAAAGCAGGGGGAGGGGGAGCAGCTCAGTGGGGCTGGTGTTGGCTGGACTTTGTGTCCGGGAAGAGCTCTCGGGGGGGAGGACGGGGGGCTCTGCCAGAGGGGTCGGTACCAGAGGCGGCCACTTGCTTTTCTCTCGCCTCTCACAAGCTCTTTGGGGGACACAGAGTTTGGGGTGCCCTGGGGTTGGTTTCCAGTGTCTGCCCCACTTGTGGGTTCCAAACACTTGATGGTGGCAGCAGGTCCCCCAAAAACTGGGTATTGGGGATTTGGGGAAGCCTGCAGAGGCAGGGTTTGGGGTGCTCTTGCTGGCCCCCAACTTCTGCATTTATTGTGCCAAAGTGGGGCATAGCCCTGACAGGGGCTCCTGGAGGTGGGGCTAATCTGGGGCTGCCAGATCTGTTAGCTCCCGGGGGAGGGTCACCCCTTGACGGGCGGTGTCCCCTCCTGTAGCTATCTCGTGTCCCGGGATGGGGTTGGAGGTGCTGAAGCTGGAGCACTGTGGAGGGCTGGACGTGCTTGCCCAGGGCTGGGGGGTGCGGATGTCATAGGCTCCTTCCCCACTCTGGCATGATAAATGCGGAAGTGGGGCCTGCAAAAGTACCCAGAACCTGATCTCTCCAGGCTGTGGTAAAAACTTCCCCTCAAAAACTTAACCTAGATTTGGGGGACAAAATCCGCTGCCACCACCCAAGTGATGAGAAAAAAAACCTGGGGGAGAGCACTTGGGAAATCTCCCCCCTAAGGAAAAAACCAGGACACAACAATTAACCGATGGCAGGTTAATACAAAGAAACGAGAAAGAACGTTTATTATGGTGACGGCGTGTGGGGGTTCCCGATTCTGCCCCCCGTAGCAGTGGGAACAGGCTCCGCCAGCCAGTAGAACAGGGGGGCTTATTGCTTCTCCAGGGTACAGCCCAGCACAGACGTGATGTGGCTACAGGAGTCAGGGCCAGGCAGCCTCAGACCCCTTGGGGTGGGGGGTCAATCGTCCCTGGACCCTCGCCCTCAGCTTCGGTTGTTCCCTTCATGTTTCCAAGCCAGCAACTGCCCCTTCCCCCCAAAACCTCCCTCCTTTGTCCCCTCCCTGCCCTCCACCGGTCGGACAGGTTGGGTCTTGGCCTAGGAAGGTGACCGTAGGCAGCCGTCCTGCTGGGCCGTGCTACCGACACCGGCCAGTAGGGGTCACCCCCAGCCCACACCGCCACCAGTGGATGTCCCAAGGGTACGGCTGCCCAGTGCACCACAGTCATCACCACAAGACTCCTGTTGCAAGCAGAGCGACCAGCTAGAAAAGTCCCCCAGTGATGTCCCCATGGAGGGACCCGCCCCGGGCCAGGGCTGGGTTACAAAGGCGAGCGCGGAGCTTTGGCGCTGAGCAGGCTGGAGCGAGGGGCGAGTCCAGAGCCCGGCAGGAGATTCAGTCGGGACCCTCCGCGGCTGCAGGGCCCACGGCTCCGTCAGACATTAGGAACTGGGCAGGGAGAGGCAGGGTCAGGCGGGCAGGGCCGGTCACACTGTACGGCTCACGGGTGCTCAGGGGAGGGGGGGCTCTGACCGGGGCCCACGTGGAGGGGAACGGACCCCGCAAGCCGGTCACCCACCACCGCGCTGTAGCCACCCTGCTCCCGGTGCCGGCGCCATCTCCCGTCCGAGCCAGACACGCCCCCACCACCACCCCATAGCCTCTCCTGCCTGGGACCCGCCAGTCTCTGGCCCTGACCCCCCCCGGTCCCTCGTGCCAGCATCCCTCTGCCCCAGGGTGGGTGTGAGGCTGCCCCAGGTGAGAGGCTGCACTGAGCCCTGAGGTGTGGGGCGACGCAGGGAGGTGGCGGAAGTCGGGGGAGTTACACATGGGGCTGGTACCTGCTCCCTGGGCTAAGACCCTGCACCACCCCAAGACTGGGCACATGGGGTGGGGCTTTCAGAAGCACCTTGGGGACTCAGGAGCCCAAACCCCAGTAAATCAGTGGGGCTGAGGCTCCTGCCTCCCTCCCCCTCGGTGTAGGACACATCCCACCAGTCCCCAGCCACAAGGCCAGGAGCCAGGCTAGACACAAGCCAGACACCCCCAGAGCCACAGCTGGCCAGATGCAGCCGACGGGAGGGGCGGGGGGCAGACTGCTGAGCCCCAGAGCGCACAGTGAGCCGCACAGGGATGGGGGAACGACTCAGCACTTACCTGCGGCTTGTCTGCGGCAACCTCTCTACTTCCCTGCGGAGGGAGACAAGGCAGAGCAGTGAGTGCGGGGAGTCTGGGGAGTCCCACCCCGCAGCGTCATCCCCAGGGCGCAGGGAGCCGGGGGCAGGTCCGGGTGCCACGGAACAGACAACAAAGCCTGTCCAGCCATCCTGCTTTGGGGGGTCCTGTCTGTGGGGCTGGGCCCAGCTCCCCGCTCTGAGCCCTGCGACTGGGCACAGCAGGGAGAGGAGAAAGAGCCTGAAGCAGGAGCCTGTCGCGAGGCCTGAACCCAAGTGAGCAGTAATTGTGCTAGGAGCAGGAAGTCGGCGCCTGGGACGTGAACTCGGCCCTAGCCCGGCTAAACCGCGCAGACGTGCAATTGCCTCCCGCCAAGAAGGGCCCCATGAGGGAGAGGAAACGCTGCTGGGGTGTCTCCCCTGGGCCTACAGCTTCTCCCCAGGGAGTCCTGGGCCAGTGCTGGGGACGTTGCTGTGGGCTCAGTCCCTGGCCCGACTGCAGAGCTTGGTGGGAAGGAACACGCCAGGGCCTCCTGCCACTCCTGCATCTGCAGCCACTTTGTTGCGGAAAACGTGTTTCCCAAACATAGCCCATGTACACGGGGCCAAAGGTTGGGAAAACCTGTTCTGTTGGAGGGGTGAAACCAGGCACAGCAGCTCCCCTCCCGCAGTCCCTCTGAGCCCCTCACAACCTCCTCCATGGGCGCCGCGCCCTCGGTCTGGTCCCAAGTTCACACCCCCAGGCCCACCGGGAGTCCATTTGAGCCCTCTCCTAGCCTTGCACGCAGCCCCTCTGCACAGCTGGTGTTCCACTCAGACCCCCCGCTCGAATGCCCCGCACTCACCCCCGCTCTGGCTGAGGGGCTTACCCCCGGTCTTTCGGTCACTGTCCACTTTGGGCTTGTCCTGGAAGAGTTTGCAGATCCCTGTGTCGAGAATGCAGGGGGGTATCAGGAAGGCGAAAGCACAATTGGAATTGCAGCTAGCCAGGGATGTGAAGGGGAACAAGAAAGGTTTCGACAGGCATGTCAGCAAGAAGAGGGGGATCAGAGAGGGGATGGGCCCTTCCTGGATGAGGGAGGAAACCTAGTGACAGACGATGTGTGGAAAGCAGAAGTACTCAAGGCTTCCTTTGCCTCTGTCTTCTCAGACAAGGTCAGCTCCCAGATGAATGCACTAGGCTAAGCAGTATGGGAAGGCGGAGGACGGCGCTCGGTGGGGAAAGAACAGGTCAGGAACTATTCAGAAAAGCTAAACGTACACAAATCCATGCGCCCGGATTTAATGCGTCCGAGGGTACTGAGGGAGTTGGCAAACGTCATGGCGGAGCCTTTGCCCGTTATCTTTGAAACGTTGTGGAGATCGGGAGAGATCCCGGACGACTGGAAAAAGTCAGATGTAGCGCCCATCTTTAAAAAAGGGAAGAAGGACGATCCAGGGAACTACAGGACTTCCGCTTCCAGCCCGGCAGGCAGCCGTGCCCTGAGCCCAGTGTGTTGCTTCCCAAGCCCCAGGGCTGTTTGCGCCATTTCTGGGAACTATTTGGGCTTGTCCCCCCTAGGGAGCGACTTTGGACCCAGGGAAGTTTGCCCCCAGCAGCAGCTCAGGCGGGGGGCTGCTGACAGACCCCAGGTCCCGCACGTCCCCTGCCAGGAGTGCACCAGCAGCGCAGGAGGCAGGGGAGAGGTGCCAGGTAGCCGCAGCGGGCGCCGTTTTGCCTGAGCCGCCATCACCCCTCCCGCACGAGCTCTGCTCTGTCGGAGGGACTGTGGGGGAAGAGGAGCAGCCCAGCCCCAAAGGGCCATGTCCCTGGTCCAGCTGCAATGCGTGGCTCTGCTCTCACCTGCGCTCTCCAGAGCATTCAGGAACAGCTCCATGTCTTCAGGTGACCAGCTGATCTCCCCCGCTCTAGGCTGCCTGCACAGGAGCTCTGCCGTGGCCTTGCGTTAGGCTGAACGGAGACGGGGGGGTCAGAGCCACCTGCTGCAGGACCCCGCATCCCTTCTCCCCCCTTCCCACCCCGCCCCCAACATCGCCCCCTGCACCGCCTGGGCTACAGAAGGGAACCCGGCAGAGCCTGGAATCCCAAGACCAGCTGTTCGGCGCACACGGACCCGCCCCCTGCTTCCACCGGGCCCCGCCCCCCGAAGAGCCATTGAACACTGATTGGGGGAGAAATTTGGAGGGTAGGACCAGACCTCCTCCCGCCCAGGCCTGGCTCCCCACGCCCCTCCCCCCAGCAGTGCCCTCGCCAGGCACAGGAGCTGGTCCCAGCCACTCATGCCCAAGCAATTAACACCCTGCTGGGGCTCCCCCCACTCACCCACCGCCCGGCGCATTTAGTGTGTGGGCAGGGGCCCCATGGTCCTGTCTGTGCCCGTTCTGGAGACCTGCCACCCCCGTGTGGTTACTGCCCCCCACACCCAGAGGCAGGGAAAGACCCCAGGAATCCTGGCTCAAAGCCCCCTGCTCTAACCACTGGCCCCCACTCCCCTCCCATAGCCGGGGGAGACCCCAGGAGTCCCGCTCCCACCCGGCAGACAGCCATGCCCAGAGCCCAGTGTTTGGCTTCCCAAACCCCAGGGCTGTTTGCGCCATTTCGGGGAACTATTTGGGCTGGTCTCTCCGGGGGGTGGCTCTGGGCCCGGGGCAGTTTGCCCTGAGCAGCAGCTCAGGCTGGGGGGATGCGGGTCCCAGGCTCTGTCTGCCCTGCAGACTTTCTCCAGGGGGGTTTCTGCCGTGTCCAGGGAACGCAGCTGCCCCCCACTTGCCGGGGGAGTTGCGGGGGGGTCGGGTGACCTCTGAGCGAGGGGTGTCCCAGCCAGGGAAACCAGGGGAGGTGGGCCAGACACGGACCAGTTGGGGTATGTCTACACTACAAAGTTAGTTCGAACTAACGGACGTTAGTTCGAACTAACTTTCATAGGCGCTACACTAGCGCTCTGCTAGTTCGAATTTGAATCGAACTAGCGGAGCGCTTAGTTCGAACTAGGAAAACCTCATTTTCCGAGGATTAAGCCTAGTTCGAACTAGCTAGTTCGAATTAAGGGGTGTGTAGCCCCTTAATTCGAACTAGTGGGAGGCTAAGGCTTCCCAGGTTTCCCTGGTGGTCACTCTGGCCAACACCAGGAAAACTCTATGCCCCCCTCCCGGCCCCGGACCCCTTAAAGGGGCACGGGCTGGCTACGGTGCCCGTGCCAGGTGCAAGCCTGCCAGCACCCAGCCAGCAGACCCTGCACCTGGCGCGGGCAGGTTTGGCAGGACGGGGGGGGGGGAGGTCCCTCCCATTGGCACGATGGGCCCACGCACCAGAGCTGGCCCAGGGCACCGCTGGGGGAGAGTCCGGCAGCGCAGGGGTGAGGACGCACCTGCCGCACGGCCCCCACCCGGCTAGATCCGGAAGGGACTGAGCCCAGGGCCCAGGAGCAGCTGGGGCAGGATTTGGGATCTTACAGTCCTGGGGGAGCGGAGGGGAGGCTGCCGGGGAGGGGGGGCTGCTAAGAAGGGCCCTGTGATGCAGAGGGAAGGCTGAGGCCTCTCCCCCGGGCCAGATGGGCCTGGATCCAGGTGCGAGGGCCCAGGGGACACGTCCCAGGTTGGAGGAGAAGGACCAGGCAGGGCTGGGGCCTGGTGAACACAGACACCCCCCTCCTGTTTCCCCCTCCGCCCGCTTGGGGAGGGAGTTGGGAAAGCGTCCGGACCCCAAAGTCAATTTCCCTGCCCCACCTCCCCGCGCCCCCCGGGCTGCTCTCCTCTGCGCTCTGGCAGAACTGCTCACCCGTCTCCTTCACCGTGCTCTCGGGGCACTGGACCTCTTGATCCACAGGCAGCCTGTACAGGGATCCTGGCTTGAGCGTCACTGGAGGGGGGGGGTCAGAGTCACCGGCTCCGGGACCCCACGTCCTTTCCCCCCGCACCTCACGTCCCTCCCTGCGCTGCCCCGACTCACCGGCGTAGCCCCCCTGCAGCGCCAGGGCTGTGTGGCTGCCAGCACCAGACGCTCGCCGGATCCCCCCAATGCTGCCCTGGCCAGGCACAGGGGAGGCAGCCTGGCACAGTCATTAACGCCCAAGCAATGAACACCCTGCCCAGCCTGCCCCCGCATCCCCGGCCTGTGTATTTACTGGGTGGGCAGGGGCCCCACGGACCCTTCTGCGCCCTGCCCCCCATATGGTGGGGCTGCGGCTGGGCACCAGCCCCCCCCCCCCCAGGTCTGGGGAGAAAAGGGAAAAATCTGCTTGCTGGGATGTGCTTCTGCTGCTGGGCAGTGCACCCACAGCTGGCAGGGAGGGGAGGGGGAGGGGGAGAGGGAGGAGCCGGGCCTCAAAGGGCCGCATCCCTGTTCCCGCTGCCCCCACCCCCCGGACCTGCACTCACCCGAGTCTTGGTTGAAGGACTCGTGCTGGGGCTGCAGGACCCATTTCGCCTCTGGGCCACTCCAAGATGCGATTGCTAGCAAATAATCCACTTGGATTTACTTAGTAAATGCTGCAAGCCATAGTTTCAGCTTGTCTGCCACTGTTATTACTTAACAATGTCCGACTGTGATAGCTTTCTTTGATGGGATAACGAGTCTTGTGGATAAGGGAGAGGCGGTGGACGTGTTATGTCTAGACTTTAGTAAGGCGTTTGATATGGTCTTGCGTGATATTCTTATCAATAAACTAGGGAAATACAACTTAGCTGGGGCTACTATAAGGTGGGTGCAGAACTGGCTGGATAACCGTAGTCAGGAAGTAGTTATTAATGCTTCTCAATCCTGCTCGAAAGGTATAATAAGTGGGATTCCGCAGGGGTCTGTTTTCGGACTGCTTCCCTTCAATATCTTCATCAGCGATTTAGATATTGGCATAGAGACGATTCTTATTAAGTTTGCAGCTGATCCCAAGCTGGGAGGGGTTGCAACTGCTCTGCAGGATAGGGTCAGAATTCAAAATGATTTGGACACACTGGAGAAATGGTCTGAGGTAAATAGGATGAAGTTTTATAAAGACAAATGCACTTAGGAAGGAACAATCAGTTTCACACATGCAGAATGGAAAATGACTGTCTAGGAAGGAGTACGGCAGAAAAGGATCTAGGGGTTATAGCGGACCACAAGCTAAATAGGAGTCAACAGTGTCATACTGTTACAGAAAAAGCAAACATGTTTCTGGGCTGCATGAACAGGAGTGTTGTGCGCAAGACACGAGAAGTCATTCTTCCGCTCTACCCTGAGCTGATTAGGCCTCAGTTGGAGTATTTTGTCCAGTTCTGGGCACCGCATTTCAAGAAAGATGTGGAGAAATTGGAGAGGGTCCAGAGAAGAGCAACAAGAATGATTAAAGGTCTAGAGAACATGAGCTATGAAGGAAGGCTGAAGGAATTGGATTTGTTTAGTTTGGAATAGAGAAGATAGCAGTTTTCAGGTATCTAAAAAGGTGTCATAAGGAGGAGGGAGAAAACTTTTTCATCTTGGCCTCTGAGGACACGACAAGAAGCAACGGAGTTAGAATCATAGAATCATAGAATCATAGAATAATAGGACTGGAAGGGACCTCGAGAGGTCATCGAGTCCAGCCCCCCGCCCTCAAGGCAGGACCAAGCTCCGTCTACACCATCCCTGACAGATGTCTATCTAACCTGTTCTTAAATATCTCCAGAGAGGGAGATTCCACCACCTCCCTTGGCAATTTATTCCAATATTTGACCACCCTGACAGTTAGGAATTTTTTCCTAATGTCCAATCTAAACCTCCCCTGCTGCACTTTAAGCCCATTACTCCTTGTCCTGTCCTCAGAAACCAAGAGGAACAAATTTTCGCCTTCCTCCTTGTGACACCCTTTTAGATATTTGAAAACCGCTATCATGTCCCCCCTTAATCTTCTTTTTTCCAAACTAAACAAGCCCAGTTCATGAAGCCTGGCTTCATAGGTCATGTTCTCTAAACCTTTAATCATTCTTGTCGCTCTTCTCTGTACCCTTTCCAATTTCTCCACATCTTTCTTGAAATGTGGCGCCCAGAACTGGACACAGTACTCCAGCTGAGGCCTAACTAGTGCAGAATAGAGCGGCAGAATGACTTCACGAGTTTTGCTTACAACACACCTGTTGATACAACCTAGAATCATATTTGCTTTTTTTGCAACAGCATCACACTGTTGACTCATATTCAACTTGTGGTCCACTATGACCCCTAGATCCCTTTCCGCCATGCTCCTTCCTAGACAGTCGCTTCCCATCTTGTATGTATGGAACTGATTGTTCCTTCCTAAGTGGAGCACTCTGCATTTCTCCTTATTAAACCTCATCCTGTTTACCTCTGACCATTTCTCTAACTTGCTAAGGTCATTTTGAATTATGTCCCTATCCTCCAAAGAAGTTGCAACCCCACCCAGTTTGGTATCATCTGCAAACTTAATAAGAGTACTCTCTATCCCAATATCTACATCATTGATGAAGATATTGAATAGTACGGGTCCCAAAACAGACCCTTGAGGAACTCCACTTGTTATCCCTTTCCAGCAGGATTTAGAACCGTTAACAACAACTCTCTGACTACGGTTATCCAGCCAATTATGCACCCACCTTATCGTGGCCCTATCTAAGTTATATTTGCCTAGTTTATCAATAAGAATATCATGCGAGACCGTATCAAATGCCTTACTAAAGTCTAGGTATATGACATCCACCGCTTCTCCCTTATCTACAAGGCTCGTTATCTTTTCAAAGAGAGCTATCAGATTAGTTTGGCATGACTTGTTCTTCACAAACCCATGCTGGCTATTCCCTATCACTTTATTACTTTCCAAGTGTTTGCATACGATTTCCTTAATTACCTGCTCCATTATCTTCCCTGGGACAGACGTTAAACTGACCGGTCTATAATTTCCTGGGTTGTTCTTATTCCCCTTTTTATAGATGGGCACAATATTTGCCCTTTTCCAGTCTTCTGGAATCTCCCCTGTCTGCCATGATTTTTCAAAGATCATAGCTAAAGGCTCAGATACCTCCTCTATCAGCTCCTTGAGTATCCTGGGATGCATTTCATCAGGACCTGGTGACTTGCTGACATCTAACTTTCCTAAGTGATTTTTAACTTGTTCTTTGTGTATCCTATCTTCTAAACTTACCCTCTCTCTGCTTGTATTCACTACGTTAGGCAAACCTCCAGACTTCTCGGTGAAGACCGAAACAAAGAAGTCATTGAGCATCTCCGCCATTTCCAAGTTCCCTGTTACTGCTTCTCCCTCCTCACTAAGCAGTGGGCCTACCCTGTCCTTGGTCTTCCTCTTGCTTTTAATGTATTTATAAAAGGTCTTCTTGTTTCCCTTTATGCCTGTAGCTAGTTTGATCTCATTTTGTGCCTTTGCCTTTCTAATCTTGCCCCTGCATTCCCGTGTTGCTTGCCTATATTCCTCCTTTGTTAGTTGTCCTAGTTTCCATTTTTTATATGACTCCTTTTTTATTTTGAGATCATGCAAGATCTCCTTGTTAAGCCAAGCTGGTCTTTTGCCATATTTTCTATCTTTCCTACACAGCGGAATTGTTTGCTTTTGGGCCCTTAACAACGTCCCTTTGAAATACTTCCAACTCTCCTCAGTTGTTTTTCCCTTCAGTCTTGCTTCCCATGGGACCTTACCTACAAGTTCTCTGAGCTTATCAAAATCTGCCTTCCTGAAATCCATAACCTCAATTGTGGTGGTCTCCCTTCTACCTTTCCTTAAGATCATGAACTCTATTATTTCGTGATCACTGTCCCCTATACTGTCTTCCACTTTCAAGTTCTCAACTAGTTCCTCCCTATTTGTTAAAACCAAATCCAGAACAGCTTCTCCTCTGGTAGCTTTTTCAACCTTCTGAAACAGAAAGTTGTCTCCAATGCAGTCCAGAAACTTATTGGATAGCCTGTGCCTCGCTGTGTTAGTTTCCCAACATATGTCTGGATAGTTGAAGTCCCCCATCACCACCAAATCTTGGGCTTTGGATAGTTTTGTTAATTGTTTAAAAAAGGCCTCATCCACCTCTTCCACCTGGCTAGGTGGCCTGTAGTAGACTCCTAGCATGATATCACCCTCGTTTTTTACCCCTTTTAGCTTAACCCAGAGACTCTCTACACAGCTATCTCCTACGTTCATCTCCACTTCAGTCCAAGTGTGTACATTTTTAATATACAAGGCAACCCCTCCTCCCTTTTTTCCCTGTCTGTCCTTCCTGAGCAAGCCGTACCCTTCCATACCAATATTCCAATCATGCGTCCCATCCCACCAGGTTTCTGTAATACCAATGATATCATAGTTGTATTTATTGGTTAGCAATTCCAGTTCTTCCTGCTTATTACCCATACTTCTCGCATTTGTATATAGGCATCTAAGATACTGATTTGATCTTGCCTCCCTGTTGTGCCCTGACCCTCCTTTCTCCTTGCCATTATAGGCCATAGTCCCCCCCATTTCCAACCCATCTCCCAGTCCCGCACATTCAGCACTTACCTGTGGGCTTTGCTCACCTGCCCCCGACAAACCTAGTTTAAAGCCCTCCTCACAAGGTTAGCCAGTCTGTGTCCAAACAAGGCCTTCCCACTCCTGGAAAGGTGAACTCCATCTCCGCCAAGCAGTCCTTCCTGGAAGAGCACCCCGTGATCAAGGAAGCCGAATCCCTCCTGGCGACACCATCGTCGCAGCCAGGCATTCACCTCCAGGATGCACCTCTCTCTGCCCGGGCCCCTACCTTTGACAGGAAGGATAGAAGAGAATACCACCTGCGCTCCAAACTCCCTCACCCGTACTCCCAAAGCCCTGTAGTCACACTTGATCCGCTCAGTGTCACACCTGGCAGTATCATTTGTGCCCACGTGGATGAGTAGCATGGGGTAGTAGTCAGAGGGCCGGATAATCCTCGACAATGCCTCCGTAACATCTCGGATACGGGCCCCTGGCAGACAGCATACCTCTCGAGATGAGCTGTCAGGGCGACAGATGGGTGCCTCCGTTCCCCTCAGAAGAGAGTCTCCAACCACCTCTACTCTACGTTTCCTCCTCGCAGTGGTGGCAGGAGACTGCTCAACCTTGGTGGTGCAAGGCCTGGTCTCCTCCACTGTGGGGGGTGACTCCTTGTCTCCTGCTGAAAGTAAAGAGTAACGGTTATGTAACAACACAGTGGGAGGGTTAGGAGCAGGGGTGGAACACTGCCTGCTGCCGGAAGTAACCAGCTGCCAGTGCTCACCCTGCACCACTGCCTCCTCCATAAGTGGCTGGTCAACAGTCCCACATCCTAGGACAGTGACCTCCGTGGACTCCACAGGAATACTGTCCAGGAATTCCTCATGGCTTCGAATGCTCCTCAGCCTGGCCACCTCCTCCTGTAGCTCTCCCACCTGCTGCCTGAGAGATTCTACCAGCAGGCACCTTTCACAACGGTTGTCTCCCCCAGCCTGGAGATCACTCAGTGGGAATTGCAAGCCACAAATACAGCAAGACCACACCAGGACCTGGGTAGAGGCATCCATGCTCAGGTTCTCTGTCTGGATACAGGCACAGGTGGAGGAGACAGGAGAAGTACTGGCACAAGCGCTACGGGTCTTCATCACCATCAGTCACTCCCTCTGCCCAACTCCCTCTTCAACTCCCCTGTCTGCAGTCCCCTGTCCGCTTCGCTCCCCTGGTCACACTGCTCTGGCTTTTTAAAGCCTGCTTGCCTAGGTCAGGCCTGCCCCCTTCTGAGTCACACAGGGGAAGGCTGAGCCTGAGGCTAATCAGAGGCAATCAAGGGAACAATGGCAGGCTCTCAGTCCCAACTGCCACAGAAGCTGAAACTGAAACTGCTAGCACTCCCTGGAATCAGACTCAATTCACACTTCAAACTGTAAAATTCAAACAGTCAGGCACACACACACACTCACACCACAGCTTGTACTCTCACCGGGTAGCCTCTTCGGCGGTGGGGTCGCTTTGCTCTCCCTCTTCAACTCCCCTGTCTGCAGTCCCCTGTCCGCTTCGCTCCCCTGGTCGCACTGCTCTGGCTTTTTAAAGCCTGCTTGCCTAGGTCAGGCCTGCCCCCTTCTGAGTCACACAGGGGAAGGCTGAGCCTGAGGCTAATCAGAGGCAATCAAGGGAACAATGGCAGGCTCTCAGTCCCAACTGCCACAGAAGCTGAAACTGAAACTGCTAGCACTCCCTGGAATCAGACTCAATTCACACTTCAAACTGTAAAATTCAAACAGTCAGGCACACACACACACTCACACCACAGCTTGTACTCTCACCGGGTAGCCTCTTCGGCGGTGGGGTCGCTTTGCTCTCCCTCTTCAACTCCCCTGTCTGCAGTCCCCTGTCCGCTTCGCTCCCCTGGTCGCACTGCTCTGGCTTTTTAAAGCCTGCTTGCCTAGGTCAGGCCTGCCCCCTTCTGAGTCACACAGGGGAAGGCTGAGCCTGAGGCTAATCAGAGGCAATCAAGGGAACAATGGCAGGCTCTCAGTCCCAACTGCCACAGAAGCTGAAACTGAAACTGCTAGCACTCCCTGGAATCAGACTCAATTCACACTTCAAACTGTAAAATTCAAACAGTCAGGCACACACACACACTCACACCACAGCTTGTACTCTCACCGGGTAGCCTCTTCGGCGGTGGGGTCGCTTTGCTCTCCCTCTTCAACTCCCCTGTCTGCAGTCCCCTGTCCGCTTCGCAGCTAAACTGCAGCGAGGGAGTTTTAGGTTGGACATTAGGAGAAAGTTCCTACCTGTCAGGGTGGCTAAGCTCTGGAATAAGTTGCCCAGGGAGGTTGTGGAATCCCCATCTCTGGAGATATTTAAGAGTAGGTTAGATAAATGCCTATCATGGATGGTCTAGACAGTATTTGGTCCTGCCATGAGGACAGGGGACTGGACTTGACCTCTCGAAGTCCCTTCCAGTCCTAGTGTTCTATGATTCTATGATTCTTAACCCGTGAGCTGAGATTTGACATAGATTCCTCTAAGATCTCTTCCTGTGTTGCCTGGGTAGGGAGGGAAGTCAACAGACAGGATGGGAGGCTTTCCTCCTTGCAAAGCATGCTAATCCAGGCTGCCCTGCTGCCCTGGGGATGAGAGCCTGTGTTGCTCCCCAGTACTGAGGAGTTGGGGAGCAGCAGAGGGCCCAGCAGGGCTGGATTTGGAAGGAGGCCTGCAGAGCTGGGAAAACATGATGTCCGGGGGGGGCTTGGTCTGGGGTGACCATTAAACAGTCTTTCCATGCCTCCTCAAAACCTCCTCGCACACAGCCTGGGTGCACTCTTCCCTCGGGGGATCCAGTACTTGACTGAGCACAAGGAGCTGACCTCAGACTTGGGAGAGATCGCCAGGTTCCTCTACAAGGGAGAGGGCCTGAACAAGACAGGCACTGGGGATTATCTGGGGGAAAGGTGAGCAGGGGTGTAGTGAGGATGTTACGTGCCCAAGGGCAAAGAAAACATTTAGGCACCCCCCTCCCCCCGCGCGCCATGTGACACGGCCCTGAATCTGGTGCACAGCTGAGGAGAACTTCTACTGCATCTTCCCCCACCCTCTACAGCAGTGGTTTCCAACCTTTTTATACCCAAGATCACTTTTTAAATGACAGACCAAGCCAAGAGCTACTGCCCCGCCCCTTCCTTGAAGCCCCGCCCTCTCTATTCTCCTCCTCTCCATCACTTGCTATTCCCAATCCTTATACTGCTACTTTAAAAAAAATTCCCACCATTCCTCGCAGCTACTCACCTGTGCTGTTGCTCGGTGAGTAGCTGCTCCTCAAATGAGGAAATCTAATGTAAATGTACTGCGCAGGCGCACAGTTCAGAGAGGGCTCAGCAGCTACTCTTAGAGCCTCCGAGATCTACCGGTAGATCGCGATCTACTGGTTGGTGACCACGGCTCTACAGTTTGAGGCCGGGCTCCCCCATGCACTAACCAGCCAGTGGAGATGGAGGAGGGTCGGGCTTAGAGCAAAGAGGCAGGGAGGAGGCTCCAGGTGCCGGTGGCAGGCGGAGTAGGAGCACGTGAGCTCAGGGACGACAGGGGGAGCAGAATGGGATTAAATTGGCGCCTCCCTAGCATGGTGCCCAGGGACAACTGACCCCTCTGGCCCCCCCTCTACGCCACTGTCCCCACCCCCTGCAGATCTATCATCTTATGCATGTGCAAGATCTGTGAGAGCGTCCCCTGAATCTGCAGTTAGTGTCTGTGGCGCCTGCTTCTGGGTGGTGTCTCAATGCTGCCACATTCACCTCCAAAGAGGGGGCTTCGCAAAGCAGGCCCTTGCTGCTGACCCCCAAGGCATCCACAGGTCCAGTCTCCTTTCAATGGGCCCACTTCCCAGGGCTCATTGATCTTGGATCTGGCTTCCATCCCCTCTCCAGCCTTTGCAACTGCCCAGAGGTGCTCACCTTCTGCCTTATCCCTTCCCACCTCATTCACCCCACAGGGACAGTCTTTGCCTCACTTGTCTTGTCCTAGGGACTAGTCTACCAAGACGTAATACAGAGTTTCCATGTAAAAGTACTCCCTGCAAAGCTAAAAATTTCAATGAGAGAATGATTAATACAGAGATGTGTCTACATCTGCCACAGGGAGACACCTCTGCCTGCCTCCACCCTTCTTCCCCCAGAGTCTACAGCCCCATTGCAAAGCAGGGGAGGGGAAGGAAAGAGGCTGAGGCCCATCAATGACACTGAAGCAGTCACAAGCAAGCCATGCCGGGAGCCATTCTCCTGTTCATTGTACATCAAGAAGAGGGGCTAGGGAAGGGTAAGTGGAAGGAGGTGAGGGAGCCCCCGATGGGGAGGACTGGGCTGGCTCTGTGGACTTCTGGGGGAGGAAGCTCTCCTGCAGCCCCCCAATTGCCCCCTTTCCCCAGATGGAAGCCTGCGGCAAGTGCAGCCGGTCTGATGGCCAAGTGCTGTGATGTGCCCAGTGTGGGCACTCCGGGCAATCCAAGCCGGGACTGCTTTGCAAGTGGGGCAACCCTGAGAACTGTCTGTCCGGGGAGGGGGTCAGGACCCTTTAAGCACAGCCCTCGGCTAGCCTGAGACAGCATCTCCACGCTCTAAGTCCTCCTCTGATGCCCTGCCGGCACTGCTTCCGGCCATCCTTAAGCCCTGTTCAGGGTCCACTTAATGTGGACATGCTAGTTCGAATTAGCAAAATACTAATTCGAACTAGTTTTTTAGTCTGGATCCGTTAGTTCGAATTAGCTTAGTTTGAATTAACTAATTCGAACTAAGTTAATTCGAACTAACGTTGTAGTGTAGACATACCCGGAGGAAGGCTGGCTCGCCCTCTCCACATATGTTCCATGAGTCACTGCTTAGCACCTGCCAGTTTCATGGAAAAAGTCTTTGTAAGACTCTCTACCCAGCCCAAGTGGTTACCCCTGCAAGGTGGCCTGGAGGGCAAGAGAGAGCAGGTGTGAGTCCCAGGATCTCTCTCTCTCTCTCACACACACACACACACACACACACACACACCCCTCATTGCTGCATTGTGCAGACTCAGGAGGAACTGGAGTCCTTCTGGTGCCTCTCTGGTACATTTCCTCCTTTCTCCCTGCGTTACCTTTCTCACCCCCCTTTCCTCAGCCTCTCCCTCCCTCGCCATCCCTGTGTGCCTGGCTCCATCCTCTCAGCAGAGAGGGACGGCAGGTTTATGGGGCCGGTGAGGCTCTCCCGGGGGGAGGTGAAGCAGAGGTGCACTGCTCTGAGGAAGTTGTTGTGGGAGCTGCCCCTCCCCCCCCCGCCGCCTGCCCCGGCCTGTGACGGCGATTGCCCCACCCAGGGCCCGCCCCGTGCTTCGGGCAGGGCCACTATCAACGGAGGTGCCGCCGCTCATCTTAGGGTGCAGCTTGGACAAGTGCATCTGTGTGCAGTGATGGGGCAAAGTAGGAGGACTTGGGGGGTGGCAGGAGGAGGGCATATAAGAGGTTTCCGAGGGGGGCAGGCTGGGAGCCGGGACTACTGGGGTCTCTCCCGGGTCGGGGAGGAGAGTGAGGGCCAATGGTTAGAGCAGGGGGGCACTGGGAGCCAGTACTCCTGGGTTCTCTCCCGGCTCAGTGCGGGGAGTGAGGGCCAGTGGTTAGAGCAGGGGGGCACTGGGAGCCAGTACTCCTGGGTTCTCTCCCGGCTCAGTGCGGGGAGTGAGGGCCAGTGGTTAGAGCAGGGGGGCACTGGGAGCCAGTACTCCTGGGTTCTCTCCCGGCTCAGTGCGGGGAGTGAGGGCCAGTGGTTAGAGCAGGGGGGCACTGGGAGCCAGTACTCCTGGGTTCTCTCCCGGCTCAGTGCGGGGAGTGAGGGCCAGTGGTTAGAGCAGGGGGGCACTGGGAGCCAGTACTCCTGGGTTCTCTCCCGGCTCAGTGCGGGGAGTGAGGGCCAGTGGTTAGAGCAGGGGGGGGCACTGGGAGCCAGTACTCCTGGGTTCTCTCCCGGCTCAGTGCGGGGAGTGAGGGCCAGTGGTTAGAGCAGGGGGGCACTGGGAGCCAGTACTCCTGGGTTCTCTCCCGGCTCAGTGCGGGGAGTGAGGGCCAGTGGTTAGAGCAGGGGGGCACTGGGAGCCAGTACTCCTGGGTTCTCTCCCGGCTCAGTGCGGGGAGTGAGGGCCAGTGGTTAGAGCAGGGGGGCACTGGGAGCCAGTACTCCTGGGTTCTCTCCCGGCTCAGTGCGGGGAGTGAGGGCCAGTGGTTAGAGCAGGGGGGCACTGGGAGCCAGTACTCCTGGGTTCTCTCCCGGCTCAGTGCGGGGAGTGAGGGCCAGTGGTTAGAGCCGGGGGGCTTGGAGCTTCCCGGCCAGTGGTGGCCAAGGGGATCCCGTGTGATTTCAGCCTATTGTCCCTTCCCTGCAGGCACCAGCAACAGCGGCAAAATCATTGGCAGCATCATCGGCAGCAGCAACACCCACAACACCATCGTGGTCCTGGCGGCGCCATGCCCCAGCTGTGAGCAGTGGGGGGCGGGGAGGTGATGGGGTGTCTCCGGCGGCGCCGCTGACTCCCCGGCTCTCCGCAGTGTTCCTGGGCTCTTCCCACCCGGGGCTGACGGCCGACCCGGAGCAACTTGCCTCTTGGAGCGGCCCAGAGGAGACATGGGTCCTGCAGC
This sequence comes from Pelodiscus sinensis, assembly GCF_049634645.1. NCBI lineage: Eukaryota > Metazoa > Chordata > Testudines > Trionychidae > Pelodiscus > Pelodiscus sinensis. The sequence goes on from NW_027466048.1 coordinate 1,193,665, forward strand.
CCCAGTCCCGCAACCAAGACTCTGGTGATTGCAGGTTCTGGGGGGCGGCAGCTGCAACAGGGACATGGCCCTTTGAGGCCCGGCTGCCTCCCCACAGACAGAGCAGCGAGTGTGTGGGCAGGGGCTCTGCTCCGCTGCCTAACGTCACTTGCCCCCCCCCCCCCCCCGCCCCACAGTGGCGCACTGCCCGGCAGCAGAAGCTTCCTCTTCTCTCCCCTGGCGCGGGGTGTGTGTGTGTCTGTGCTCACCTGGATGCCCAGCCACACCCCCGGCTCCTCCTCTGCCCTGTGACATTTCCCCTCCCCCCCTCCCCCAACCTGGACCCAGGCCCAACTGGCCTGGGGGGAGATGCCTCACGGGGCCCTTGGCAGCCCAGCCTCCCCTCCCCCCCAGGGCTGTAAGGTCCTCTTTCCTGCTCCCAGGCCCTGCACTCGGTGCCCCTCAATCCCTCCGGGTTCCAGCCGGGTGGGGGCTGTGGGGCGGGGGCGTCCCCACCCCCGCGCTGCCGGACTCTCCCCAGGCGGTGCCCTGGGCCAGCTCTGGCATGTGGGCCGCTCGTGCCGGGGTGAGGTGGCCCCCACCCTGCGGACCCCACCCATGCCTGGCCCCTGCCCTCACCAGCTGGGCCGGCTGCTGCCCAGGTTGGGACAACCCTCGCTCAGCAGGCGCCTGGCCCTGCCCCTCCCCTGGCAAGTGGGGGGCAGCCACGTTCCCTGGCCATGGCAGAGACCCCCCGGAGAAAGTCTGCAGGGCAGACGGAGCCTGGGACCCGCATCCCCCGGCCTGAGCTGCCGCTGGGGGCAAACTGCCCCTGGACTCAGAGCCACCTCTCAGGGGGGACCAGCCAAAATAGTTCCCAGAAATGCCGCAAACAGCCCTGGGGTTTGGGAAGCAAAACACTGAGGTCAGGGCAGGGCTGCCTGCCAGGTGGGAGCGGGACTCCTGGGGTCTCCCCCTGGCTCTGGGAGGGAAGTGGGGGCCAGTGGGGTGGGGGGACAGTGATCACATGGCTGGGAGGTGTCCAGCATGGGGGCATTGGGACACAGAAAGGCCTGTGGGGCCCCTGCCCACACAGAAAATCCACCGCTTTCTGGGGGTGAGGGGAAGCCGGGCAGGGCATTAATTGCTTGGATGTTAATGGCTGTGCCAGGCTGCCACCCCTGTACCTGGCCAGGGCAGGGCTGGGGAGAGGCTGTGGGGAGCCAGCGACTGGAGGGGGGATTCATCCCTGCCCTCCAACTTTCTACCCCAATCAGCGTTCATGGGCCTGCCAGCTGCGAGCCTCTGGTGCTGGCAGCCACATGGCCCTGGCGCTACGGGGGTGTGACGGCGAGTTGGGGTCCCCCGTCTCCTGCACCCCGAAATGGCACAAACAGACTGCACCAGCCGGGGGAATAGAGGAAGTTTATTGCCTCTCCAGGATACAGCACAGCACAGATGTAATCTGGTCACAGAGCTGGGCTAGGATGCCTCAGGCCCCCTTGAGATGGGGGAGACTGGGCCCCTAAACTCCAGACCCTTTCCCTAGGCTCTCCTCCATGCTCTCAGACAGCAACTAACTAACTCCCTTCCAGCCCTGCCCCCCAGCCAGGGCAGCATTCCACCTTCCTTTGTTCCTCTCCATGGGGGGTGTCTGGCCACTGGTTTGCATAGTGACTCATCCTGTTTTGCTGGGTCGTGGTACCCACGGCAGCCAGTGGGGGTTACCCCAGAGCCAGCAGCATAGAAACCAGCCAGGTACCCCCACTACGTCACAGGGGGGGCTACGCTGGTGAGTCGGGGCAGCGCGGGGAGGGACGTGAGGTGCAGGGGGAAGGGACGTGGGGGGCCGGTGACTCTGACCCCCCCCCTCCAGTGATGCTCAAGCCGGGCTGTCTGTGCCGGCGGACTGCTGGTGGGGAGGGCGGAGCGGAGCAGCGTGGGGAGCAGCAACCCCAGTTGCAGTTCATCTTCCCGCTGCCGGACGAAGCCACCCTGAAGGCTGTCGCCTCGGTCCTGAAGTCCCTGGACAACGAGCACACCCTGGAGGAGCTGTGGGAGCGGCTCGGCCAGAGCGGGGGTGAGAGCAGGCCCGGGGGGAGGGGAGGTTGGGGTGCAGGTGGAACAGGGAAATGGCCTTTGAAGCCCCGCCTGGTCCTTCTCCTCTGGCCTGGGACGTGTCCCCTGGACCCTCGTGCCTGGATCCAGGCCCATCTGGTCTGAGGGAGATGCCCCAGTGTCCCCTCTGCCTCACGGGGCCCTTTCTGGAAATCTCCCCTCCCCCAGGGCTGTAAGGCCCCAATCCAGCCCCTGCCCACACCAGGGCCCTGGCCTTGGTGCCGCTCGGTCCCTTCTAATTCTAGCTGGGTGGGGGCCGTGGGGCAGGTGCGTCCTCACCCCTGCACTGCCGGACTCTCCCCCCAGCAGTGCCCTGGGCCAGCTCTGGTGCGTGGACCCCTCGTGCTGGGGGGGAGTGGTCCCCCGCCCTGCTGAACCCACCCGTGCCTGGCCCCTTCCCCTCTCCAGCAGGGCCGGCTGCTCCCCACGCTTGATCAGAGGACACCCAGCCCCCCCTTCCCCCGGCAAGTCGGGGGCAGCCGCATTCCCTGGACACGGCAGAGACCCCCTGGAGAAAGTCTGCAGGGCAGACGGAGTCTTGGAGACCCGCGTCCCCCCCCCAGGGCCCCAGAGCCGCCTCCCAGGGGGGACCAGCCCAAATAGTTCCCCGAAATGGCGCCAACAGCCCTGGGGTTTGGGAAGCCAAACACTGGGCTCTGGGCATGGCTGTCTGCCAGGTGGGAGCGGGACTCCTGGGGTCTCCCCCGGCTCTGGGAGGGGAGTGGGGGCCAGTGGTTAGAGCAGGGGGCTTTGAGCCAGGATTCCTGGGGTCTTTCCCTGCCTCTGGGTGTGGGGGGCAGTGACCACACGGGGGTGGCAGGTCTCCGGAACGGGCACAGACAGGACCATGGGGCCCCTGCCCACACACTAAATGCGCCGGGCGGTGGGTGAGTGGGGGGAGCCCCAGCAGGGTGTTAATTGCTTGGGCATTAGTGGCTGGGACCAGCTCCTGTGCCTGGCGAGGGCACTGCTGGGGGGAGGGGCGTGGGGAGCCAGTGGCTGGGAGTGGGGAGGTCCAGCCCTGCCCTCCAACTTTCTCCCCCAATCAGTGTTCAATGGCTGCTTGGGGGCGGGGCCCGGTGGAAGCAGGGGGCGGGTCCGTGTGCGCCGAACAGCTGGTCTTGGGATTCCAGGCTCTGCCGGGTTCCCTTCGGGGCCTGTGCTGAGACCAGGTCTGTAGCCCAGGCGGTGCAGGGGGCGATGTCGGGGGCAGGGTGGGAAGGGGGGGAAGGACACGGGGGCTTGGTGTTGGTGGCTCTGACCCCCCCGTCTCCCTTCAGCCAAACGCAAGGCCGAGGCAGAGCTCCTGTGCAGGCAGCATAGAGCCGGGGAGATCAGCTGGTCACCTGAAGACATGGAGCTCTTCCTGGGTGCACTGGAGAGCGCAGGTGAGAGCAGAGCCACGGGATGTAGCTGGACCAGGGACATGGCCCTTTCCGGCTGAACTGCACCCTCTGCCCCCCCTCCACCAGACGGAGCAGAGCGCTTGGAGGCGGGGTGATGGCGGCTCAGGCAAAATGGCGCCTGCTGCAGCTGCCTGGCACCTCCCCTCTCCCCCGGCCCCTCCGCGCTTGCTGGTGCAGTCCCAGCAGGGGATGCACAGGACCTGGGGTCTGTCAGCAGCCCCCACACCTGAGCTGCCGCACGGGGCAAAGTGTCCCAGGCCCAGAGTTGCCCCCAAGGGGGACCAGACCAAATAGTTCCCAGGAATGGCGCAAACAGCCGTGGGGATTGGGAAGCAACACACTGGGCTCAGGACATGGCTGCCTGCCGGGTTGGGAGCGGGACTCCTGCGGACTAGTGGTTAGAGCAGGGGGGCTGGGAACCAGGATTCATGGGGTCTTTCCCTGCCGCTGGGTGAGGGGAGCAGTGACCACGGGGTGGGGGACAGGTTTCCGGCCCGGGATCAGCAGGGCACAGACGGGACCACAGGGCCCGTCCCGCTGAGTGACACTGAGTGGGGGGTTGGTCAGTAACACCCTGCAGGCTGCTCCCTCGGCTGCTCCGAGTCTGTCACTGAAAGGGGCTGAAGGTGGTGGGGGGGGCCCGGTCCAGCCCTGCCCTCAAACTTTCTCCCCCAATCAGCATTCATGGGCTTCCCGGCTGCCAGCTGTGAGCGTCTGGTGCTGGCAGCCACATGGCCCTGGTGGTACAAGGGGCTTCTTGCCTACAAGGGCGCCCTGCTGACCCAGTTTCTCAGATCCAGTTTTTCATCTCGTGAAATCCCCAGGGTCTGTTCTGCAGAACTTATCCCATCGGTCCCCGGCCTGTAGCAATGCTTGGGAATCTTACTCCCCATGGGCTGGACTCTGCACTTGTTTCACCTCATCAGATTTCTTGTGGCCCAATCCTCTAATCTGTCCAGGTCACTCTGGACTCTATCCCTGCCCTCCAGCATATCTACCTCTCCCCAGATTAGTGTCACTCCGCTAGAAACCGACTCCCAAGCTGACATCGAGCCGTTGATCACTACCCGCTGGGCCCGACAGTGTAGGCAGCTTTCTATCCATTTTACCGTCCATTTATCCAAACCACATTCCCTTAACTTCCTGGCAAGTATATTTCGGGAGACCGTATAAAAAACCTTGCTAATGTCAAGGTATATCACATCCGCTGACTTTCCCATGTCTACAGAGCCAGGTACCTCATCATAGAAGCAATCAGATTGATCAGGCAGGACTTGCCCTTGGTGAATCCATGCTGACTATTCCTAATCACTTTCCCCTCTTCCAAGTGCCTCAAAATGGATTCCTTGAGGATCCCTTGCATGAGTTTTCCTGGGACTGAGGTGAGGCTGACCGGTCTGTAGTTCCCTGCATTGTCCTTCTTCCCTTTTTTAAAGATCCAGTCATCCAGGATCTCTCCCAATCTCCACCACTTTTCACAGATAACAGCCAAAGGCTCCGCCATGACATTTTCCAACTCCTTCAGTACCCTCGGATGCATTAAATCTGGGCCCACGGATTTCTGTATGTTTAGCTTTTCTAAATAGTTTCTAACTTGTTCTTTCCCCACCAAGGGCCATCCACCTCCTTCCCATACTGCTTAGCCTAGTGCATTTATCTGGGAGCTGACCTTGTCTGAGAAGACAGAGGCAAAGGAAGCCTTGAGTACTTCTGCTTTCCTCACATCATCTGTCACTAGGTTTCCTCCCTCATCCAGGAAGGGCCCATCCCCTCTCTGATCCCCCTCTTCTTGCTGACATGCCTGTCGAAACCTTTCTTGTTCCCCTTCACATCCCTTGCTAGCTGCACTTCCAATTGTGCTTTTGCCTTCCTGATACCCCCCTGCATTCTCGACACAGGGATCTGCAAACTCTTCCAGCAGAAGCCCAAAGTGGACAGTGACCCAAAGACAGGGGTTAAGCTCCTCAGCCAGAGTGCAGGTGAGTGCGGGGCCTTCGAGCGGGGGGTCTGAATGGGGCACCGGCTGTGCAGGGGGGCTACATGCAGGGCTAGCAGAGGCTCAAAGGGACCCCCAGTGGGTGGGGTGGGGGGGTGTGGTGGTGTGAATGTGGAACCGGACCGAGGGCGCGGTGCCCATGGGGGAGGTTGTGAGGGGCTCAGAGAGGCTGGGAGAGGGGATGTGAGGTGCCTGGTCTTAGCCCTCCAAGAGAGCAAGTTTTCTCAAACTTTGGCACCGTGTACATGGGCTACGTTTGGGAAACACGCGTCCCTTCCCACCGAGCTCTGCAGTCGGTTCAGGGCCTGAGCCCGCAGCAACGTCCCCAGCACTGGCCCAGGACTCCCTAGGGAGAAGTTGTAGACTCAGGGGAGACACCCCGGCATTTCCTCTCCCTCATGGGGCCCTTCTTGGCCGGAGGCGTTTGCACATCCGCGTGGTTTAGCCAGGCTAGGGCCGAGTTCACGTGCCAGGGGCTGAATTCCTGCTCCTGGCCCAATTCCTGCTCACTTGGGTTCAGGCCTCAGGCCTCACCCCAGTCCCCTGCTTCAGGCTCTTTCTCCTCTCCCTGCTGTGCCCAGTCGTAGGGGTCAGAGCGGGGAGCCAGGCCGAGCCCCATGGACAGGACTCCCCAAGGCAGAATGGCTGGACAGGCTTTGCTGTCTGTTCCATGGCCCCTGGGACCTGCCCCCGGCTTCCCGCACTCTGGGGATGGTGCTGACCACGTCTCCGTTTGCACCTGGCCCCTGAAATGTTGCGGGGTGGGACTCCCTAAACTCCCTTACAGCTCCGCTCACTCCACGTATTCCCTCCTCATCTCCCCTCCCTATGAGCTCTTGGTCTGGGGCTGCTCAGGCGCCCCACTCCCCAGCCGGTCAGCTGAGCTCCCTGCCATTGTGGGTGCTCTGAGCCTCTGGGAGGAGCTCACTAAACAGCTGTGCAGCCACGCAGCTTCCAGGGCACTTATCTGTCACCTCCCTTGGGATGGGCCGTGGGCATGGAATGAAGCTAGGTCCTGTCCCGGGAGTCTCCACGCTCACTGCTCTGCCTTGTCTCCCTCCACAGGGAAGGAGCGATATCACCGCAGACAAGCCGCGGGTGAGTGCTGAGTCGTTCCCCTGTCCCTGTGCTGCTCACTGTGCCCCCTGGGGCTCAGCAGTCTGCCCCCCACCCCTTCCGTCAGGTGCATCTGGCCAGCTGTGGCTCTGGAGGTGTCTAGCCTGGCTCCTGGCCTAGTGGCTGGGGGTTGGTGGGACATGCCCGACACTGACGGGGGTGTGGAGGGGGGAAGCAGGAGCTTCAGCCCCACTGATTAACTGGGGTTTGAGCTCCTGAGTTCCCAAGGTGCTTCTGAAAGCCCCATCCCCGTGTGCCCAGTCTTGGGGCAGTGCAGGGTCTTAGCCCAGGTAGAAGGTATCTGCCCCATGTGTAACTCTGCCGACTCCCGCCAGCTCCCAGCGTCGCCCCACACCTCAGGGCTAAGTGCATCCACTCACCTAGGACAGCCTTACACCCACCCTGAAGCAGGGGGATGCTGGCACGAGGGACTGGGGGGTCATTGCCAGAGACTCTAACGCCAACTTGCCCTTCGCCCACCAGGCAGTAACCAGGGTGCAACCCCAGCACTCAGGGGAAGTGAGGGGGGAACGGAGGGGGGGAGACTCAGGGAGAGCCCGGGTCCCTTTCCAGAGACCCCCAGGCCCTGCCCCTCTGACCTGCCGGCTGGGGAGCCAACCCCTGGTCGCCCACAAAGACGGGTCCCAAGAGGGTGGCTGCTGCACGGGGGTGGGTGACCGGCTTGCGGGGTCCGTTCCCTTCCACGTGGGCCCCGGTCAGAGCCCCCCCTCCCCTGAGCACCCGTGAGCCGTACAGTGTGACCGGCCCTGCCCGCCTGACCCTGCCTCTCCCTGCCCAGTTCCTAATGTCTGACGGAGCCGTGGGCCCTGCAGCCGCGGAGGGTCCCGACTGAACCTCCTGCCGGGCTCTGGACTCGCCCCTCGCTCCAGCCTGCTCAGCGCCAAAGCTCCGCGCTCGCCTTTGTAACCCAGCCCTGGCCCGGGGCGGGTCCCTCCATGGGGACATCACTGGGGGACTTTTCTAGCTGGTCGCTCTGCTTGCAACAGGAGTCTTGTGGTGATGACTGTGGTGCACTGGGCAGCCGTACCCTTGGGACATCCACTGGTGGCGGTGTGGGCTGAGGGTGACCCCTACTGGCCGGTGTCGGTAGCACGTCCCAGCAGGACGGCTGCCTACGGTCACCTTCCTAGGCCAAGACCCAACCTGTCCGACCGGTGGAGGGCAGGGAGGGGACAAAGGAGGGAGGTTTTGGGGGGAAGGGGCAGTTGCTGGCTTGGAAACATGAAGGGAACAACGGAAGCTGAGGGCGAGGGTCCAGGGACGATTGACCCCCCCCACCCCAAGGGGTCTGAGGCTGCCTGGCCCTGACTCCTGTAGCCACATCACATCTGTGCTGGGCTGTACCCTGGAGAAGCAATAAGCCCCCCTGTTCTACTGGCTGGCGGAGCCTGTTCCCACTGCTACGGGGGGCAGAATCGGGAACCCCCACACGCCGTCACCATAATAAACGTTCTTTCTCGTTTCTTTGTATTAACCTGCCATCGGTTAATTGTTGTGTCCTGGTTTTTTCCTTAGGGGGGAGATTTCCCAAGTGCTCTCCCCCAGGTTTTTTTTCTCATCACTTGGGTGGTGGCAGCGGATTTTGTCCCCCAAATCTAGGTTAAGTTTTTGAGGGGAAGTTTTTACCACAGCCTGGAGAGATCAGGTTCTGGGTACTTTTGCAGGCCCCACTTCCGCATTTATCATGCCAGAGTGGGGAAGGAGCCTATGACATCCGCACCCCCCAGCCCTGGGCAAGCACGTCCAGCCCTCCACAGTGCTCCAGCTTCAGCACCTCCAACCCCATCCCGGGACACGAGATAGCTACAGGAGGGGACACCGCCTGTCAAGGGGTGACCCTCCCCCGGGAGCTAACAGATCTGGCAGCCCCAGATTAGCCCCACCTCCAGGAGCCCCTGTCAGGGCTATGCCCCACTTTGGCACAATAAATGCAGAAGTTGGGGGCCAGCAAGAGCACCCCAAACCTTGGCTCTGCAGGCTTCCCCAAATCCCCAATACCCAGTTTTTGGGGGACCTGCTGCCACCATCAAGTGCTTGGAACCCACAAGTGGGGCAGACACTGGAAACCAACCCCGGGGCACCCCAAGTTCTGTGTCCCCCAAAGAGCTTGTGAGAGGCGAGAGAAAAGCAAGCGGCCGCCTCTGGTACCGACCCCTCTGGCAGACCCCCCCCGTCCTCCCCCCCGAGAGCTCTTCCCGGACACAAAGTCCAGCCAACACCAGCCCCACTGAGCTGCTCCCCCTCCCCCTGCTTTTATAGCTGCCTTCCGCTGGAGCATGCCCAATAGGGATCTCAGGCGGGGACCCTCGCTCAGGGAGCCAGGTTGAACCCCTGCAGCCCCAGAACGGGGTGGGGTACTCATCACACTGCCCACGTTCCGCTCCCATGGAGCCCTGCCTGCAGGAAGCAGGACGTCCGCCCGTCTCTGGTCCACGCCCACCCACCCACCGGGGTGCTTAGAACAGACGCACTCATTGCAGCAGTGAGCATGTCATTGGGGGCAGGACAGCCAGGCCCTTAGCCTAACTGTGCCCCCTCCCTGTGCCCAGCCAGCTGGGGGTGTGGGGGTCTCCAAGCAGGCAGCAAAATCAGTCACAAGCCCCGAACTCCAGCCTGACCCCTGCTAGGGTCCTGCCGCCACTTGGTGGCCAAAGACACTCACTGCACCTGCCCTCTCACTCCCCTCCCATTCCTGCCCCTGACCCCTCTGGACACTCGCCCGCCCTCCCTCCCCTCCACCCCAGAGCCTGCTGTGACTCAGGCCTCCATCGGCTGCCAGCTGCTCCCCACAACCTGCACACGGAGATGCAGCCACCTCTGGGGAAGAGGTGGGGCTGTTGGTACAGGGGCCCCTCGCCCAGCACTGAGAGGCAGCCATCCCATGGGCGCAGGTGTGGGGCTTTTTAGCTAGCGTTGCTCACCTGGGACAGAGATGCAGCCACCGCTGGGGCGGGACGGGGCGGTTGGTGCAGGGACTTCCTGGCCTGGTGCCAAATGCAGCTGTAGCTGGGGTGCAGCGCAGCAGCCACCTCCTAGACACATGGCACAGCAGTTTGGGACGGGAAGTGCAGGGGGTCCCGGCCCCATTGGTAACAGGACCCAGGGGGTCAGGACCCAGCTGGGCAGGAGGGGCCCAGGTGTGGGCGTTGTCTGTTCTGCATCAGCAGCTGGGGCCATTGCTGCTGCACACGGGGCCCTGGCTTGTGTCAAACCAGACGGAGCCGCAGCAGCCTCCATCGGCAAGAGGAACTGGAGTCCCGGAGGTCCAGGGACCAGGCATGGGTGGGGGCGCATGGAGGATGCTGTTCAGCCCTTTTCTCCCCAGGGTGCAGGACCTGCCAGTGTCTCCCAGGGTATGTCTACACTACCCTCCTAGTTCGAACTAGGAGGGTAATGTATGCATACCGCACTTGCTAATGAAGCCCGGGATTTGAATTTCCCGGGCTTCATTAGCATAAGCGGGGAGCCGCCATTTTTAAATCCCCGCTGCTTCGAACCCCGTGTAGCGCGGCTACACGGGGCTCGAACTAGGTAGTTCGGACTAGGGTGCCTATTCCGAACTACCGGTACTCCTCGTTTCACGAGGAGTAACGGTAGTTCGGAATAGGACCCTAGTCCGAACTACCTAGTTCGAGCCCCGTGTAGCCGCGCTACACGGGGTTCGAAGCAGCGGGGATTTAAAAATGGCGGCTCCCCGCTTATGCTAATGAAGCCCGGGAAATTCAAATCCCGGGCTTCATTAGCAAGTGCGGTATGCATACATTACCCCGCTAGTTCGAACTAGCGGGGTAGTGTAGACATACCCCCAGAGGGGCCTGGCAAGGTCAGTCCTGGGCCCAGCCCTTCCCCACGCGCTGTCTGGGCACGGGGTGTTGCCAATGCGATGGCCGCCCTGGGATGTGAGGCACAGAAGGTGGCTTCCAGGCCTGAATTTTCGGTGATAGTTTCCAGGAACGGTGTGCTTCAGTTTCCCCTCTATACTGCATTGTTCGTGGTAGGGGTGGGAATTTGCTGTAATAGTTTTCAGGAAGATGGTGTCTGCCTCAGTTTCCCCAGCATGCTACACTGTTCGTGGTGGGGGTAGGGTGGGAATTTGCTGTAATAGTTTCCTGGAGGATGGTGTCTGCCTCAGTTTCCCTGACATGCTGCACTGTTCGTGATGGGTATGTGGGTGGGAATTTGTTGTAATAGTTTCTAGAAAATCCCTGCAGGAAACATTTCAAGGACACCGTAATAGAGGCTCAACTTAAATGTACCCCCAAATTAAAACACAGTGGCTGCGTCTAGACTGGCATGATTTTGCGCAAATGCTTTGAATGGAAAAGTTTTTCCGTTCAAAGCATTTGTGCAAAAGAGCGTCTAGATTGGCACGGGTGCCTTTGCACAAAAAGTGCTTTTGCGCAAAAGCATCCGTGGCCAGTGTAGATGCGATTTTGTGCAAGAAAGCCCCAGTCGCCATTTTGTGCATCGGGGCTTTTTTGCGCAAAACAATTCTTCCCTGTCTACACTGGCCCTCTTGCGCAAGTATTCTTGGAGTATCCCCCTGTTCCCATGTGAGGTCCCAGAGACACAGACCCGGGGGAAACTTTCCCTGCCAAAACATAGGCCGAGAGCTAGTGCCTACGGCACCCACAGGGAGCACCCGGGGTGTTGTGCGCCAGAGTGGAGCCTGCCCCCAAGCCTGAGAAGCTCACCTGGAAATGGGGTGAAAATTTCGGGGTGCAAGAGGCCCAGCCCTGATGGGGGGCAGTGTTGGAGCACCACAAAAGGTCCCCTCGGTGCACTAGTCACCTCTGGGTGGAGGCATTGGAAACCCCTTGAGGCCTGACCCACAGCGTTTGGGTGGCTCTGACTTTCCCAGGCTGACAGTCCCTCAGGTGCGGCAGGGCTAACAACACACGTCGATGGTACAATGAGCTCTCGTGGGCACAGCCCGCTTCTTCCACGAGAGCTTGTCACCCCGGCTTCATGTGTGGTCAGCCTCTAAGGTGCTGCAGGACTGTCTGGTGCATCTGAAGTGTTTCTAGTTACAGGGGAACTTGACTCCCCCCAGGGGCTGTGTCCACACCACAAAGAGAATTCAGAAAAAGAGACGCAAATTGCAATTTGTGTCTCTTTTTCTGCTTTTCTTCTGAATGAGGCTTTTTCAACATTCGGCCAGTCTACATGGGGACAAATGCTGGGAAAAAACCCTCCTTCAGAACATCCCTTCTTCTTCCGACTATGAAGTTTACAGAGATGTCAAAAAAAATGCCTCTGTTTTTCCAAACAAATTTTCAGTAAAGCAGACTCACTCGGTCCTTGGACACAGCAGACCCTTTCCAGGATATCCTGGGAAAACTCTGCAGTCTAGATGTACCCTGAACTACACTGACTAGTTAGCTCCAGCTGTCACGCTCAGCGTGGTCTGCTCCACATCGGTAGGTTTCCCACGCCGAGCTGCCTGAGGATCTGGGGACATGCCAGCCCTTCCATTCTTCCACAGCAATGTGATCCTTTCCATCTCTCTCTCCATTTCCCCTGTTCCTCTACTGGTCTCCCCAATCAAAGCCCCAAGATGAGGTCCCTGCCCCAAGCTAGAAGCAGTACAGACACTGAACATCTTTATATCCCAGGAGAGTGCAATTTAGGGCCCAGCCTCCTGCAAGAGCACTCCCCAAATGGGATCAAACCCCAAGAAATTAGATAAGCCAACTTTAACACTGAAAGGGGGAATGTGCACACTGGTTGTCATCCCCCCCCCCCCCCCCCCCCAGGTAACAATTGCTTACACTGGGTTTGATAGAAAACAAAAATTATTTTATTAAGTGGAAGCAGTAGGATTTAAGCTGTAATAAGTGAGCAAAGTAAGTTACAATCAAAAGAAACAAAAATGCTTGGCTATTTCTACACTGACACCTCAGCACAAACTCACCCTAAAACCTCTTTTCCAGTTGCCACTCTAAATCAGGACTCTCTTCCACACCATGGAGCCTGGCTTCTTCCTTCAGGTACAGCCCAGCCAAAAGACCCTTTGCTTTCCTACTCTTTTTGTTAAGGAGTTGAGGCCGCTCCCTTCCAACCACTGCTCAGACTTAAGGACAAAAGATTGTTTTACAGTGGCTCATCAAGAAGTTTCAGGTAACCCCCTCCATGTCTCCCATTCACGCACTTGAAACTCACAAAGTATTCCCCACTCCACCTGTCTAATTTTACACATTCAAATGATACATACAACAGAGTAAGATAAACAGAACCAGTGGATCATGACATGAAGATGGACAGGTTAGATGAAATCATTTGCTCAAACCACCTTTGAGTTATGTATATTCATGTCCATAAGCCCTGTCCCATCACAGTCTGTGTTTGTGTGGGTGAGAGAGATAGTTCACTCCCCTTTGGTTTAACCCAAGAGTGGCAATCAATGACAGCTCAATCCCCTTGCTTAGTCTACACTGCAGGGTTTTTGCACAAGAAGCCTTTTGTGGAAGAGTTCTCATGCAAACACTTCTTGTGCAAACGCGCATCCAGATGTCAAAGTGCATTGCAAATGTAATGTGCTTTTGCACAAGGGAGTGTCCACACTGCATGGACACTTTTGCACAAGAAAGCTCTCACTGCCATTCACAAAATGGGCATTAGAGAACTTCTGCTTTGTGCAAAACCCCCTGCAGAGCATTTATACCTGCCTTTTTGTGCAAGAGCTGTCGTGCAAAAAAGGAGTTATTCCTTGTGGGGAGAGGAATAACTCTACCAGCAAAAGTCCTATGTTCTGTCAATTTTCTTGTGCAAAAGCACGCTTGAGGTGTGGACGCTCTGCCTGTTTTTGCACCAAAATCTTGTAGTATAGACATAGCCCTTGAATGTAACCCTGAAGTGGATTGTTAATTCCTCGTTTAATAAATCCATACTAGTATACCCCTGGGGTGGTCTCCAGTGAAATGTGGGGTAACTTTCATCTCTGTCTGAACTGTGGGACTGAGCTGCTAGAGGAGGCTGGATTCAGGGAAATGTTTTACCCAGACACATGCTCGCCCTTGTACAACATTGACACTGTTTATGCAACTTTTGGACACTTCAGAGAATGGCTGGTTATTTTCTGTAGCCACCACAGGCCTGCACGGAGCCCCCCAGCAGCCCAGATTTAAGCGCTGATAACGATTGTCTGTGAGCTGGAAAAACGATCCAGGGGGCAGCAGTGAGCAGCCTCACTCCCAGCCCGCTTGGCCGCGCACCTGAGGGGAGCGGAACTCTCGCCAAGGCGGGAAAATCCGGTTAGAACCGGTTCCCCAACTGTCTCGGAATGTTCCAGAGGGAGGGGGCAAAGCCCAAGATGGAGCCCCGGGGTCTAAGGAGACCGACTCCATTTTGTTTTACATTTTTTGAACATTAAAAGCACAAACATATAGTCATTAAACATGCTGTAACCCACACACCTAGCGTGGTTACTGAGTACGGCAAGTGGCACTGAGACCACTGCAACAGTTAAGATCAAGAGACCTGTACAGCATGGCCTGAGTGCCAGCTGGCTTCTAGCTCAGAGGGTAAAAGCTCCTAGAATTAGCTCCTGAGGTCCCAGGTTCAAATCCCAGGTGCTGATGATGGTTACAATACTGCACAATTACAGTATATATTCCAAATTAATCTCTAACATGGGCTGTGGAGGCACATGACCCCCACTGGCAGGGTCTGACCAGGTCCTTTTCCATGGAAGGGTTAATGCAGAAACAGAACCCCCCACAAAAAGAATCCAAACAGTGAACCCAGCTCCCAGAGCACAGGGGGAGTTTGAAGGAATTGTTGCTGAGCTGTGGGGTTCAGCATCAAACCAGCTCCCAGCTCCCACCTGTGGGGCCTGGGGCCTGGAATTGTGGTGGGACCTTGCACCTGGGCACCAGCCAACAGAGTCTGGCCAGCCACAGAGACCCCACCCTGCTGGGCTGACTGGGCCTAGGCCCTGCAGCTGAGCCAGTTTCTCACCTCCACACAAGCTCAAAGGGGAGAAAGAAGCCCTGTTGTCTTAGGGCAGGGGGGGAAACAGGAGGCTGTCTGCACTTTTTGGGCTGTGTGTGCCTGGCTCTGTCACGGCAGGTCTGCCCCTCAGCACAGTTTGCTCTTCTTGCTGCTCCCCTTGGTTCTCTCTCCTTTCCTCAGAGAGACCCAGAAAATCCCAGCTCGCACGGAGGACGGGACGTAGCCTCCTAATTCCCTCATTGATCTGTCCAACTTGTCAGTGAGGCTGACCTGGAGCATTGGTCTCTTCCCATTGTCCCTGGGGTCTGTCGGTCTCAGGGCCCTGATTTCTCATGGACCCTTCCCCTTTTGATACTGGGAGCTGGACAACCAAACACTCCCACTGTGTTTTAGTAAGTGGCTAACAGCCCCCTCACATTCTGGCTGAGCAGAGGGGGGTAGTGGGTGGGGCTGCTAAAGGAAGCTTACAAAAAGTGGAAACTTGGACAAATGACCCGGGAGGAGTGTAAAGGTATAGCTTGAAAATGCCGGGGGGTTATCAGGAAGGCGAAAGTGCAAATGGAATTGCGACTGGCTAAGGATGTGAAGGAGAACAAGAAAGGTTTCTACAGGCATGTTAACAAGAAGAAGGTGATCAGAGAGGGTGTGTGGCCCCTAATGGATGAAGGAGGTAACCTAGTGACGGATGATGTAGGGAAAGCTGAAGTACTCAATGCGTTCTTTGCCTCTGTATTCACAGACAAGGTTGGCTCCTGGACTTCTGCGCTAAGTGACGCAAGATGGGATGAAGATGGACAGCCCGTGGTGGGTAAAGAACAGGTTAGGAACTATTTAGAAAAGCTAAACGTACACAAATCCATGGATCCGGACTTAATGCATCTGAGGGAGTTGGCAAATGTCATTGAGGAGACTTTGGCTATTATCTTTGAAAAGTCGTGGAGATCGGGAGAAATCCCGGATGATTGGAAAAAGGGAAATGTAGCGCCCATCTTCAAAAAAGGGAAGAAGGACGATCCAGGGAACTATAGGCCAGTCAGTCTTACCTCGGTTCCTGGAAAAATCATGGCAGGGATCCTTAAGGAATCCATTTTGAGGCACTTGGATGAGAGGAAAGTGATTAGGAATAGTCAGCATGGATTCACAAAGGGCAAGTCCTGCCTGACCAATCTGATTAGCTTCTATGATTAGGTAACTGGCTCGGTGGACATGGGAAAGTCAGTGGATGTGATATACCTTGACTTTAGCAAGGCTTTTGATACAGTCTCCCACAATATTCTTGCAAGCAAGTTAAGGGAATGTGGATTGGATAAATGGACGGTAAGATGGATAGAAAGCTGGCTAGAAGGCCGGGCCCAGCGAGTAGTGATCAACGGCTCGATGTCAGGATGGCGGTCGGTTTCTAGCGGAGTGCCCCAAGGTTCGGTTCTAGGACCAGTTTTGTTCAATATCTTTATTAATGACCTGGATGAGGGGATGAATTGCACCCTCAACAAGTTTGCAGATGACACTAAGCTGGGGGGAGAGGTAGATATGCTTAAGGGCAGAGATAGGGTCCAGAATGACTTAGACAAATTGGAGGATTGGGCCACAAGAAATCTGATGAGGTTCAACAAGTAGAAGTGCAGAGTCCTGCACTTGAGACGGAAGAATCCCAAGCATAGTTACAAGCTGGGGACCAACCGCTTAAGTAGCAGTTCTGCAGAAAGGGACCTGGGGGTTACAGTGGATGAGAAGCTGGATATGAGTCAACAGTGTGCCCTTGTAGCCAAGAAGGCTAATGGCATATTAGGTTGCATTAAGAGGAGCATTGCCAGCAGATCCAGAGATGTCATTATTCCCCTGTATTCAGCTTTGGTGAGGCCACATCTGGAGTATTGTGTCCAGTTCTGGGCCCCCCACTACAAAAAGGATGCAGACGCACTGGGGAGGGTCCAGCGGAGGGCAACCAAAATGATTAGGGGGCTGGAGCATATGACTTATGAGGAGAGGCTGAGGGAGTTGGGTCTGTTTAGTCTGCAGAAGAGAAGAGTGAGGGGGGATTTGAGAGCAGCCTTCAACTTCCTGAAGGGAGGTTCCGAAGAGGATGGAGAGAGGCTGTTCTCAGTAGTGACAGATGGTGGAACAAGGAGCAATGGTCTCAAGTTGTGGTGGGAGAGGTTCAGGTTGGATATTAGGAAAAACTATTTCACTAGGAGGGTGGTGAAGCACTGGGATGGGTTCCCTAGGGAAGTAGTGGAGTCTCCATCCCTAGAGGAGTTTAAGTCCCGGCTTGACAAGGCCCTGGCTGGGTTGATTTAGTTGGGATTGGTCCTGCCTAGAGCAGGGGGCTGGACTTGACGACCTTCTGAGGTCTCTTCCGGCTCTATGGTTCTATGATTCTATAATGCCTGGGTGGGGTTAGTGGCCAGGGGAGTTAATGGCTGAGGTGGGGTGGGGGGAGCGGTTACAGGCCAGGAAGGTTAGTGGCTGAGATGGGGGGTGAGTGGCTGGGGGGGGTCATGACAGAATGGGGGGAATGAGCAGTGTGGGGAGCTACTAATAGCTGAGGTGCGCTGTTAGCAGTGGTTAGCAGCTGTGCTTTGTGTGTGGAGGGATGTTACAGGCTAGGAGGGAAAGTGGCTGAGGTGGGGGGGTAAGTATCTGGGGGCATTTATTGGCTACTGGGGAGAGCTAGAGATCAGAGGGGTTAATGTCTGATTTTGGGGTTTCGAGGCCAGAAGGATCAATGGCTGAGTTGGAGGGGGTTAGTGGCCGGGGGGTCAATGGCTGAGTTGGAGGGGGTTAGTGGCCAATGGCTGAGTTGGAGGAGGTTAGTGGCCAATGGCTGAGTTGGAGGGGGTTAGTGGCCGGGGGGTCAATGGCTGAGTTAGAGGGGGTTAGTGGCCAATGGCTGAGTTGGAGGGTGTTAGTGGCCAATGGCTGAGTTGGAGGGGGTTAGTGGCCAATGGCTGAGTTGGAGGGGGTTAGTGGCTGGGGGGTCAGTGGCTGAGTTGGAGGGGGTTAGTGGCCAATGGCTGAGTTGGAGGAGGTTAGTGGCCGGGCGGTCAGTGGCTGAGTTGGAGGGGGTTAGTGGCCAATGGCTGAGTTGGAGGGGGTTAGTGGCCGGGGGGGTCAGTGGCTGAGTTAGAGGGGGTTAGTGGCCAATGGCTGAGTTGGAGGAGGTTAGTGGCCGGGGGGGTCAGTGGCTGAGTTGGGGGTGTTAGTAGCTAGGGAAGTTAATGCCTGAGATGGTGGGGTTAGTGGCTGAGTCGGGGGGAGGGTTAGCAGCAAGGAGGTCCATGGTAGAGGTGGGAGGGGGTGAGTGACTGGGATGGTTCATGGTTGAGGTAGGCGGGGTTAGTGGCTGGAGGGGTCAATGGCTGGGGGGAAGGGTTAATGGCTGATGTAGGGGGGGTTAGAGGCTAGGCAGGTTATGGTGGAGGTTGGGGGTTTAGCGGCTGGAGGTGGGGGGGTGGGTAATGGCTGAGGGGGGCAGGTTAGTGGCCAAGGGGGGTTCTCAGATGACGGGGAAGGATCCGGGCTCTGGGGATGAGGAGCGGCTGGATTCCCAGAAGGGGCGGCACGTGTCCTTCTTCCAGCGCTGCCTGCAGACCCTGCCCAGAGACCCTCGTCCCTGGACTCCCCGGCTACGGGCCCAGCTGGGGAGGTGATGGGAGCGGGATGCCGTTTCTGTGGGTCCTGAGCAGCTGTTAGGTGGTGGGTGCGAGGCTGAGGGGGTCACCAGGCGACACAGACCAGGCTGAGGGGCTGCTGGAGCTGTCTCAGGGCCTGTCTGGAGGGGTGTGAGTGGGGGGCTGTACATGAGTGTTCTGGGGTGTTCTGTGAGTTTCCTTCTTGGGTCCGTCCTGCAGGAAGTGACTTCTGGGTGCATGTCTGGTCCTGTCAGTCTGTGTCCTCCCCTCCCCAGGCGCATGGTGCAGTTTGCAGAATGGCTGGCCCAGAGCATGTGATGGGTCCTGGATGGACGCTGGAGATACGTAGGAAAGTAACAAGGACGTGGGGTTTGCCCATAAAAGTTGACGCCCAGATAAATCCATTAGTCTGAGGTGCCACTGGACCCCTCATTGTTTTTATAGACACAGACTGACACGGCTCCCACTCCCCCAATACCTGTGTTTTTAATCTGGGTCTTATAGACACAGCCATTCATGGTGAGTAAGGACCTTGCCGGCCCAGTGCTCAGAGCACTAATCTGGAAATGGCTTTGTGTTTTCCCTGGAAGCCCAAGTTACGGTCGGACCCACAGAGACATGGGACCCTGCCAGCTGGTGCTGGAACACACTTGAAATAGGATTTCAGCCTGGGGATGGGGAGGCTTCCACAAAGGGTCCCGGCCCTTGGAAAATGCTATTTCAGGAGGGGGAAACTATGAGTGCTCATCTGCAGCAAGGCAGGATTTCGGTGTAACGGGGCGGCGGGAGACTCCAGCAGCAGCCGGACGTTGCCCAGAGGCTGCACGACAGGAGAGATGTGCCAGAGCTGGTCGGAAGGTGCCCAAGGCGGGGATTGCTCCTCGCAAGCTCAGCGTGTGGCGGTCGGAGTCCCTGCTCCACGGCCAACAGGGCCCGGGGCTTGGACCCAGGGTAGCGGGAGGGCCCGGGTCCAGCTAACCCCACTACCCGTAGCAAGAGAGTTCTCTGGAAGTTTGCACTCACCTCTGAGCTAGGCCCTATTGCTCCTGATAGAAGGGACTGACCTATGGACTGGACCTCTTGGCCATATGTCTCAGGAGGGAGAGGAGACTCACTTCTCAACGAGGCCTCTGGGCCTGGGAGCCTCTAACCGAGGGGACCCCTCTGGGTGCCAGGCCGCGGAGTCACATAGGTGTTAGCAGACACCCCTCCAGACATGGCTGACCAGCCAGGTTAACACTGAGTGTGGGGAAAGGGCACGGCCTTGCAGTAAAGGCAGCACAACGCCCTTGGAAGGGCTCATCTCGAGGGGTAGCCACCCCCCGGCTGTGCCCCCGACACGGGGGCTCAGGCAACTGGGAGTCAGTGTGAGCGTTTGTGCTGCCCAGCTCCCATCCGCAGCCCTTGAACTCACGTGAGTGGGAGGAATTGGACCGGCTGCCCCGCGCTCCGCAGAGGGAAACGTGGGCTCCCCGTGCTGAGCGGCTCCAGACAATTCTTTCCCCGCCGTGTGGCTGGGGGCTCCGGCCAGAACACGCCTGCGCCGACTGATCCCGTGTCTGGGGGTGGGAAGGGACTGTCAAGGGGGAGATGTGCAGAGCCCGTGGGGGCAGGGTGGACGAGGCTGCCTCCCTCTGCAGTGTGGGGCAGGGTCCCAGGCTGGGATCAAGTTGTGTCAATGGGGGATTTTCCGTCCCTTGCCACCGCTGAACCGTGACGTGAGGGCATCAGTAACACAGCCAGGGAGACTGGGGCTGGACCGGAGGGGTGGGTAAGGTTCTGGGGTCTGCAAGGTGCGGGGGGTCAGACCAGGTGCTCATGATGGTCCCTTCGGCCCTTCAAGTCTGAGCCCGGGAGACTGGCCTTTCAGCTGCTGAGGGACTCCTGAGCCCAGCTCTGACCCACAGCCCCTGCTCTGACTGCTAGGCATGACTGCTCCAGCCAGAGGTTTGGGAGGGCTTTGCCTGGGGAGGGGCTGTTGTCGTGGCAACGGAAACACCCCTGCTGTGCCTGTGGGCTGCATCCCAGTGAGGGGGCTCTGCTGGCACCGCTCTGTCCCCACAGGCCCTGGGGTGTAGCCGCCCCCTCGGCTGTCATGGGAAAAGTGTTTCAAGTCCTCCGGTTTGCAGGGAATGGCTGAGACGGACCCAAGCGTGCGCTTAGGGCCCAGAAAGCAAAGCTCATAAAAACATAATTTGTGTATTTCTCTGTAATGTATTTATTTGAAACCAATCTCACAATTTTTTATTTGGCTCCTGCTGATGCTACCCCTGAGCTGGGTGGAGATTTTGGCATCGAGGGAGCATCTCTTGGAGGTCTCGAGTCGCTTTTCTTCTTCCAGGCTACACAGGAAGAGGCAGCTGGGACTCTCAAGTCATCAGGAGGCTGGATACATCTGGGCTGGCCCCAGTGGCCGGGAGACACAGAGTTCTGGACCTGGCTGAGCAACAGGTTCCCTGCTGCGGGTGCTGCCGTGTGAGCCCTGCCCTGGCCCTGGGCGTTCCTGGCCAGGCCCTCCCTTTGCTCCTCCACTCTCCATCCAGGCAGATCTCTGAGTCGGGGAAACCTCCCCTGAGAACCTGCCGCCTCCTCCGTGGAAGTGGTGGGAAAGGGGCTGCCGGGAACTCCTGGCCGTGGTGGCCCTCGGGGTCGTAGAGGAATCCCCTAGTGCAGCGTTTCTCCCCCTGGGGGTCCCTGCCCAGAAGGGGGCGGCAAGGCGAAGGCAGGAGGGTCGCTCACGGGGGCACCGGACGTTTGGGCTTTCCCAGCCGTGGCCTCGTGTTCAGTCCCCAGGTCCCCATCCCGGCGGAGTTTGGAAATGAGAAGAAATGTCCCTGATCTCTCCTGGCCTCCCCAGCTGGGCGGCTGGAGGGGCAGCTGCTCTCTGCCCCCAACCTGGCCAGCAGCGGCGCAGACGGACGGGTGGCAACGGCATCGCTGCCTCCACTTCTCCTGCGCTGCTGCTGCTGCTGGCACTGACCCCACTGGGATCCCGCTCGCTCTGGCCACCCAGCTTGGAAGGGAGCGATGCCCCCAGCAGGGGGCAGAGGGAAGGATGCAATGGCAGCCACTCCCCCTTCCTTCTGCGCTGCTGCTGGGAGCGGAGCTGCCCTCCGAGCTGGGCACCTCCCCTGTGGCCCCTGCTCTGTGGTCCCCAGCGGAGAAGGCAGCCCTGCCAGCAGCAGTGCGGAAGGAACGGTGGCAACAACATGCCAGGCCACCCTGCCTCTGCGCTGCTGCTGGGGCGGCGTTGACTTCTGAGCTGGGGGACCCGTCAGTGACCACCCCTCACTCGCTGCTCAGTGGGGCCCCCTCCGAACTGGGCCCCACAACAGCAGCCGCTGCTCTGCCGCCGCCCAGGTCCAAAGGCAGCGCCACCGCCTGCAGCGGCACAGAAGGAAGGGCTGAGATACCAGACCAGGCCTCCCTTCCTCCTGCGCTGCTGCTGGCGCTGACTTTGCAGCTGGGTGTCCTGCCAGCATGGGCCACTCGCAGGCCACTCAGGGTGTGTCTAGACTACAGGGTTTTGTCGACAAAAGTGGACTTTTGTCGACACAATTATACCTGCGTCTACACTGCTGCTTAGTTCTGTTGACTCCGCTGTTTTGTCGACAGCTGTAAACCTCATTCTACGAGGAATGACGCCTTTTGTCGAGAGAGTTCTGTCGCCAGAAGGCGCTATTGCATCTCCACTGCCCTTTGCGTCTACACTGTCATGTTGACAAAGCGGCTTGCTCTGTCTACAGAACTGGACGTAGTCTAGATGCTCTTTGTTGACAGAAGCTTTGTCCACAGTATCTGTCGACAAAACTTCTGTGGACAAAAGCCTGTCGTCTAGACGTAGCGTCAGTGTGGCAGGCAGGGCTGCCCCCAGCAGTGGCACGGAAGGGAGGGTGGCGATACCAGACCAGCTCCCCTCCCTCCTGCGTTGCTGCTGGCGGTGGGGTTGCCATCCAGGTTGGGCACCTGACCCCTTATAACTGCCCCCAGCCATCCCGTTAGTAGGCAGAGCCTCTGCCCGCAGCAGTGCAGAGCGAAGGGAGGCACCGCCACACCAGGCCGCCCTCCCTTCTGCGCTGCTGGTGGTGCTGGCGCTGCCTGCTCATGGGAAAAGGTGTGAAAAGGGGGTTCTCCAAAGGAGCAGCGCCGCATGGACCTCGGGGATGCCAGGGGTCTGAGTCCCCCGCTGACTCCAGGCTCCATGCAGGTGCTTCCACTCAGAAATGCACAAGAGCCTCCAGGATCCTGAGCCTTTCAAAGCGGAAGGACCCTCGTAAAGCCGAGTCAGTGGAACTTCCTGCTGTCCCCGGGCTGCACACGGAGTTCCCGTTTTGAAGTGCACAGGAGGCCCTGCTGGGGCCCTTGTCCAGTTCAAAGTGCAGAAAGTGCCCATCGACTAGTCGAGTAGCCAATGGAAATTCCATCGACTCCTCAACTTGTCCATGAATCGTTATTTAACATCCTTACCCAGCAGCAGCGGTGCGGAAGGCAGGGAGGCAAAGCTGCAGCAGCCCACCTGCCTTCTGCACTGTTACCGGAGACAGCACGGACTGTCCAGCTGCCCGGCGGGAGTGGCGGCGCTGTGGCCAGCGAAGGCAGAGAAGGACGAGGGGAGCACCGTCCAGGGCCCCCTCCCTGTTTGCTGGGGATGTCAGACAGGGAGTCACTGAACAATCATGTCACTGCATCAAACTGTAGCAATTCCACGATTATTCGATAGTCCCTGGTGCCTGAGTCAGCAATGAGGGGCTGCACCGGCATCCCACACAGCAGACAGAGGCTGCACCGGCATCCCACACAGCAGCCTCTGTGTGACGAGAGCTTGTGCCAGCCCCGGACAGAGGCTGCTCTGCAGCAGCCTCCTCTGGAGCGTGAGAGGCAGGAGCAGGCAGCTCCGCAGAACTGGTGCTCACGGAGAACTAGATTTTAAGTCAGCTCCCCTCGAGCAACCCCCCATCCCCCTCTCCTCTATGTGAGACAGCGAGGGAGGAAAGGGGGCTCCATGGAGCTGGCCTGTGTGGAGAGCCGGCTTAGAAGATAGTTCCCCGAACATCTCATCTCATGTCTGCCCTGCCCCCACGCTGATAGGGAGGCAGCAGTGGAGGGGGATGGGTGAGACGTGGTTCCACAGGAGCTGATACACATGGGGAGCTGTCTTAAAAGTCTGGTTTTTGACAGTCCTGCTGCCAGCTCCCAACCCCCCTGGGCCAGGCGCCTCCCTCCCCACATCCCTCCGCTGAAGCCACTGGGGAGAGGAGCTAACGAGACCCCCAGCTCCTGGGGCAAAGAGCGGTGGGCAAGGCCCTCCATGGGGACTTGCACCCCCAGATGCTCCAGGGGGACAAGGAGGGACCCAGGTCGGGGCAGGAGTCTGGCTGGAACATGGGCCCCTAACGTCCCAGGGTCTCCCCTGAACTGGGCCTAAGTCTGGCTCAGGCCTGGGGTTGCCAGATGGTCTCAACAAAACTACTGGACACACTTGACATGACATCACAATCGACATTGCGTCTCCCCAGGGAAATCCCGCCCATTCCCATTGTCTCATTTCTATTGTCTCCATTTCCTTCCCACACAGAAACCTCAGATTCTGGCCTGTCCGGTTCCAAACCGGACACTGGCCACCTTGCTCAGGCCCGGCTCGGATTTGGCCCTCCCCAGGGGTTGCTGCCAGCCCGCAGCCCTACCACTGCCGGCCCTGCGGGAGCCGCCTGCCCACCCCAGGGTCCGGGGCCGTCTCAGAGGTCACTCTCCTCCCATGCAGAAATGCGGGGGGGGGGAGGTTACAACCGGCTCTGTTGTTCCCTGGGCCTTGGCTCTCCCCTAGGACACCGTGGGCGTGATGCAGGAGCTGACGTGCTGCGGGGGAGAGAGGTAGAGCCGGGTCAATAGACCCCCTCCCCTCCCCGCCAGGTGTATGGGATTTGAGGGTCCCTATCCCAAAGCCAGCCAGGCCCTGACTTCAACTTCCATCCCCTTCACCTGTCCCGGATGGAGAAAAGGCCCAACACAGCCCTGTCCTGCCGGCCCTGCCCCAGGGTCCCCATGCCCCCCTACCCCAGTGCTAAGGGAAGACTGCCCCCACACCCCTGCTCATGCTCACCTACCAGCTCTCCTGGCACCTGTGTGGGGCTGTGCCTGCCGGTCCCCCTGCAGGGCCAGCTGGAGGCCTGGACCCCGGCCGTGCAGAGCCTGCAAAGGAAGGGCCTGGGGGTCACACCCGGGAAACCTCCTCCCTGTCCGTGGCCCCCGGCTCAGCCAATCAGCAGCGAGATTGGGAGAGGGGGGCGGGCGAGAGGTCTCCGGGGACGTCCCAAGGGCTGGCCCAGGTCACCCCCAGCAGGGTCGGTCTCAGAGCGATTCCAGCCCCGCCTCTTTGGGGGGCTCCCACACAGCCAGAAAGGGCTGGGGGGTGTCTCTGAGGCTGCCCTGCCGTGCAGCTGTCAGGGGATCTCCATGAGCTCAGCCCTTCCCTAGCCCCTCCCCTCCATAGGCCTTTGTGGTGTCATTGCCCCCCCAACCCCAGTCAGGCTGATGTCCTGCCCCCAAGCACCCCCTTAGGACACAGAGAGGCCTTCCAACCGGCCACAGCCCAGCCACCACTAATGGGCACCAGCCATCACGGATCATTGGGTCCAGCCCCCTACCCTTCCGGCAGGACCAAGCACCGTTAGAGCATCCCTGACAGGTGTCTGCTCTGAAATATCTCCCGAGTGTAACCCCCCTCACAGGAACTTTTTCCTAATGTCCAGCCTAAACCTCCCTTGCTGCAGTTAAGCCCATTGCTTCTTGTCCTCTCCTCGGAGGCCAAGGAGAGCAATTTATCTCCTCCTCCCTATAACCCCATTTTAGGCACTTGAAAACTGCTCTCGTGTCCCCTCTCAGGCCTGGTATATACTGCTGTATCCCAGAAACACGCCCCCCCCCCACCCCACACACACCTGCCCATCCCCGCCCCCGCTACATCCAGGGAACACGTTTGCTCGGCTGGAAGTGGAAACCTACTCTTTTGGAAGCCCAGTCTTCCTCCTCCCATCAGGAAGAAGGGAGCTTCCGAAAGAGGGCTTTTTGTGACATTTGGCCCCAGAAATGCCTCTTCAAAAAACAAAACAAAAACAAAACCCCGCCCCGGAAGAAAGGTATTCAAATTACGGTTCACAGTTTCCTTTTTTTCCCCTGGAAGTAGAACACGCTCTCTTGAAATGCAGTGCCCAGAACTGCAACAAAACTCCAACAGAGGCCTAATCAGCAGCGAGACTCCAACTGAGGATTAATCAGTGCACAGTAGAGCAGAAGAATGACTTCTCCAATCTTGCTCACGACATGCCTGTTAACGCCTCCCAGAATCATGTTTGCTTTTCTTGCAACAGTGTCACACTGTTGACTCCTGTTTCGCTTGTGGTCCACTCTGACGCCCTAGATCCCTTCCTGCAGGACTCCTTCCTAGCCATTCAGCATGTGTGAAATGGGTGGTTCCTTTCTAAGTGGAGCGCTTTGCATTTCTCCTCATTAAACTTCATCCTGTTTACTTCAGCCCATGTCTCCAGTTTGTCCAAAGCAGTTTGAAGTATGACCCTGTCCTCCAAAGCACTTGCCACCCTTCCCAGCTTGGGGTCATCTGCAAACTTAATAAGCAGACCCCTGTGGAACCCCAGGTGTTAGGCACTTCCCGCATGGCTGGGAACTGTTAATAATGACTCCCCGAAATCGGTTTGAAAGAGAACGAAAGGCTGCAAGTGTCCTCCGTCAGTAACCACCCGCTTGGCCATTCGGGAGCAAGACTCTGGGAGCTAGGAGGTGGGGGGTGGGTCTCAGCACACGTCCAAATGGAGGGCCAGGTCGCCTGCTCCGAGAACTCTGCCAGTCTGAGTTCTGTGTGAGGCTTCCCACTGTCCCAACTCCCCAACACCTCCTCCTGCTTGGTGGGGCAGGGAAAGGGAAAAAGACGCAGGAGAAGGCGAGACAGAGAGAGGGAATGGAGCAAAGGGGAACCAGACTGAGCAGGCTCCAAACCTTTCCGAGGCTCCTACCTTGTCACCTGGGACGACAGGACCAGCTGCAGGGAAGGAGAAAATGTCGACGAGGCTCCTGCCCCCGCCCCTCGGTCCCACTTCTCCATCCGGCCCCTGCAGAGACCCTGAGAAGGGGCCATGCTGCTGCCAAGCCGCAGGAAACTCGGCGTTTGCCCCGGCCGTGCACCTCTGTCCTGAGTGCTTGTTGCCAGAGACTCTTTGTGAGGTCATCACTGTCCCCCAATAGGCTGTGGTCATACAATAGGCCCTTTGTGATGTCACTGCCACCTCCCACCCATCCTCTGCTAGGCTGGTGTCCTGGCCCTGGCACCCCAGAGGCTGCTCCCCATCCAGCTTTATTTCCCGAAAGATCCCGTCTAGACTGGCGCTTTTTTCTGGCAAAGCCCCGAGCAGGAAAAAAGCGGCAGCCATGTTCATGCAAATGCCAAGGGAAAATTTAAATCCCTGCAGCATTTGCAATTCGGAAGTGTCTCATTAGCATCCCTTTTCCAGAAAAGGGTGCCAATGTAGACACAGCCTATATGTGTCTGTAACCCCAAGGAGATGACCTAGATTCCTGGGGCTCTGTCTGCTGGCAGCTCAGGGACAGGCGCACGGAGTTTGCCTTGGCTCCCCCTCCCTACCAGGGACAGAGTCTGCCCGGCAACCCATAGGGAGTGAGATGCCCCTCCCAGGGAGTTCAGGAGGGGAAGGAGGAGCCATTGGTGGGAGAGTCTGGAGCCAGCCTGGGAAGGGGAAGCTGGCTGTGTGGGAGCTAGTGAACCCCAGGCCTGCATGCAGGGTTCCCCCTGAGAACTAGCCTCTAGGGACCGGAAGGCAGGATCCCTCAGCTGGGTGTTATGTCTCCACTGTTGATTCCCAGTTTGTGGAGTTTGCTGGGAGGCTTCCCCAGCGAGGCAGAGCTGGCTCTCCCGCTCCCTGGGTGAGACCAGCCACCATGGTCAGCTCTTTCCCGTCTGCTGGTTCGGGGCTGCTGCCTGCTGTGTGTGTCTGAATGCTGGGCTAGGAGATTATAGTTTGAATTCTGGTGCAGTTGTGTGGCCTGCACCTTGAGCCTGGCACCCCTTTGTGGTGAGGGGAAATTCCGGGATTGAAGCAGCCTGATTCCTGCCTGAAGAGGATCCCTGCCAGAAGAGACCAGCCCCTCTGCAGTGACCGAGTCATCTCTGAACCTGAGCCTCATCCATGGAGTGTGTGAGTGCAGCATCTTTTAGTTAGTAAGGCAGGGTACGTCTACACTACAACGTTAGTTCCAACTAACTTAGTTTGAATTAGTTAATTTGAACTAAGCTAATTGGAACTAACGGATCCAGACTAAAAAACTAGTTCGAATTAGCGTTTTGCTAATTCGAACTAGCATGTCCACATTAAGTAGACCCTGAACCAGGCTTAAGGATGGCCGGAAGCAGTGCCGGCAGGGCATCAGAGGAGGACTTAGAGCGTGGAGATGCTGTCTCAGGCTAGCCGAGGGCTGTGCTTAAAGGGTCCCAACCCCACCATGGACAGACAGTTCTCAGGGGTGCCCTGCTAGCAAAGCAATCCTGGCTTGGAGTTCCCGGACTGCCCACACTGGGCACATCACAGCACTCGGCCATCAGCCCGGCTGCACTTGCCGCAGGCTGCCATCTGCGGAGAGGAGGCAATTGGGGGGCTGCAGGAGAGCTTCCACCCCCAGAAGCCCGCAGAGCCAGCCCAGTCCTCCCCATCAGGGGCTCGTACCCCATTCCTCCCTCACCTCTTTCCACTTACCCCTCCCTAGCCCCCCTTCCTGATGTACAAAATAAAGGACAATTGTGTTCAAAAATAGAATCTGTCTTTATTGAACAAAACTGGGGGAGAATGGGAAAAGGGGTGGGAGAGGGGAAGAGAGAGGCTGGGAGAGGGGAGGACAACTACAGTGATCAGGGGTTGGGAACAGGTCCCGTATGAAGAGAGGCTAAAGAGACTGGGACTTCTCAGCTTAGAAAAGAGGAGACAGAGGGGGGACAGGATAGAGGTCTCTAAAAGCAGGAGTTGGGTGGAGAGGGTGCATCTAGAAAAGTTCTTCATTAGTTCCCATAAAGAAGGACTAGAGGACACCAAAGGAAAGGAATGGGTAGCAGGCTTCAAACTAGTAAGAGAAAGTTGTTCTTCACAAAGCAAAGAGTCAACCTGTGGAACTCCTTGCTGCAGGAGGCTGTGAAGGCTAGAACTAGAACAGAGTTTAAAGGGAAGTGAGATCAAGTCATGGAGGTTGGGTCCATGGAGTGGTATTAGCCAGGGGGTAGGAGTGGTGTCCCTGCCCAAGATTTGTGGAAGGCTGGAGAGGGATGGCACGAGACAAATGGCTTGGTCACTGTCTTCGGTCCATCCCCTCCAGGGTCCCTAGGGTTGGCCGCTGTCAGCAGTAAGCTCAGGGTCGGGGGTCTCACTGGTCTCCCTTGATTTTCATGCACACCTGCTCCTAGGTGGCCAGGCTGGCAGCTCTCCTGCCCTAGACGGCCACCTTCCTGTGCCTAGTGCGGAGGTCGTGGACAAGGTCCACGATGTCCGCACTAGCCCAGGAGGGTGCCCGCCTCTTGCAGTCCCGGGCAAGCTCCCAGGAGCCGCCAGCCTGGTCCCGGGAAGAGGGGGAGGGCTGGGGGGCATCGGGTGGGTGGCTCGATCCGTGCCAGGTGCAGGGTCTGCTGGCTGGGTGCTGGCAGGCTTGCACCTGGCCCGGGCACCGTAGCCAGCCTGTGCCCCTTTAAGGAACCTGGGGCCGGGAGGGGGGCTTAGAGTTTCCCTGGTGTTGGCCAGAGTGGCCACCAGGGAAAGCTGGGGAGGGCTAGCCTCCCACTAGTTCGAATTAAGGGTCTACACAGCCCTTAATTCGAACTAGTAAATTCGAACTAGGCTTAATCCTCATGGAATGAGGATTACCTAGTTCGAACTAAGTGCTCCGTTAGTTCGAATTAAATTCGAACTAACAGAGCGCTAGTGTAGCGCCTATAAAAGTTAGTTCGAACTAACGTCCGTTAGTTCGAACTAACTTTGTAGTGTAGACATACCCTTAGTTAGTAAGTCAGGGAATTTGCTTGGGGATTTTATTACCTGCTGCATATTAAACCTGTGCGGGATTTACCACCTTCTCCCGCTTATGAGTCCTTTGGGCTGTACTGGACCCAGTCAGCCCTACTGCTAAACCACTGCAGAGAAGAATTTTGTGGTCAAAAGTCATCAAGGGCCCCAACAAAGTGCACGTACCAACGGGACACTAACCTTACAGTTGTTGGGCACCGGTGAACTTAAAAATAGTGTTTTACCCTGTTCTGTTATATTTGTCTCCTGTTTAATATAACTGTGTTTATTATAGTGCATGGCTACGTCTACACTGGCATGATTTTCCGGAAATGCTTAAAACGGAACAGTTTTCCATTATAAGTATTTCCGGAAAAAGAGCATCTACATTGGCAGGATGCTTTTCCGGAAAAGCCCTTTTTCCGGAAAAGCGTCTGTGGCCAATGTAGACGCGCTTTTCCGGAAAAAAGCCCTGATCAACATTTTCCCGATCGGGGCTTTTTTGCAGAAAAGACTACTGTGCTCTCTACACTGGCCCTTTTCCAGAACAGTTTTCCGGAAAAAGGACTTTTGCCCGAGCGGGAGCAGCATAGTTTTTCCGGAAAAGCAGCTTATTTCTTACATTAGATCGTCAGTGCTTTTCCGGAAATTCAAGGGGCCGGTGTAGGCAGCTCGCAGCTTATTCCAGAAAAGCAGCTGATTTTCCGGAATAAGTGGCCCAGTGTAGGCACAGCCTATGTGTTTCTGGGAGTCTCCAACTACAGGCAGTCCCCGACTTACGTGGATCCGACTTACGTCGGATCCCTAGATACGAACGGGGATGAGGCAACTGCCGCACATGCGCAGCAGCATCCCCGGGGCTCGCTCACGTGGATCCTGGGATCCATCTCCTCCTCCTGCCGGCTCTGACTGGTCTCCGCCTGCAGCAGCAGCTGGCATAGGGAATGGGGTCCCGCAGAGCTGCTGGGCGGAGGAAACGCGCCTCCCCAAGTCCGCTGCCAGCCGCGGTCTCGCAGCCTGCCCCCCGGTCGCCGGCCAGCCTCAGCCCGTCTTCCCCCTCCACCCCCCTTCTTCCCCCTCCCCCCCCTTCTTCCCCCTCCACCGCTCTATACATGCCGGGGCTGGCTCACACGTGGAGCCTAGGTGCAGCAGCAGCAACTGGCCGTAGGGAATGGGGTCCTGCAAAGCGGAGGAAACGCGCCTCCCCAAGTCCGCTGCCAGCCGTGGTCTCGCAGCCTGCCCCCCGGTCGCCGGCCAGCCTCAGCCCGTCTTCCCCCTCCACCCCCCTTCTTCCCTCTCCACCCCCCCTCTATACATCCCAGAGGCTCACTCACCTCGATCCTAGGATCCACCTCCTCCTCCTCGGGCTGGCTCCTCCGGCTCTGGCTTCTGCCTGCAGCAGCAACTGGCCACTGGGAAAGGTGTCCCGCAGAGCTGCCAGCGGAGGAAAAGTGCCTCCCCATGCCTGCTGCGGCCTCGCAGCCTGCATGCCCTTCCCCCAGCAACAAGGTGCCCTCCTCCCCCAACTAACAAGCTGCCTCCCTCCCCCCAGCAACCTGGCTGCCCCCGGCAACAGGCTGCCAAATCAGCGGACAAAAGCAGCCTCTCCGCCCCCTATTATTCCCACCTTTCCCCTCCTCCCCCTATACATGCTGGGCTCCCTGGGCAAACAAAGACTCCACCAAAACAAACAAAGTGCTGGCCTCATTGTGTTAGCAAAAAAAGGACCCTCCTCCTAGAACCCTGGCTGGTGTGTGGAAATAAAGCTATTAGCTCAAAGCATGGTGCAGAGCTGTTTGGTATTTGATGAGTTACTCCTTTAGTCCTGAGTTTGTCACAGGGACAGAAATAGATGTGAAATCTTCTGAACAGGGGAACAGACAGCAAAACAAACATTAGAGGGGAGTTAACCTTTCCCTATGCTATCCAAAACTAAAAAAAATGTTTGGCTAGAGTTTCCCCTACAATATGTACCAGTTCCGACTTACATACAAATTCAACTTAAGAACAAACCTACAGTCCCTATCTTGTACGTAACCCGGGGACTGCCTGTATCTGGCAAATACATGGGGATTACCCTGGGTTAGAATTTTTCTCCCAAGCTGCCCTGGTGACCCTGCCAGGAAGGAGTGAGGGGGGTGGAGGCACCGCCAAATAAATCCATTGGAAAAAATAAAGTTGAGTGGGTGGCGGAATCCAGAAGAACCCAGACCTCTCCATCAAAACCTGTAAGCAGATTGGCCTTAAAGAAAGTAACCAGGTGGAGAGGGGCGCTACATGTATATTTAGTACTAAGCAATTAAAACAACAATACAAGGCATCACAAGCATTAAAAGGCATTAAAAGCAATATTTGAACGGAATAACAATCTACATCTACTCCTTAACCCAATTTAGCAGCTTAATTCTTAATTCAGTTTAACACACTCACACACACTCACCCTCTGGGGCTGGCCAGACCCCAGGGAATGTTGGTTAATTTGGTTGAGGTGGAAGTCCAATGTGCACATCACCCCAATATGCCGAATTGATGGACTCCAACTCCTGGGGGGAAATGGTGTGGTACATATCCCCTCGGCAGGGGCCAGGCCGGTGGGATGCATCCACTGGCTGCTCACAGTCCAGGTGGGGTGATGTCCGTTAGTGACACCCCCTTCTTCTTACTGGTGTGTCCACGACCGATCCAGAAATATCCGGTTTTTGCACCACTTGCCTCACCACTAGTGAGAAACAATGGTCTGTCCTTGGTTAGACTCTTCTCTTGTTACTTTTCTTATCTGGCAATGCTGGAAACGCTGCCTCAGCCACATACACAGAGTTCTTTTATTTCCCACGGTCCTTCTTCTTAAAGTTGTAAACACGTCCATGATCCTCCAGGGGTTTTGTCCAGAACAAACAAGTCCATAATTCTCTGGGGCGCTTGCCTGGACCTCAGCATGGCCTCTCTTCAGCTCACTTACTGTTGATTCACTCATGCACTCGTGCTAACCATTCACACTACCCATGATTCATGACACAGGTGACAGAGGAAGGCTGGGTCAGTGGTTAGAGAACTGAGCTGGGTTCAGCTCCCTGCTCTGGCCTGGTTCCTGGGACACTCGGGGTAAGTCACTGGGCTGGGATTCCTAACCCAACTCCCCTTAAGGTCAGTCAGTGTCAGGCACCTACACAGCTCTGTGAATCCCATAGTCGTGTCGTGCTTCGGTTCCCCCCACCTGTAGCACGGGGCTAATAGCCCTGCCCTGCCTCACAGGCAGGTGAGAGGATCAGTACAGCGATGCCCAGGAAGTGATCACTATGGCAGTGGGGGCCAAGGCAGCACCCTGAGCCTGGTCCGCACCAGGAAGTGTTGCTGGGGAAGTGGAAACCCCCCAGTGTGGACACAGCTGTGTAAGTGATTCTCCTGTGTAAGTGATTCTCCCTGTGTAAGTGATTCTCCTCCCCTGGCACCACTGATGATGTCGAGTGAAATAATCCCATTGGCACTGGACAAAGCAGCCGCAGCATTTGCCTGGCACCCACCACCTGACACGGACAGAGATGAAAACTGGCTGAGGAGTTGGGGGGGACAGTAGATCACTGCTCCTGCACCTGAAGCATCACAGCCCGTTAAACAGCTTCTCAGCCACTAAAACCATCGCCCCAGTGTCTGAACTTGGCTTTCCTGGGGCAGGCAGGAGGAGACCCGGCTGGGAAAAAAACGGCCTTTCTTCAACATGAAATTCTTCCCGGAACAAGCTTTGAATTTCAGCTATTCTAGGTGTGTTTGGAATCACCTTCTGCCTCCAGAGCCCTGTGACTGGAACAGGAGCATTTACTTCTCGCATTGGCCTCCTGCACACTGTGTGACCATTTGTCGTCTTTTTCTCATGCATCCTGTGAACTTTGTCATTTGCTTTTCAGCCCCAGCTCCCAGAGTCAAGGGATTCAATGAGCCTCTCAGTTTCGTTATTAGTTCTCTCCAACCTTTTTACACCGAAGATCCCTTCTTCAATGTCAGGGCAAGCCAAGATCTACTCCAAGCACCCACCACCTTTCCCAAGTACCCATCCCTTCTCTGAGGCCCCATCCTCTCCGTTCCCCTCCTCTCCATCACTTGCTGTCCCCGGCCTTACGCACTCTCCCTGGGTTGAGACAGGAGGTGCGGGCTCTGAGGTGGGAATGGGGGATTTGGGTGTGGGAAGGGATGAGAGATGTAAACTCTGGGAGGGAATTCAGGTGCAGCAGGAGCTTGAAAACGGATAGATGTCTCAGGAAGGGGGGTGTGACATACTGGACTGGCCTGGGCACAGTTAAAGGTGTCCACTCAGGACAAATTGCTCAACTTTGGGGCTCCTTACAGACCCCAGACTGGAGACCTTCCCAAACAGGCCACAAACCAGTCCCACAGAGCGCTTCAGCTGCTTGCCCTGAAGCCTCATGAGCAAAACCCCTCCAATCCCCAGCAATATCCATGCCCCAGATGGCCCCGGGCCTCATATTCAGGTGAGGGGTCTTAGAACCCAATTTCACCTACCCCGAACAAGTTCTGTCCGGTTCCAAGAAACCAGCCACAGATCCCCGGTCAATTTGCCTTCCGGAGCTTACCCACGAATCACACTGAGCCAATCCTTTAACATCTAACTTCTAAAGGTTTATTGCTACCAGAAAGAAAAGCACGAGAGTAAGGGTGAAAAGTATCATACACTACATGCATTGCATCTCCCAGCTCTCAATGCAGGCTCTGGCAGAGATGTTATAGCTGCTGGCTTGGAAGTCCTTGTACATCCTAGGTTAAAACGGGTCCTCAGTTCTTTCCAGCTCTTCGATCCCTGCACTGCTGCCTCTGGGATGAAGTGCTGAGCTGAGTACCAAGATGGAGTCAGCTACATGGCATCTTTATACATCCTTCCTGGTCTCTTCTTGGCTGCAGCAGGTCACCTGGCCAGTGGCCTATCACTGTGTTCCCTGCTGGTAGCCCTTAGGTGTCGGTCACCATTCCCGAGCTGTGTCCTTGGCCCATTGAGTGCTATTGTCCCACAGGGCCTCACTAATCAGCATGTCCATAGGCCGGGCTCTGCCCACTGCTCAGCCACATTCAGAGAGACTTCCAGTCTCCACACACATTACAGATTCCTAACTACACACACAGACATTATACAGATATGTGAAGAGCAGATACAGAATCAGAAGAAAGCAAGCTTTTGTTTGCCCCCTCATAT
Organism: Pelodiscus sinensis; assembly: GCF_049634645.1. Taxonomy (NCBI): domain Eukaryota; kingdom Metazoa; phylum Chordata; order Testudines; family Trionychidae; genus Pelodiscus; species Pelodiscus sinensis. The sequence goes on from NW_027466048.1 coordinate 1,228,155, forward strand.
GGCCCCCTTTGTGCCACGTTTGGGGCGAACACCCCCCCATGGGTGCAGCAGTGACCCGGCTGCTCCCCTCACAATCCAATAATGTGACACTTCTGAGGTGCGACTGTGCAGCCGGCTGACTTCCTAGGAGGAACAGGCATTGAGTGGGGGGAGCACAGGGAATGGCTCAAACATCCCGAGGGGTGGCCAGAGGCAGGACACTCATCCTGCAGCGTGGGGGGAGGGGGCGGCAGTGACATCACACAGGCCTTTGGCAGGCCCTCCCCATATTAGGCAAAGATGGTGGGGAGGTGGTGACCTCACAGAGATGGTGACATCAGCCAGGCACAAGAGGGGTAAGGCCGGGATGACCCCTGTGGCATTTGCTAAGGCAAGTCTCTGTCTCGCGATGTCTCTCTGAGGACTCAGAGCTTCCTGGTTCCTGCACGTGAGCACCTGGAGGAACCTCTGTCGAGCTTCCTCCTCCTTCTCCTGATTTGCCTATGACCCAGACATCCCTGTGGAGAAGGTAAGAGCCTCCGAGGGGGTGGGAACTGCTCAGTCTGATCCACCTGGTCCCGGCTGGATTCTAGGCACGGAACACTGGGTGAAAGGGTCGGAATTTTATTCCCCACCTGGGGCTTTGTCCCTTAGAACCACTGGGGCCGTGGGGGTTTCTCCTGTTTGGTTTCTCTTTCCCTCCGTCCCGCCCGCATTTCTCTTCTTTTCTTGTCTCTTTTGTCCTCTTCTGCTCCCCACCCCACATGAAGAGCTGGTCTCCCAGGAGTCAAACCAGAAAGGTGGGGCATAAATAGTGCTCTGACTGGGATCACCCCCATGATGTGGCCATGCTTTGGGCTCTTTGGTGAGAACGTTCCACCGCCCTCCCTCAGTCTCTCCGATTGGCAGGACAGAGGCATTGATGGGGAGGAGTCTCAGGTCCTTGTCCTTGTGCAAGTCTGAGCCAGTACGTCAGACCCAAGGAGATGTTTCGCTAAGGTTGGTGGTTCTCTGTGTTCACTGTCTTGGGCCCAGACCCACTTCCTCAGATCATATTCTGGAAGACAGTTGGCATTACCATATACACCAAAGGAATAGAATGAAAAAAAGTGAACACATTATTAACCTGACAAATTAGATTAAGTACAGAAGGTGGGGTGAGGGAGAGGTAGGGAGGGAATAGCTGTTAATGAATGGCTAATCAGGGGCTGATGAGTGGGGAAGCTATCATTGTAATGGGCAAGGGAATTAGCATCTTTGTATCTTTGGCACATCTCTTATTTTGAGTTCAGGGAGCTGTGTAGACACACCCTAAGGTGCTACAGGACAAGTCCTTGTCTTTTAAAGTTACAGACTCCCAGGGCTGCCCCTCTGAAACTAGTTCTATGACATCCTTTGGAAGCCCTTCCCACTCTGCTGTTGCTGTCAATGATGTGTTAAATGGGAGGGAGGGAGATGTTCTCTTATAACCTCAGCCCCTGATTTCCCCTCCTCTCCTCCAGCCAGGGCAGAGCAGGGCAAGGGCCCGGCCGGCCACAGGGATGGAGTCAGCTCCCTGCTGGGCACAGGGCTGTCCTTGCCTCCTGAGAGGAGATGCCCAGGCCCAGCCCCTGAGGAGCCAGCTGCACTGCAGGGGTAGGACCAGGCTATGGGGAGCATCTCTGAGTCACGAGCTCTAGCTGCTCCTTATCGAGTGAGGCTGAGTCTAGGCTGCAAGTTTTTGCAGCAGAGAGTATGCTAATGACTCATTAGCATGAATTGCGATGTCATTAGCATATTTCGTGCTGATGCTTTTTGCACAAGGGGTTTTTGCGCAAAAAGGAACAGCGTAGCCACTTCCGTTTTTCGCCATAAAGCCCTTTTGCACCAGATCCGGAGAGGCATAAGGATCTTGTGCAAAAAGGAGGTTTTGAGCAAAACAGAAACGACTACCCTGCTTCTTTTTGTGCAAACACTCCCTTGCGCAAAAACCATCAGTCCCTCATTAGCATACTCTCTGCTGCAAAAACCTCTCAGTGTAGACAAGCCCGAGAGCAGTAAAACCAGCAGCAAAAGAAGAACAGAAGCAGCAGCAGAAACAGCAGCAGCAGAAGGCGGCGGAGCAGCGGAAGGAGCAGAAGTAGCATCAGCAGAAGAATCAAAAGAGGAAGAAGCAGAAGAAGTAACAACAACAGAAGGTACAGCAGAAAGAGGAACAACAGGAAAAGAAGCTGCAGTAGCACAAACAAAAGAAGAAGAAGCATGAAAAAAGCAGGGGCAGAAGAAGTAGTAGAAAAAGAATAGTAGAAGAAACAGGACGTAGTAGCAGAAGAAGAAGAAGAATTAAAAGAAGCAGCAGTGGCACAAGAAGAAAAGTAGCAGGAGAAAAAGCAGAAGAAGAAGGAACAGAAAAAGCATCAGTAGCAGAAGAATCAGTAACAGATTGAAAGGAAGCAGAAACAGGACAGAAACAGCCACAGAATCAGCAGCAGCAGCAGCAGCAGCAGAAGAGACAGCAACAGATTGAGGCAAAAGTGGCAGCAGCCAGGGGCAGATGACCGTTTTGCGGGGCCCCAGGCAGCATAATTTCGCGGGGCCCCCCCTTTGCCACAGCGCATGCGCAGTAATGCCATGCGCATGCGCGGTGGCGCCACGGCGCATGCGCGGGGCTTTTTGAAGCGCGGGGCCCAGGGCGGCTGCCCCGTTCGCCCTGCCCTATATCCGCCCTTGGCAGCAGCAGTAGCAATACTAGAAGAAGCAACAAAAAGGATAGAGGAGCAGAAGCAGATGAAGCATCAGGAGAAATATAAGAAGAAGCAGTGGCAGCAACAGAAAAGCAGCAGCAGTAGAAGTTGCAGCGGAATAAGAAACAGAAGAAGCAGCCTGAAAAGAAGTTGGGGCAGGGAAAGGTGCAGGAACAGAAGCTGATGAAGCAGCAGCAGAAACATTGGGAGAAGTAGCAGAAGAAATGTGGCAGGAGGAGAAGAAGAAATAGCAGAAGAAGGAGAAACAGGAACACAGGAAAAGAGCAGAAGAAATAGGTGGTAGCAGCTACAGCAGTAGAAGAAACTCAGCAGAAGAAGCCGTGGCAGAAGAAGAAAACTAGCAGCAGATTAAGTAGTAATAACAAAGGAAGGAGGAGCAAAAGCAGCAGCAGAAGAATCAACAAAAGAAACAACAGAAGAAACAGCAGCAGCAGAAGAAGAAAAACCAGCAGCAACAGAAGAAAAGAAACAGATGAACAAGAAGCAGAAGCAGAAGAAGCAGACACAGTGGAAGAAGCAGCAGCAGAAGTAGCATGAGCACCAGAAGAAGAACAGCAGCAGGAGAAGAAGGCAGAGCAGCGGAAGGAGCAAAGAAGCAGCAGCAGAAGAATCGAAAGAGGAAGAAGCAGAACGGCTGTGTCTAGACTGCATCCCTTTTTCGTAAAAGGGATGCAAATTAGACATATCGCAATTGCAAATGAAACAGGGATTTAAATCTCCCCCGCTTCATTAGCATAAAAATGGCTGCTGCTTTTTTCCGGCTCGGAGCTTTGCCGGAAAAAAGCGCCAGTCTAGACGCGGATCTTTCGGAAAATAAAGCCTTTTCCGAAAGATCCCTTATCCCTCTTCTCCATTTTCTGGCAAAGCTCCGAGGGAGAAGGGATCTTTCAGTGTCTTCTTTATGACTCGGCCGTGGCACAATCTAGTTATTTCGCGGGGAGGGGCAGGTATCTCACAATATCGCAAGCCCCAGGCCCCCCGCCACTCTGGGTCCCAGTCCAGGCTATTGGATTCTGCACCTGCTGCCTAACTCTCTTCTCCATTATTAAGGGCAAAGCAGCAGAGACAACACCAACAGCTGCCCTTCATAGCTCAGCTGGCAGCGTGGAGAGCAGTAGTGGGGTCACAGCAAGTTATCCTGACGTGGCTGGTTCGGCTTGAAGGAGAGTTTCTTTCCCCTCCCCTGGCTGAGGCAGGGCAGGGGAAGGAAGGCAGGGCATGCTGGGCCCTAGGGGGAGCAGCAGGGCAGGCAAGGTGCTTCCAGAGAGCTGCTGAAGGGCAGGAATTCTCCGCAGGCCAGGGGCACAGCTGTGATGCTGTAAAGAGCCCAGCCCTAGAGGGTCAGGGGAGAAAGAGCCCAGCCAAGCCCTGGGACTTAAGCAGGGGCCTTTTGCTCTTCTAACATGGGCCTAACTGAGCTACCTCAGCAGGAGCTTCCCAGGTGCTTTGGTCACCACCTCAGGTGACTGGGGGAGTCTCTCCACCGTAGCACACAAGGAAGAAGCTGTTGCAAGGGGCCTTGTGAGGCAAGATGAGTTTTGCCTGCTTCCCTCAGCTTGACTCGCTTCCTGCCTCATTCCTGCCTGGGGTCACCGGACCTGGAGATCATGGGTTTAATTCCACCTGGAGTAAAGACCTGCATTTCCCCCTGTCTACGGCAAAGTAAAGTGACGATTGAAGTGTGTGAAGCATGTTCCCCGAAAAGCAGAGAGTCCGGAGCCCACAGCAGCCAGCTTAGCAAAAATCACCCCCCCCACCTCTGTGAATTTCTGTTGTCACCCGCTGGTACCCAGCACGCATGGAGGAGAAGGGACAGAGCTAGGTCAAGGGAAGGTTCTGCCTCCTGCCTCCCTTCCCAGTAGCTTTCCAGTATGAACCAGCTGTGGGTGTTAGCACTGCCCCCTGCCTGGCCGTGCGATGGGATGAGTTACCTGGGCGGGGGGTGTCTCTGTGTGGAGGCCTGAGTGTATTGTGACGTCATGTGTGACAACAACAAAGAATGTGGCTGCAGCATTCTTGTCCTGCCTCCAGTCCAACTGGTTGGCAACGGCTGGTGCCCAAGGATCTGAGAGACGTGAACTGAGCCTCTGTCAAGAACCTCAGGAAGCCGCTGTCCCCGCGGGCGTGAGAGAGGATGAGTCTGTACAGAAGGTAATTCCCGGAGTCTTTCCCTGCCCCCGAGAGCCCACCTTGGAGATTGGAGCCTCCTCGGCCTAGGACGGGTGGGGGCAGAGGCTGCAACAGTCAGTTCCCAACACTCCGTTTTGATTTGACTCGGGGCATCTTCCCCTCTCCTTCTGCTTCAGCCTTTCCTGTGCTCCTGAGGCAGATGGGGATGATTTTCCCTCCCTGCCGACCAGTGAGGGTGAATTTCCATGTTTCTTACTTAAAGGGAACGTAGCAAAACTTGAGTAGAATTTGTGTTTATTTCTCCATGGAGCTTATTCCTCTTGGAGGTGCCCCTAAGGCATCCCCTGCCCTCAGGATGGGTAGAGAAATGTTTGGTGTCAAGTAATGATTGTCCAATATCGATGTGTTCAGACAACATCCAGCTCAGAATGTACAGAATTAGAATAACAAAGTGCTATTTGAATTATATTGAAAGTGCTACAGCTCCATAGCCAGTCCCAAGCTCTCATGTGGGTGCTTCTCTCAGAAACTCAAAGCCCCATATGAATTCTCCTGTACCCCCTCCAGCCTATAAAATATCTGTGTAAATTCCCTCTGACATTCCATTCCAGGTAACGGGTTGAAATAAACTGCTACCTCATTTTGTCACGAGTCTCGGTGTGTTTTCTTTGTAATTTTTTGGTGACCTCAGTTCTGATTCGATCTTCTAAATAGTGTGTAAAACTCTTCATTGAATGCTCACTGGTTCTTTTCCCCCTGCTAACAAAATCCAGATTTTGAAATACTTGACAGGAATTAAACACATTTGCAGCTGATACTCTGTCCTTCCAGTGCTTCAACCCTGCTACTTAACAATCTTTTATTTCTTTTACTGGGTTTGATGGGAACAGAGGGTTCCTCATTTTCAGCTTGGCCCCTATCTGTAGCCAGAGTCCCAACATTCTGAGCACAAAGCTTTGGGGTTTGAGAGAAGGCCCAGCTGAGAATCATAGAAAATAGATGGGACCAGTGATCCCTCTTAAGATTCTCCATCCACGAGTTTTGTCTTGTGCACCAAGAATGAGGTCGTGTGCGCTTGTTTGGATTTGTGCCACTGTGGCACCAGCAGTTACTAACAAATACCTTAGATATATTTAAAATGTTATGGAAGAAAGAATACTACAACAAGGGATCGTTGGCAAGGTGCCTGACTTTAAATGTTTGTTTACTATGAAATCAAATACGTTGTTTTCAGCAGCCATTTGGTATCTTACAGGTGTCCTGTTCCTCTGAGGCATAACACAAAACTGCTATTTCTTGGCATAGCAAACAAAATCTGTTATCATTTGTACTGACATATTAAATGAAAAATGTGTTACAGTTTATGCTTGAAATTAAAGATTATGTCTCTTGGCTTGATGCACATGAAAAAAACTTTCTACAGGCAAAAGTGTTAGCGAGTCTCTGTTGTTGTGACTTGTGAAACAAAAACTAAATCATTTGGTTTTAACACAAAAAATCACTTCATTTATTTGCTGTATGTAGAAGAGCACTAATCACAGTTCTTGTCTGTCTGTCACGTGATTTTCAATTGGACCCTCATGAGCACGTGCCGACCGCCCCCACCAGCTCCTGCAGCAGCTCCTGCAGGCATGTGCATGTGTGTGTGTGTGTATATGTGTGTATGTGTGTGTGTGTGTATGTGTGTGAGAGAGAGAGAGAGAGAGAGAGAGAGCTCACCGTGAGTTCTGGGTGTGTGAGTGACACCACTGTGGCCTGCAGAGTGTGTGTGTGTGGGGGGGCTGCCCTAGACTAACTGCCACCAACTGGCGCCCTAGGAGATCAATGCAGTAGGCGCCCCCCCACCCCAAAGGCAGATATTGACTGAGGGTTTTGGTTCTGTGCTGGGGAGACGGGGGTTGGGGATGGAGTTCTGTGGCTGGGGGCCTGGAGGTTGGGGTTGGGGGTTTGGGGATGGAGTTGGAGTGCTGGGGCTGGTGGCTGCAGGCCTGGGGATGGAGTTTGGGACCTGGGGGCCGGGGAGAAGGAACAGGGTGCCAGCCGGGGGACAGAGTCCCCTGCACTCGCCTCCTCCCAAGATCCCACCCCCCAGAGAGAAACCCCCCATGTTCCTCCTCCCCCGGGACCGACCCCCCCGCATTCCTTCTCCCCTGGGGATGACCCTTTCTGCGGCACAGGGGAACCCCCCGCCCCCACGCGTTCCTCCTCCTCCGCCACCCTTCCACGGCACAGGGGAAACACCCCCACCCCACCCGTGCACTCCCACTCCCAGGACTTTCCCCCTCCTGGCCGCAGGGCAGCCATGCTCCAGGTAAGGCACAGCAAAGGGAATGGGAAATGGAAGGGGCAGAGTTTAGAATTTGGCGCTCCATGCAACTTGGCACCCTAGGCAGCTGCCTAGTATGCCTATAGGCACGGGCTGTGTGTGTGTATGTGTGAGTGAGTGAGTGAGAGAGAGAGATCATGGTGTCCTGCAATGTGTGTGTATGTCAGTATGCTTGTGAGATCACTGTGGCTTGTAGAGTATGTGTGTATGTGATCACTGTGTGTGTGTGACAGATATCGATCACTGTGCGGGGTGTGGGTGTGTGTGTAAGTGATCACCGAGGCACACTTAAGACCAAAATGACAAAAGTTTATGCAGAGATAGTTTGGATATTCTAGAGAAGACTAAAGCCAGGCTCACAGACAGCACTGGAAGTTTGAAATGTTGCCCGTGTATCCACTAGTTGTGACACTGCATTGCATTGTGTGACGTAGTGGGGGTACCTGGCTGGTTTCTATGCTGCTGGCTCTGGGGTAACCCCCACTGGCTGCCGTGGGTACCACGACCCAGCAGAACAGGATGAGTCACTATGCAAACCAGTGGCCAGACACCCCCCATGGAGAGGAACAAAGGAAGGTGGAATGCTGCCCTGGCTGGGGGGCAGGGCTGGAAGGGAGTTAGTTAGTTGCTGGCTGGCTGGGAGCATGGAGGAGACAGCCTAGGGAAAGGGGCTGGAGTTTAGGGGCCCAGTCTCCCCCATCTCAAGGGGGCCTGAGGCATCCTAGCCCAGCTCTGTGACCAGATTACATCTGTGCTGTGCTGTATCCTGGAGAGGCAATAAACTTCCTCTATTCCACCGGCTGGTGCAGTCTGTTTGTGCCATTTCGGGGTGTAGGAGACGGGGGACCCCCAACGCGCCGTCACACATTTTCCTACTTTCTGTCACTATAAAGTCCCCATTTCCTGCAAATTTGTCATGAGCTTTGCTTCATTATGTCTCTGCAATGATTTATTTGTAACCCTTGTTCTGGTTTGCAATGAACTCCTTCTCCTCCTCTGTGGTCTTTCGGCTGATGATTTCACTTGACTACTGCCCCAAATTGTTCTGTATTTGTTAGCTCGCTTGCTAATGATTTCAGTGCCAAATTCATCCCTGAATTGATGTGTGGAAAGTGAGGCAAAGCTGCCCGTTCATTTAGTCCATTCTCTGGAAACCTCTTATGCAGAGGCTTACACAGCAGGGAGATGAAACATAGAACAGGTTCACTGCTGAATGTTCATCGGTTGTGCTTGATTTGGTTCGATTTTTCACACTGTTGCTCCAAGAGACTGTTTTACCGAGATCCTGCCCTCTCATCCTGTGGATCTGAGCCCTTGCTAATTTTACAGCTTCACTTGTTGTTAAAGCTTCACTTCTGCCAGCGTCTGGTCAGTTCTGCTAATTTGCGTGAGACATCATTTAATACAGCTGCAGTGACGTGGCAATTAGTGTCAGAGAGCTTATTCAGGCAGCACTTTGTTAATGGGTCATTATTTTCTCAGATTTCTTGTTCCAAATATTTAAGAAGGGGCTCATAATTACACAGCAAAATGTCTAGCTAGCCACCGTACTTCAGTTAGAGGTTTCAACGATACAGTCTCATTTTCTGTGACATTTGCTCTTTCCTCAAATTGTCCTCCTTGGACTGAGGAGCTGCAAAAGACCCTATAAACGGTCTTAAAAAGGGTCTCTCCTTTCTTCAGCATTGGCACTTGGTTCCACGCATCCGCTAAACCCAGGTCTTCTCGATGTGCCACGCAGGGTTGTGCTGTTAAATATGGGATGCCCTGCTTGAGTTGTGTGGCAACACCATTGTTTTTCCCTAGTATGACTGAAGGGAACATCACTGTTTCATCACATCCCGCTTATTCAGGCTGTCAGAGGCTTAGACAGCAGCTGTAACAGCTTGTGCATTACAAGCAGATCATTGACTAATTCCACCAAACAGTCTTCTGCCCTGCCCATCCTACACCTCTGAACTTGAAGCAAATGATAAGCAAGTTGGTGACAGGAATCGCTGCGCTTTCATCAGTAATAAGCGTATGGTAGGAAGACAGGTGAATAGCTGTCACGATTCTGAATGGACAATGATGTCAATTGACTCCAAAACCTCAAAAGCAGAGTTTTTTCTGTGCCAGCTTGTACATGCTGGTGCGTTCCCATGTGGAGCTGTTCATTTGTATTGGAAACAGAAAATTATCCATGAGAATTTTTATTTCTTCTGGCTTTAAATGTTTTCTTTCCTTCAGTTCCAGTCTCTTCTGTTTCTCATTCGAGGTTTCTAAGAGCATAATTCACAGGTCAAATCCCAGGGGATGAGAATTTCTGCTCCTAAGAATATGTACAGCAGATTCACGACTTTGGCATGCAAAATCCTCCTCTTGTAGTTCAACGGCCTCTCCATTCCCATTTGTGGCCTGGGGAGAAGAAGCTGGATATTGTAGCCTTAGCACAAGTTTAGAAGGTCAAGTCCACATCAGCACTGTACAGGAACATGTCTCTCCGCTGTACACAGAACTTGCCTTTAGATCATTGAGATTCTGCTTCATCTCTTTCATTCAGCCATTCTCCTTTGAGCGTGGGGCAGCATTTCTTAGGGTTTCCCGCTGTGTTGGTTGATGCTCTTTGCCTTCATTTACAAATGACTGTTATATGCTCCATTATATTTCCTGGCATAGAAGTTAAGCCGAGTGGTCTCTACTTTCTTGGGTTGTTCCTATTTTCCCTTTTATAGATAGACACTGTATTTGCCCATTTCCAGTCTTCTGATATCTTTCCCAACCTTCATGACCTTTCAAAGACGATAGCTAAAGGCTCAGATACCTCCTCTATCAACTCCTTGAGCATTCTAGGATGCGTTTCATCCATCCCTGGTGACCTGAAGACATTTAATTTTTCTTACTAATTTTTCATTTCTTTTGTTTTTTAGTTTAACTTCTAAACCTTCCCCATTCCCACTAGCATCCACTACCTTAGGCATCTCGTGGTCATCAAACTTGTTGGTGAAAACTGAAACAAAGTGTCAGTAAGCACCTCTGTCATTTCCAGGTTTCCTGTTATTGTTTCTCCTTCCTCACTGAGCAATGGGCCTACCCTGTCCTTTGTCTTCCTCTTGCTTCTCACATATTTGTAAAATCTCTTTTTGTTACCCTTTCTGTCTCTAGCTAGACTGAATTAGTTTTGTGCATTCGCCTTTCTCATGTGGCTCCTGCCTAGCTGTGTTGTTTTCTTGTATTCATCCTTTGTTATTTGACCTAGTTTCTACCTTTTATACAACTCCTTTTTAATTTTTGGATCGTGTAAGCGCTCCTGGTGAAGCCAAGGTGGTCTCTTCCTGTACTTTCCATCTTTCCTGCTCAGTGGAATAGTTTGCTTTTGGGCCCTAATAATGTCCCTTGGACAAACTGCCAGTTGTCTTCCTCTCTTTTTCCTCTTCATCTTGCTTCCCATGCGAAACTTACGTACCACCTCTCCGAGATTACTAAAATCTGCCTTCCTGAAATCCACTGTCTCTATTTTGCTTTTCTCTCTTCTACCTTAGAATCGGGACCTCTATGATTTCATGATCTCTATCACCCAAGCTGCCTTCCACTTTCAAATTTCAACCAGTTCCTCTCTATTTGTTGAAATCAAATCTAGAGCAGCTTTCTCAGCCTTCTGAAATAAAAAATTGTCTCCAATGCAGTCCAGGAATGTATTGGCTAATCTGTGCCTTGCTGTGTTAGTCTCCCAACATGTGTATGGATCGTTGAAGTCCCCCATCACCACCAAATCCTGTGCTTTGGGATGTTTTTGTGAATTCTTTTAAAACAGCCTCATCCACCTAGAATCATCGAATCCTAGGGCTGGAAGAGACTTTAGGAGGTTATTGAGTCCAGCCCCCTGCCCAATACAGGAGCAACCCCAACTCAATCATCCCAGCCAGGGCTTTGTCAAACCAGGGCTTACAAAGCTCTAGGGATGGAGATTCCACCCCCTCCCGAGGTAACGGATTCCAGTGCTTCACAACTCTCCTAGTAAAATAGTTTTTCCTAATAGCCAACGTAGACCTGCCCCACTGTAACTTGAGACCATTGCTCCTGTTCAGTCTTCCATCACTACCGAGAACAGCCTCTCTCCATCCACTTTGGAATCTCTCTACAGGAAGTTGCAGGCTGCTACCAAATCCCCCCTCACTCTTCTCTTCTGTAGACTAAATAATCCCAAATCCCTCAGTCTCTCCTCATAGGCCATGTGCTCCAGCCCCCTCATCATTTTGGTTGCCCTTGGCTGGATCCTCTCCAATGTGTCCACATCCTTTCTGTAGTGGGTGGCACAGAACTGGATGCAATACTCCAGATGTGGCCTCACCAGGGTCGAATAAAGAGGAATACAGGCAGTCCCCGAGTTACGCGGATCTGACTTACGTCGGATCCGCACTTACGAATGGGGCTTTCTCGCCCCGGAGCTCGCAGGCGGCGGGACCGCCCAGAGCTCAGCGGTCCCGCCACCTCGACCTCCGGGGTGAGAAAAGCTGCTCCCGGTGCCCCTGGTCTGCTGGGGACCGTCTCCAGCAGACCAGGGGCACCGGGAGCGAAGCCGCAGCCACGGCGGGGTACCGCGCTTCTGAGGCTTGTGGACCCTGGGGCAGAGCAGCTGGGGCGCTGCCGGTTGATCCCGCAGCGCCGCTCTGGGCACTACTGGACCAACCCGGCAGCACCCCAGCTGCTCTGCCTCGGGCTTCCTGATTCAGCTGCTGATCAGTTTCAGCAGCAGCTGACTTGGGGACGCTTGGGGTTCTTTAGTTGAATCTGTATGTAAGTCAGAACTGGCGGCTGAATCTGGACGCCAGTTCCGACTTACATACAGATTCAACTTAAGAACAAACCTACAGTCCCTATCTTGTACGTAACCCAGGGACTGCCTGTAATTGCTTCTCTAGATCTGCTGGCAATGCTCCTCCTCATGCTCCCTAAGAGGCCATTAGCCTCTTGGCTCCAAGAGCAAATTGTTAATTCATACGCAGCTTCTCGTCCACTGTAATGCCCAGGTCCTTTTCTGCCAAACTGCTACGTAGCCAGTCGGTCCCCAGCCTGTAACAGTGCTCTGGATTCTTCCGTCCCAAGTGAAGGACTCTACAGTCGTCCTTGTTGTACCTCATTAGATTTGTTTTGGCCCAATCTTCCAATTTGTGTAGGTCAATCTGGACCCTATCCCTGTCCTCTAGTGTATCTACCTCTCCTCCTAGCTTAGTGTCATCTGCAAACTTGCAATCCATCCCCACATCCAAGTCATTAATAAAGATGTTGAAAAAATCCGGCCCTAGAACCAATGCTTGGGGCTTTCCTCTTGAAATTGATCGCCATCCAGACATCAAGCAATTTATCACTAGCTATTGGGCCCGACAATCTAGCTCACTTTATATCCACATTACAGTCCATATGTTCAATCCATACTTCCTTAACTGCTGGCAAGAATATTGTGGGAGATCAAATGAAAAGTTTTGGTAAGTCAAGGTATATCACATCCACTGACTTCCCCATGTCCACGGAGCCAGTTACCTCATCATAGAAGCTAATCAGATTGGTGACGCACGACTTGCCCTTCGGGAATCCATGTTGACTATTCCTGATCACTTTCCTCTTTTTTAAGTACTTCAAAATGGATTCCTTGAGGATGCCCGCCATGCTTTTTCTGGGGACTGAGATAAGGCAGACTGGTCTGTAGTTCACTGGATTGTCCTTTTCCCCTTTTAAAAGATAGACACTGCATTTGTTTTTTTCCAGTCATCCAGGATCGCTCCAAATCTCTATGAGTTTTCAAAAATAATGGCCAGTTCTGCAATGACATTTGCCAACTCCCTCAGAATCCTCGGATGTGTTAAATCCAGATCCATAGATTTGTGTATTTTTAGCTTTTCTAAATATTTCTTAACCTGTTCATTTTCCACGGAGGGCTGCCCAGCTCCTTCCCATACTGTCTTGCCTAGTGCAATAATCTATGAGCTGACTTTCTTTGGGAAGACAGAGGCAAAGAAAGCATTGAGTACTTCAGCTTTTCCCACATCACCTGTCATTAGGTTACCTCCCTCATGCAGTAAGTGCCCCACGCCATCTCTGAGCACCTTCTAATTGCTAACATGCTGTGACGGACTGGGCCATGTCTGGGCACAGCTGAAGGCATCTGCTCAGGGTGAATTGCTCAAATTCGGTGCTCCTTACAGCCCCCAGACTGGAGACCTTCCCAAACAGTCCACAAACCAATCCCACAGAGCGCTTCAGCAGCCTGCATGAAGCCTCACGAGCAAAACTCCTCCGACACCCCAGCGATATCCGTGCCCCACATGGCCCCGGGCCTCATACACAGGTGAGGGGTCTTAGAACCCAATCCCACCTACCCTGAACAAGCTCTGTCCGGTTCCAATAAACCAGCCACAGATCCCTGGTCAATTTACCCTCTGGACCTTACCCACAAATCACGCTGGGCCAATCCTTTAGCATCTAACTTCTAAAGGTTTATTGCTACCAGAAAGAAAAGCATGAGAGTGAGGTTGCTAAAGTATCATACGTTCCATGCATCGAATCTCCCAGTTTTCGATGCAGGCTCTAGCAGAGATTAGAAGTCCTTGGTGCACATCCTAGGATCAGGACGGGTCCACAGTTCTTTCTGGCTCTTCAATCCCTGCACTGCTGCCTGTGGGATGAAGTGCTGAGCTGAGTACCAAGATGGAGTGGACCACATGGCATATTTATATACCTCCTTCCTGGGCTCTTCTTGGCTGCAGCAGCTCACCTGGCACAGTATCCCTGTGTTCCCTGCTGGCAGCCCTTAGGTGTCAGGCCTCATTCTTGAGGTGTATCCTTGGCCTATTGAGTGCCATTGTTCCACAGGGCCTCGCTAATTAGCATGTCCATAGGCCAGGCTCTGCCCAATGCTCAAGCACATTCAGAGAAATAGTCAGTATCCATACAAAGTACAGTAAAACTCCATTGGTCCGGCATCTGACGGTCCGGCACTCCTGATGGTCCGGCACCATCAGGAACCCGGCAGCACCCCGGCTGCTCTGCTGCAGGCGTCCCAATTCAGCTGCTGCTGAAACTGACCAGCAGCGGCTGAATCGGGGATGCCTGGAGCAGAGCCCGACCATGGGAGGGGGGGGCTAAGACGGGTGTGGGGTGACATCTCCCCCCATCCGACCCGTCATAGCCCCCCCCCTTCCAATAGTCCGGTATAGCTGATAATCCGGCATCCCCTGGGTCCTAAAGGTACCAGATTATCAGAAGTTTACTGTACATGCTTATAATTTCACACACAGACATTGTACAATCACATGAATAGCGTCCATAGGATTAGCAGACAGTAAACTTCTATTCAACACCTCACATGGCCCCCTTTATACCACTTTTGGGGCAAACACACCCCCATGGGTGCAGCAGTGATCTGGCTGCTCCCCTCAAAATCCAGGAACGTGACACATGCCTGTAGAAACCTTTCTTGTTACCCATCACATCCCTTGCTAGCTACAAATCCAATTGTGCTTTTTCCTTCAGGACGACTCCCTTGCATTCTCAAGTATATTTAGACTCCTCCCAAGTCATCTCTCCAAGTTTCCACTTCTTATGAACTTCCTGTTTGTGTTTAAGATCACGAAGGATTTCCCTGCTAAGCCCATCTGGTTGTCCACCATATTTGCTTTTCTTACTGTGCATCGGGATGCTTTGGTCTTGTGCCTTCATTAAGGCTTCTTTAAAATCCTGCCAGCTCTCCTGGACTCCTTTCCCCTTCATGTTAGCACCTCAGGGAATCCTGCCCATCACTTCCCTGAGGGAGCCAAGTCTGCTTTTCTGAAGTCCAGTCCCCTCTTCTGCCTGGGTTGGTGGGCTGGAGTGGACCCCTAGCATGACATCACCCTTCTTTTTACCTCTTTTAACCTAACCCAGACACTCTTAACAAGTCTGTCTTCTACGCCTAGCTTCTCCTCAGCCCCGTGTACATTCTTAATAGATACGGCAACACCTCCTCCCTTTTATCCCTGCCTGTCAGTCCTGGGCAAGCTGTACCCTTCGGTATCAATATTCCAATTGTGTGTATTATCCCACCAAGTCTCTGGGATACCAACTGGGTCATCCTTGTGTTTCTTTATTAGCACTTCAAGTGCTTCCTGCCTATTCCCCGTCCTCCTTGCCTTTGTACACCGGCATCTAAGATACCGATTCGATTTTGCCCCCCACTTCTGCCTTGTCCCTCCTTTCTCTCTGCTGTTATAGCCCATGCTCCCTCCCATTTCCAACCCATCTCCCAGGTCTCCATATTTTTTATTTGCCTGTGGGCTTTGGCCACCTGTCCCCATCAAAACTAGTTTAAAGCCCTTCTCACTAGGGGTATGTGTACACTACAATGTTAGTTCGAACTAACGGACGTTAGTTCGAACTAACATTCATAGGCGCTACACTAGCGCCTCCGCTAGTTCGAATTTAAATCCAACTAGCGGAGCGCTTAGTTCGAACTAGGAAAACCTCATTTTACGAGGATTAAGCCTAGTTCGAACTTACTAGTTCGAATTAAGGGGTGTCTAGTGGGAGGCTAGCCCTCCCCAGGTTTCCCTGGTGGCCACTCTGGGGGGAACTATTGCCCCCCTCCCGTCCCCAGACCCCTTAAAGGGGCACGGGCTGGCTACGGTGCCCGTGCCAGGTGCAAGCCTGCCAGCAACCAGCCAGCAGACCCTGCACCTGGCACGGCACAGAGCCACCCACCCGATGTCCCCCAGCACACCCCCTCTTCCCGGGACCAGGCTGGCGGCTCCCGGGAGCTTGCCCTGGAACGCAAGAGGCGGGCACCTTCCTGGGCTAGTGCGGACATCGTGGACCGAAGCCAGTGACCAACCCATTTGTCTTGTGCCATCCCCTCTCCAGCCTTCTATCCTGTCCCCGCTCCATCTCCTCTTTTGTAAGCTGAACAGTCCCAGTCTCTGTAGCCTGTCTTCATCTGGGACCTGTTCCCAACCCCTGATCATGTTAGTTGCCCTCCCCTCTCCCAGCCTTTCTCTTCCCCTCTCCCACCTCCTTTTCCCAGTCTCCCCCAGTTTTGTTCAATAAAGACAGAGTCAATGTTGGAAGAAACGTTATCTTTATTTTGTACATCAATAAGAAGGGGGGCTAGGGAAGGGTAAGTGGAAGGAGGTGAGGGAGGAATGGGGTACGAGCCCCCGATGGTGAGGACTGGGCTGGCTCTGCGGGCTTCTGGGGGTGGAAGCTCTCCTGCAGCCCCCCAATTGCCCCCTCTCCCCAGATGGCAGCCTGCAGCAAGTGCAGCCGGTCTGATGGCCGAGTGGTGTGATGTGCCCAGTGTGGGTACTCCGGGCACTCCAAGCCAGGACTGCTTTGCAAGCGGGGCACCCCTTAGAACTGTCTGTCCGGGGTGGGGATCGGGACCCTTTAAGCACAGCCCTCGGCTAGCCTGAGACAGCATCTCCACGCTCTAAGTCCTCCTCTGATGCCCTGCCGACACTGCTTCCGGCCATCCTTAAGCCCTGTTCAGGGTCCACTCAATGTGGACTTGCTAGTTCGAATTAGCAAAACGCTAATTCGAACTAGTTTTTAGTTCTAGACGCGTTAGTTCGAATTAGCTTACTTCGAATTAACTAATTCGAACTAAGTTAGTTCGAATTAACGTTGTAGTGTAGACGTACCCTAGGTTAGCCACTCTGTGACCAAATACTCTCTTCCCCTTCCTCTAAAGGTGAACCCCATCTCTGCTCAGCAGTCCTTCTTCTCGAAGCAGCGTCCCGTGGTCAAGGAGGCCAAAGCCCTCTTGGTGGCACCATCTTTACTGCCAGGCACTCACCTCCAGGATGTACCTGTCTCTGCCTGGGCCCCAAAAATTGACAGGAAGGACTAAGGAGAACACCACCTGTGCACCAAACTCCTTCCCCTGTGCTCCCACAGCCCCGTAATCACCCTAGCTCCTCTCAAGGTCACACCTTGCAGTATCATTAGGGCCCACATGGATGAGAAGCAGGGGGTAGTAGTCAGGAGGTTGGATATTCCTCAGCAATGCCTCCGTAATATCTGGGATATGGGCCCCTGGCAGGCGGCATACCTCCCCAGATGACATGTCAGGGCGACAGATGGGTGCCTCAGGGGTGATTCCTTCTCTCCCTTATTCAAAACAACATAACAGTTCTCTGGAGCGATAGTGGAAGGGTTAGTAGCACAGGATGGAAAACACCAGACTGAAGAGAAGGAAATAGCTCATTGAGTTTTGCCACCAAAGGCAAATCAAGTATAAAACACTCAGGAGGATTTCACAAAAGCATGTTGCAAGTCTGTACAAAGCAAAACTGACTCCAAAGGGATCAGTTTCTGAGGCCCAGTGAGATTCAGAACTGCTTAAGAACAATCTATAATACATCTGATTTCACTGAACAATTACTATTTGCTGTGGTAGCTTCTAAAAGATAGTAACTATCTGGATTCCATCTGTTGAAGCCGAGAAAGGCACTACCCAGTGAATCACAGCTAGAATCCTAAATAATTCCAGTTAGATAGGCCAGTTTCTTCTGCCTCTTTGTCGACTTCCCAAAATAACAAATCCAAATCCTGTACAGTTTAGAGTAGGAATAATGTTAATTTAGTTAACCCACATGGCCCCTCCCTGGGAGCAGCTCAGAAGCCACCATGCCACCCGGGCCCCACAACCAGCACTGGGGACAGCAGAGAGATGCCAGGCTCAGTCTCCTACCCCCACTGAACCCACAACTAGCAACAGCTTCCCTTCCACCAGTAGGACGGCGACTGCAGGCCCAAAGCCGTTAAGAGCAAATGGAGGATGAACTTCAGCCACTTCTATAACTTGAGGGTCATCAGCTCCTAGAGTCCCAGGCTGTAAGGCCAGAAGGCACAGCCCTGCTCCCCGAGTCTGAGCTCCTGCACCACACAGGCCCTAGAAATTCCCCACAAGAATTCCTGGGTCACCCACAGCCCCATGTGTCTTCACCTTTGACTGGGTTCTATGGACCAGTTCTGGCTCTTAGAGAAGCGGATGGTTTCAATAGAGCGCTCTTGTATCTGAATCCTGGCAGATTAATGTCTTGCCTTTCCAGGGCAGAAAAACCCATTGGCTCCTTCTTTTTCTTCCAGGCTGTGTTCCTTCTTTGAAAGACTCACCTCAAGGGAGCACAGACACAGCCGAGTGCTCCGGGTGGTGGTCCAACCTGCAGCAGCCGAGGCATGCGCCGGCCTCAGCCAGCAGGAACAGGCCTTGCCTGAGGAGCCCAAGAGAACCAGAGGCTCCTGGAAGATCCTGTCAGGCATAAGAAGACTCTGTGCCTGCAGCCAGTGTGGCAGCTCCCTGGCAGAGGCTGAGGAGGAGAGAAGAGCTTCCTCTCCCAGGCGGTGGACACGCTTCTCCCTGAAGAAGAGGAAGAAGAACTCAGCGGAGAAGCAGGAGGAGCCAGAGGAGGAGAAGCCACCGGAGAGCCCAGACAAAGACCAGCTGGATCTCACAGGTGAGGATACAACCCACCCGGTGAGAGGGGAGCATGTGAGGGACACTGACCCCAGTCACTGTACAAGGCTTGAGCATTAGGGCCGTCTCATGGGACAGCGATGGGCTCCTCAGAGGCTGGAATCCATCGAGTGCCAGACGCTCTGGTACAGGGGGGCAGGTTCCTCCCTGAAGTGGGAAGAACAGACAATGGCAGGGCACAGCTCTCTGGGGGTCTGGCATCCCCAACCTAATCCGGCACCTCCCTCCCTTCCAGATACCCTACCCCAGCTGGCTCCTGCACCTTCCCTCCTGTTCAGACCTCACCGCCTCCAGCACCCAAAGTCCCAGGCCACTCCAGCACCCTACCCCCCACCCACACTCCCACCCTTACTCCCTCCTGCGCCACTATCCTTATCCCATGCCCTGGCAGCCACCTCCCGCACCTTGGACTCACCCCAAAAGCTAGGGCAGGTCATACAAATCTACTATCACGGGTATGGAAAAGAGGTAATCTGGCCCATAGGAATCCTTGAACTCTGGTCCTTTCTTGTCTCCCTCCGCTCTCCATGGGGCTGGAGCAGCGGAGGGGTGAATCCTAACACCAAATCCCCCCCCCCCGGCCCCTTTGCTTAATTATTTTGATTTTGATTAATAATGTTTCCTTTCTTACCAGTTATACACCTCCCAGCCCCGTGTTATAGCTCCAGTCATCTTTCTCTGCCTGGATCCTCTATTTTGGGAGCTGGGCCCAGAAGGCTCAAGCAAATCCCCACCCCCCCTTCGATCTCCCCAGCAGGCCACCCAGCCTCTCCTGGAAATGGCTTGGGGAGCCACAATACAAATTTTGACTCAAGCAAGGGAGGGGGCTGCTCGGCTCCAAAAGTTTGAAACAGGAGCTCGGGCAGGGAGGGGGTAGCTCAGGGTGTAGAAAGAGGAGCAGCAAGGGGCTGTGTGTGAACAGGGGGTAACTACGTGCTGTGCCAGGAGGGCTCCCCTACAGCCCCTGTTCCCGGAGGGCTCTGGTGGCCACGGAGCCAGGTCCCCTCTCACCGGCTGTCAGACAAGGGGGTAGGAGCAGTGTTCCCGCTAAGATTTTCCAACCTTGGGCCGACTGAATTTTCTCATGTGCAACACCAATATCGCGGTGGTGTGTGGTGTGTGGACCCAAACCCGTGGGTATAAATATGTATTTTCAATAGGCCGTGGGTGTGGAAGAAAATATATTGGGTGTGAATTGGGGAGAGCAGGGGCAAAGGAGCAGGCAGAGAATAAACAGAACTGAATGAGCATCAGGGGAGTGTAACGGGAGAAAACAGGATCCCTGCTGGGCCAATTCCCCAGCGGGAGGCAGGGGAGGAGGAGGGTGCGAGGGAGGCTGCTGCCCTGTTCGCAGTTCACCGCGCAGGGAAGACTTGGAGCAAAGTAGAGAAGTTGGCCTGATCTGAAGGCGCCTGTAACCTCCCCAGCTTTCCCATGTGGGCGGTGGCAGCCAATGCAGCACAATTGATCCCTCCTCCCCTTCAGCATGGTCTGGGTCACATGATCCCCCAAGTACGTCCTGGCTCCCTGATTTGCTCCCCCAGCCAGTACGGACTCTGCAGGGGGCTGGGAGGGGTGGGGGGACGGGGTGGAGGCTGGAGGCAGGACACCCTCCTCCACCACAGGAGAGCGAGTGCCCCATGTCCTTCCCCAGCCAATCAGGAAAGGGATTCGCACGCAGCTTCCAGGGATCCTTGGATGGGAGCCGAGGGGCAGCTCCAACCCCCTGCGCCAGCAGCAGCTGCTGGAGAGGAGGGAACAGAACCGTTAAAAAGGGACCAGGGGTCACCCCGTCCAAAGGTCACAGCAGCTCTCAACTGGGAACTGGGCTGGGCTGGGCCATCACTTCCTGGGGTGTCACACGGGAAACGAGGCCTGTTCCCATCACTGCAGGAAGGGGGCGAGGGCCGGGGAGAGGAGAACGCACCGTGGGAGAGACTCTGCCCCGAGGGGAGAGAAGCCCAGTGGGGAGAGCCCCCAGCTGAGAGTCATGGGAGCGGCGCTCTCTGCTCGGCCCTGCAAGCACCTTGCTGTGTGACCCTGGGCAAGTCACGTCAGGGCTCTGGGCCCCGTGTCCTGCTGTCGCCCAGGGTAACACATTCAAACCAGCGCGTCTCCTCTGCTCCAGGGGTGGAGAACGAGCTCTCCCAGAAGACGCCCAACGGGGCGGAAGGGAGCGAAGAGGAGGAGGAACCAGACCGCCGGCCCACCCCATTAGCACAGAGCAGCGCCCACATGAATATGGTAATGAGGCTTGTGACTGAGCCAATGGGAAGCATCCCCTGCGGGGCGCGTGACTATGTGCCGGAGCCGGTGTCTCAGAGGAGAACGCCCCCCCCCCCCCCCCCCCGGCTCAGGGACCAAAGGAAACACTCCTACGTGTGACCAGCTCCCTGGAGCAAAGCCGTGTAATATGGGGGCTTTCTGGGAGCACCACGCCGAGGGTGGAAGCAGGGCTCTGCAAGAGCTCTCCAAACCCTCGCCTGGCACCGGGGGAGGCTGCTCAATCAAAGGTCTCAGCAGGCTCCTCCATGCTCACTAGGCCCTGCCAGCCCCCAGGGAGCGAGTGTCCCAGGGCAGTTGCCCAGTGGAAATGCTCAGTCCCTACAGGCTCTGCCCCTGTTCATTGCAGACCCTCGGGGAGCCCCCTGCCTCAGCCCAGCCCACAGCCCTGCTGCTGGCAGCCGTGAAGGCTCTGCCGGCCCCCGCCCTGGAGAGCTTTCGGGCGGCGGAGGAGGCGCTGAGAGCCACCGTGTCCCAGCACAGCGCCCGCATGGAGCGAGTAAGAGACGCCCGGCGAGGGGCAGGGGCGTGTGGGGAGAGGGGCTGGGAGAACTGGCTCTGAGGAAACCGGCCCTGGGGCACAGGGTCCCGGTCTGGCAGGTCGGCTCAGCCCCTTTCCATTCGGTGCTGGGGTGGGCAGGTGTTTCCAGAGCTCTGCGCGCTGGAGCTTGGACACGTCCCTGGGGCCAGCCCAGCCCCACGGCAGGTGGGTCACAGCCCCGCCCTGGAGCGCGGCACTGACAGAGTCTGCCGAGGGGGCGCCACGCTGGGCTCCCGGAGCGGACGGGGTTTCCTCACGTGCCCTGCAGGTCCCTCGTGTGACCCACGGGTGCAGCAGGAACCATTTGGCTTTGCACTTTGCCCCGGTGCCTGTGATGTGTGATCCTGCTGCCCGGCCCCACCGGCTCCGGTGCCCCCCCCGGGAATTAGACTGGTGCAGGGAGGGCTCTGCCCGAGTCCATTTCTACAGCCCCTTCCTAGGAGGTGTGAGCATCAGTCACTGCCCTGATCAGTTGAGCTCCATCGCCCTCTGGGGAGGCAGGAATTCTACCCGCGTGACACGGGGACCTGGGACCAAGAGCGGCTCAGTGACTTGGTGACGTTCCTGCCCTTCTCCGAGCGCCGTCTGCCAGGAGGGGTGACCTGGCAGGAGGCCGCTCTTGGGCAATCCCCCCCCCCCCTCAGCTTTCTGGCTGCCTCCAGGTGGGAGACGTCGTGGGAGAGATTTTCACCTGGCTGGACGACGTCGAGGACCCCAGAGCCAGAAGAGCCGCGCTGGGAACCATCGCCCTGCTGGCTCGCGCCCACCCCCGGGACGTGGTTCCAGCCTGTGTGGCCCACGCGCCGCCATGGGAGAGGTAGGGAGAGGCTGTTATCACCTCAGCCCCTGATTGCTCCTCCCTCCTCCTCCAGGGCAGAGCGCGGGAAAGGCCTGGCAGGCCACAGCGATGGAGCAAGCTCCCTGCTGGGCCCGGGGCTGTCCCTGCCTCCTGAGGGGAGATGCCCAGGCCCAGCCCCTTGGAAACCAGCCCCTCCCTCTTCCCTGCCCAGAGTGCAGACGTGACAGGTCCCTGGAGAGTTCCAGCAGGCTCCTGATTTCTGTGGGTCACCCCCCTTCCCGCCAGCTCCACCAGAGGGGCAGGACCAGGCTATGGGGAGCATCCCTGGGCCATGACTCCAGCGTAAATGTCACCGAGCAGCCTTTGGTGCAGGCTGGGCTGGGTGGTGTCACGCTGTGCGCAGCCCCAGGGCAGTTACTGGAAGCAGCGGCACAGGCTGCAGGAGCAATGAGGCCTCTGGGAAGGGAATAAATGAAGAGCTCATGGAAGGGACTCACCTGCCTCAGCCTTCCAGCCCCCGGGCGTCTCCTCTAAGGCCCCCTTTCCCGCTGGCCTTCCCAGCCTCTCCCTGGGGAGACAAGGGGGGGCAAGCAGGGACGCTCTGATTTCGGTTTCTGACCTTGCAGAGGTGCCAGGGAGCTGTGGAAGGCCTTGGGGGAAGAAGCACAGCTCTCCCGCCACGTGCTGCACCAGCTGCTGGACAAGCTCCGGAAGAGCCACCGGGAGGAGAGGAGCCGCAGCGTGTCTCTGGCCGTAAGTGAGACTGGAGCTGTCACGTAGCGAACTCGCCACCGAACACGGAGGCCCCTCACTTGGAGCTCAACCCCGTGTGCGTCCCAATGCTCCAAATCAACCCTGCAGCTCCCTGCACACAGGGCTTAACTCCCTGTGCTCCACATCAACAGGGCAGCTCCCTTCACACAGGCCTAGCAGCCAGAGGTGTGTTAGAACTCCTGGTGGGATTGGTGTGGAGGGGCAGGGGGACCCAGGCCACCCTCTCCACCGAGTCCCAGTGCACCCTGTCAGCGTTGGAGTGGGGCACCACTAGCTGGGTGGGGAATCCAGCCGAAAGACGCCAAGCACCCGGGGTTCAACTACCCGCCCTGGGCTGCTTCCTGCCAGCTTCTCTCCCATCCTGAGCGCCGTCTCTTTCCTCCAAACCGGGGCTTCTGCTGCGGTTCCCTGCTGACTGGTGACGGCGTCCGGGTGCACATGCGCTTCTCCTCGGGAGCCCCAGCGGCACCTCTGCCCCCGTAGGCCTCAGCCCTGTCTGAGCTGCTCCACCGGCCTTTCTAGCTACCTCCAGCTGGAGCCCGCCCAGCACGCCTGTGGGGGTGCAACCTTCTCTGCTAGGCAGCCAGGCTTCACCTCTGCAGCCCCAGTGCAGGGTCGGGACACCACGTGCCAGGGCTGATCTCCACTCTGAGCACAGAACGTGGGGACCTGCAAGAAAACTTAAAAAAATGAAGCCTGGTCTTTGCAGTCGCTGCTTACAACACTCCCCAGAGTCACAAATTTACTAACTTTGGGGGGAGCTTCCACCATCAAATGACTTATCCTTAAACACAGAGACCTTCCCTTGCTGGGAGTTTTAACCCAATAAGAACAGTTGGAGGGTGAGTTTGTAAGAGGCTCGAGTGTGTGTTAAAACTACGGATGCGTTTCTTCTTATTTGACATTTGTAATTCACTTTGCTCTGCCCTTTCTCACTTGCAAACACATAAATCCCACAGCTAGTGCTTAATAAAATCACTTTTGTTCACTATCAAGCGTTGTGTAAACAGTTGTGACCTCAGACCACAATAGACTCAATGTCTGTATAGCTCTGGGGGCGGGGCAGGGTCTCTGCTCTGTGCCTCGGCTGGGGGAGACCAGGAGACCTGGCCCAGCAGGACAGTGTAGCGAGAAGCTCTTGAGTGCCAAGAAGCGAGTGTCAGCGGCTTTGCCAGCGCTCTGGGAAACGCCCCCAAGGAGTCTTCTGTGATCGCGCCCGTGACACGGATCCTGCCGGGGGCAGGCAGGAATGGGCGCAGCGACACCGCCCGGTGCCCTCGCTGAAACTGTCTCCCTGCTTGAGGACTACGTGGCCTCAGAGGAGCCAGGGAAGCCAGACCCCAAGCCGGGGCATCTGAGAGAGTCAAAGAAGCAGCACGGTCGGGGTCCCTCTAACTGGGGCAGGAGGATTGGAACCCGACCCGGCAGAAGTTCCCATTGACCCTGGTGAAGTAGTTTGGGATCTTGGGGGGATGTTCTCCAAGAGCAAAGGAGTGACCCAACCCTCCAAGGCCTGGCAGCAAGGGGCAGACACAAGCCAGGGAGATGGTCAATCTCAGTGCTGGCCCCAGGGGTCCTGGTTTGAGATCAGCAAGGGTCGCCAGAGCACATGCAGAGAGAGCAAGGCCGGCAGCACTGGGGCCCGGCCCGGCAGGGGGGCCGTGTCACACGCAGGAGCAAGAGGGACCATGAAGCTGATTCCGTGTGGACTCCCCTGGGGGGAGCCGGGGAGCCCGAAGGCACCTCAGCTGCTGCAAACGGGCAGAGTTTTGCTCCCTCGCACCAACTAAGGACCTGGCCCATGTGCCCAGTGACCTGGTGCCGGCCCCAGCAAAGAGTCGGGTGTTGGACCATTGGGAGCGAGGGCACCGAGCATCTGTAGAAGCTGCAGTGTCGCCACCTGCCAAAACCTCAGTGAGCCCCGACAGGGTGCTGGGTCCATCCCGGGGGAAACCGGCTACTGCTGACCATGCCTTGTTCCCCAGGCCTTGAGCGGGTTGGGCTGCAGTAGATTTCTGACACCAGGATTTTTTTTTCTTTTTGAGTTTAGCACGTCCCTGGAGGCCGTGAAGACCCTCTTTTCCATGCCCAGATACTGGAAGGAATTTGCCAGTATCCAGTTACAGCAGGGCTGGGAAATGATCGCCTCCCGCCATCACTTCTCCCGAGGGGTGGGCTTGATCGCAAGGTAGGAGTCTCAAGTTTCCATTCCTGCGGCCTGTCTGGGCAATGGGAGTTGGGCGGGAGATCCTCCTCTGCCCCAGCCGGCCCTCTCAGCCCCGCAATGGGGGAGGGACTGTCTCTCCCTTTGGTAATCCCGGGGACTTTCCCTTTGCTCTTCCAGAACCATGGTCGAGCACCGGAACCCACAGGTCCCTGTGGTTCTCAGAGAGGCCATCGCCATCGTGCAGAGTCGGGAGGAGGAGGAGGCGCTGAGAGAAATCGCCCTGACTTTCTGCACCGAGGTGAGAGTCCGGAGCGGCCTGGCACACGTGGGCTTGTGCAGAGCAGCTCAGACCCCTCCTGGGCCAATAGGGGCTGGGGCCCATGGCCAGCGGTTCAGCAATCTCACAGCCAGCCAGCTCCTCTGCCCACGCAGATACTAGCGGGACTGGGCAGAGTGGAGGGGGGCAGGGTGAGATTGCTCCTGGCTGCATGCACCTCCCTGGGACATGTGACAAGAGGAGATGTTTCTCCAGCACCCCAAGCCCGGGCCTCTCTCCTCGCCTTCCCCTGGGGTTTCTTTTTCCTCTGCCACAGCGCTCTGCCCAGGACGCTTAGCGGTGCCCAGAGAGTCCTCTGTCCCTGGAGTTCATTAGGCGCTTGTGGATTAGTTGCCCTTCTAGGAATGGACCATTTCAAACACCAGCCACTGGCTCCTTCTCTCCAGAGATTTTGTGCAGCAGAAAGTGGCCAGTTGGCAAAGATGATGGAGCAGGCACAGAGCAAAGGCAGATTTCTGCTCCTTAGCCTGACGCTGATTTTCTCTTTCCAGTTTCTCCAGAGTCCTTCCATCCTCAGCACTGTCACCAAATCAGACCTCCAGGAACACCTGATGGAATGGAGCCGAGACAACAACCCTGCGATACGGAGGCTCTGTCTGCGAGGCCTGGCCAGTGTTCTCTTCTGGCCGGGGAAGGTGAGGGCACATCTCAGGGCTTGCTGGGGTGACTGCTGGCCAGCCAGTGTGGGGAACAGCATTGCTCTGTGTGGCTGGTTTGGTGCCTCAGAGGGAGGGCCCCAGTCGTGGGCTGGAAGTCGCCCTGTCTCTGAGGAGTTTGCCTTTGACTTGGCTCTCAGTGGTGCCCTGGGGAGCCCCGATCTGACACCAGGGGACCGAGGAAGCCTGTGGTGCTCCCAGCGCCAAAGATCCTGGGGGTGCGTTACTGAGCAAACCAGGCGCGAGGGGGTGTCCCTGCTCCCAGGCAGAGCATGGTCAGTGGAGGTGGTGGGGAGGCAGGGGCGGGTGAGACTGCTGCGGGGCCCTGGGCAGCGAAATTTCACGGGGCCCCTCCTTTGACTCGGTGCATGCGCGGGGCCTCGGGAAGCGCGGGGCCCGGGACAGCCGACCCGCTCGCCCTGCCCTAAATCCGCTGCTGTGGGGCGGGGAAGGTCGTCGCTCAGGGCAGTGGGGGGAGGGGAGTCGGGCAACAAAGCCCAGACTTGGCAACGGCAGAGGAGTCGGGGGGCGGGGTCAGAGCTCGGTGGGCGGGGCCTGGAGCGGCTCTCGGCAGGCGACAGGGCAGGCTCTGCTCAAGGGCCAGGGGTGCAAAGCACCTGGCGGAGCGGCAGGAGAAGGACTTTCTCCCCTGCTGGGGGCTGGGCCATCCCTGGGGTCTGGCCGATGGGGAGGGAGGGTCCAGCCCCTGCCCCAGGCTGCGTCCCAGGACAGTGGGGAGCTGCCTTCTGCATTCCCACAGGGGCAGTTGATACGGGCCCAGCTGCCCGGGACCATCGCCATGTTCTGCGCCACGGACGCAAGGACCGTCCTGGAGGCCATGACGGAGGCGGCAGACGCCACCAACCTGCTCGCCGGGGAGGGGCTTGGCTCCATCTCCCAGGACATGGCAGCCAGCCTGCGCCCGCTCATTGACCACGTAAGGCTGGGAACCCCGGAGAAGCACATTCCCCCTCCCTCCTCTCCCTGCCACCCCGCTATGTCCCTGCCCAGCCCCTTCCCCCCTCAGGCCGGCCACGCAGCACCCAAGGGGGCCCCTGCCAAGGGTGGGGCGTCTCCGACGCAGCCCCCTCCCTGGCAGAGCCCTTCTGGGCCAACCTGAGCGCCAAGCTCCCAGCCCTGCTGCAGCCTCCCCCCCGAACCTCCTGTCCCCAGATCCTCCCCCGCCTGCTGCTGCTCCCCAAGGGGGCAGGCGTGAGCGCCAGGCCCCAGGGCCCCGGGAGGGGAGCCGAGAGCAACCTCTGTGGCCAGGGACACGGCCCGGCTCTCACCGGCTTCCCCGCCCCCGCGTGTCCTTGCCAGGAGAGGGGCAGTGTCCGCTCAGCCGCCATTTCCCTGCTGGGCACCATGCTGAGTGGGGTGAAGGACCCAGACAAAGCGGCCGTGCAGCAGGAACTCACCAGCTGCCTGCTCCCGCTGCTGCTCCACCTGGCAGACGAGGAGCAGAGCGTGATCCTGGTAAGTGCCGCGCTCGGTATTTCCAGAGAGCAAAGCGCCAGAGTCCCCTAGGCCCCACCCGTCTCCAGAGCCCCTGCCCAGCCAGGGCCACTGGGGACGTGCAGGGGCCACAGGGGAGGGCCCCTGGGCTCAGACCCCTTGGGGTCCCAGAGCGGCCTGGCGCTGCCGTTGCCGTCTCTGCGCAGAAGGGCTGAGCTGTGGAGATCCCGTCCGGCTCTCGCCAGCCAGTTCTCAGCCCCTCCCCTGAGCAGCCTCCCTTTGGGAACAAGGGGCAGGAACCTCCCCTGGCAGCGAGAGCAGGAGCCCAAGGAGCAGGGAGGAGGGGACGTGCCCCAGACGCTCCCTCTCTCAGCGAGGCCCCTCGCTCTCCCCTTGTGCTGCAGAGCTGCAAAGTGACCCTCTTCCGCTGCGCCGTGTTCCTCGGCTGGGCCAATCGGAAGAGTCTCTTCTGCAGCCTGGCCTGGGACGGCTCCTCGCAGCTCTTGCCGTGCGTCGGGAAGTGCCTGGTAGGTGTGTTCTTTGGGCCCGCAGAGCAGTGAGTGGGGAGCTCAGGGAGACCTTTCTAGCCCCACCCCCCGAGCACCCAGGGGGTTCTCCACCCCGCTCGTCACGCAGGGACATCAGAGGCAGCCCCTCCTAGAAGGGCTCCCGTGGGGTCCTGCCCCTTTTGCTTGTGGGGTGGGCACAGCGGCTGTGCCCTCCACTCCCCTGCTGCCCTAAGACACTGGGACTGCTGGGCACCCTCTGCATCCGGCCCTTCCGAGAGGGGCAGCTCCATCGTCTGGGCTCCTACTGGCTCTTGCCCTGCCCTCCCTCTGAGCTTCAGCAGCCCTGGCCTGCCCGCTGTGGGCAGATCACGTTGTCTGCACTGAGCATTTCTCCCTGCTCTGTTCCTAGATGGAGAATAACGAGAGGAACATCCCCAGGCTCCTGTTCCAGGCTTTAAAGTATCTGGAAAGCTCCCAGTCGTCCATCCGACATTCTGCAGCCCTGTTCATCGGTAAGCAGAGCAAACCCACGTGAGCTTTTCCCGTGCTTCCTTCAAAGCTCTTTTTCCACTTCCCACTCCGTTCTCTGGGACCAGGGAGAATTTTCACTAGTTTCATTGAACAATCAGTTCAATAGGTTACGATGTTATCACAAACATGCGCTGCCCATCCCGACAGTCTCATCCAATCGCATTAATGGCTCTAGTCTCTC
Source organism: Pelodiscus sinensis (assembly GCF_049634645.1). NCBI lineage: Eukaryota > Metazoa > Chordata > Testudines > Trionychidae > Pelodiscus > Pelodiscus sinensis. The sequence continues at coordinate 1,257,052 of NW_027466048.1, forward strand.
CAGCCTAACCAGCATCTCTTCCTCCTTGTCAGTTCTGGGCTTTCATTGTCTGTCATCCCGCTGAGACACATGGGCACAGACAGACATAGCCCGGATCCGATATGTTTTGTTCTCTGCTTGTGTGGTGGTGAGCCTGGGCCAGGCAGAACTCAGCTTTCCCAAAGGTCCCCCCCGCTATACGTCTTTCAGTGGGCTTACAGCCAAATTAAGTGTCTCCCAAGCACAACTTAGCTTTTTGGGTCACTTGGCTTAAGAGCTGCATCACAATGCCAGTGGGAGGGGGGAAGAGGAGAGCTCCCTGCAGAAGTCGTAAGGACACTGCACATTTAGCATTCTGGGGACACGTCTGTTTGAATTAATAAAAAATGAACATGAACCGAAAGGGGTTTCAGGACAAGCATCAGCCAGCAACTCAGGAGCCTCCTGCAACTGCAAATGTGAAACATGGATATAACATGGAAGAGTTAGTTGAATAAAATATCAGCCCTATTGTGTTTTTGTGTATGATTTAGTCCTTCCCATCCCTAACATGCTGCTTCAAGGTCTGCAGCTTAACACTGGTGATCATGTGCTATTTCCTAAATTAACAGAAGTCAGGTTATCTACCAGAATGACACACAGGGTGCTCTCTTAGCTGGTGTAAAATGCTACTCCCAGCTATAAATTACGATGTGTCACTGAGGAGATTTGCACTAGTGTTTGAAGAAATTTGAAAAGTAATACCAGTGGGAAACTTGATTTAAATCAACGCACCCTGCCTGACAAGCACCAGAATCCGACAGTGGGGATCTGCGTGTGCCAGAATTCACATTTACTGCAAGCTGGAGGGAGCCACTTTGCCATTTGGTCCCTTCCAACTTCTCCTGCCCACAACTTTTTGGCCACATCTCCAGGAAACCAGCAAGATGTAATTTCAGTCTCCTTTGCAATCGGCCTTTCAGTGACTTCTGGGGTCGGATGCTTTCTCCCATGTGCTTCGTGCCACATCGAAGGGCCGGGTATTGAATTTCCCAAGGGCTGTCTTGTGGGAATGGCTGAATCTTTAGCAATTTTCAGGGTTGATGTTGAAAAGTCCTGAGCTCCGGGGTATTCCTTGTCTGTTTAGGAGAGACCATCCACCATTTCGTCTACCTGTTGGCGGAGACAGTGAGTGCAGATGGCATCTTCCGCCTGTGTGAAGGTAAGGAAACAGCTCTGGGCGTTCGGGCATCTGTGGGCAGTATGAGGCCTGAACACAGCTGCCCCAGTGTCTGTCTCTGTCTGGGGACAGTGCTTAAGGGGGAAGAATGGTCTTGCTGGTCAATGTAAGACTGGGAGTCAGGAGATTTGAGCCACCAGGAGCAACTCTGTGCCTCACCTTCCCCACCTGTAAAATGGGGATAAGAACACAAAGGCTCTCAAGGGAGGCCGCCCAGAACTGAAGATGACTAGTCAGTAGGAGGAGGAGAAGGATTCTTACCCTCTGTCACAAAAAGTTCCACCACCTGCTCCCCTCCACTAGAGAGGTTGTAGGCCAGGGACCTTCACCCAGAGTTGGGTTCTTGGCTCCTAGGCCATCCCGTGCGGGCCCCCAGGAAACACCTTTCCCTGCCACCTCTGGAGCACTGAAGGTGGCACAATTGCACAAAGGATTCGGTAGAAGTTAGGAGCCAACGCCCCTTTGTTGCTCTGCACCTAAATGCCAGAGTTACGGTTGCTGTCGTGTTCCCGTGGCAAAGGCCATTCGGAAGCAAAGATTTCCCAGCCACCTGTGACAGCAGCTCTGTGAGTTTTCCAAGCCATTTCCTCTTTCTTTCAGCTTTCCTGGAAGTGCCTTTAAGATCAGACAGGACCACAGCGATCGTCCTGAATGAACATTTTAAATGGCTGCAGAAGCTTGCGAACCTCGTGTGGGGTGCGTTTTGATTAGGGAGCGGCACCGACACAGAAGGACTCTTCATCCTGCCACGGTACGTACAACACACGGGAGCAGCTCTTTGGAGCCGGGGCTGGGCCGTGGGGTGGGTATTCACAAGGGACATCAGCTTCCGTAGCAGAGTCCAGCCCAGAGACACCTGGGAAGACGTTCCTAGACTCTCGCAAAGCCAGGGCCCTGGGCAGCCAATGGGGGTACGTCTACACTACAACGCTCATTCGAACTAATGCATCCAGACTAAAAAACTAGTTCGAATTCGCGTTTTGCTAATTCGAACTAGCATGTCCACATTAAGTGGACCCTGAACCGCGGTTAAGGCTGGCTGGAAGCACTGCCGGCAGGGCATCAGATGAGGACTTAGAGCATGGAGCTGCTGTCACAGGCTAGCCAAGGGCTGTGCTTAAAGCGACCCGACCCCCACCCCAGACAGACAGTTCTCAGGGGTGCCCCGCTTGCAAAGCAGTCCTGGCTTGGAGTGCCCTGAGTGCCCACACTGGGCACATCACAGCACTCGGCCATCAGACCGGCTGCACTTGCCGCAGGCTGCCATCTGGGGAGGGGGGCAATTGGGGGGCTGCAGAAGAGCTTCCACCCCCAGAAGCCTGCAGAGCCAGCCCAGTCCTCACCATCGGGGGCTCATACCCCATTCCTCCCTCACCTCCTTCCACTTACCCTTCCCTAGCCCCCCTTCCTGATGTACAAAATAAAGAAAACGTGTGGTCAAAAATAGAATCTCTCTTTATTGAACAAAACTGGGGGAGACTGGGAAAAGGAGGTGGGAGAGGGAAAGAGAGAGGGTGGGAGAGGGGAGGGCAACTAAAATGATGAGGGGTTTGGAACAGGTCCCATATGAAGAGAGGCTAAAGAGACTGGGACTTCTCAGCTTAGAAAAGAGGAGACTGAGGGGGGATATGATAGAGGTCTATAAAAGCATGAGTGGTGTAGAGAGGGTGCATAAAGAAAAGTTCTGCATTAGTTCCCATAAAGAAGGACTAGAGGACACCAAAGGAAAGGAATGGGTAGCAGGCTTCAAACTAGTAACAGAAAGCTGTTCTTCACAAAGCAAAGAGTCAACCTGTGGAACTCCCTGCTGCAGGAGGCTGTGAAGGCTAGAACTAGAACAGAGTTTAAAGAGAAGTGAGATAAAGTGATGGAGGTTGGGTCCATGGAGTGGTGGTATTAGCCAGGGGGTAGGAGTGGTGTCCCTGCCCAAAGTTTGTGGAAGGCTGGAGAGGGATGGCACGAGACAAATGGCTTGGTCATTGTCTTCGGTCCATCCCCTCCGGGGTACCTAGTGTTGGCCACTGTCGGCAGACAGGCTACTGGGCTAGATGGACCCTGACCCAGTACGGCCATTGTAAGCTCAGGGCTCAGGGTCGGGAGTCTCAGTGGACCCCCTTGATTTTCATGCACACCTGCTCCTGGGTGGCCAGGCTGGCAGCTCTCCTGACCTAGACGGCCACTTTCCTGTGCCTAGTGCGGAGATCGTGGACAAGGTCCACGATGTCTGCACTAGCCCAGGCGGGTGCCCGCCTCTTGCGGTCCAGGGCAAGCTCCCGGGAGCCGCCAGCCTGGTCCCGGGAAGAGGGGGAAGGCTGGGGGGCATCGGGTGGGTGGCTCGATCCGTGCCAGGTGCAGGGTCTGCTGGCTGGGTGCTGGCAGGCTTGCACCTGGCACGGGCACCGTAGCCAGCCCGTGCCCCTTTAAGGGGTCCGGGGCCGGGATGGGGGCAATAGAGTTTCCCTGGTGTTGTCCAGAGTGGCCACCAAGGAAACCTGGGGAGGGCTAGCCTCCCACTAGTTTGAATTAAGGGTCTACACAGCCCTTAATTCGAACTAGTAAATTCGAACTAGGCTTAATCCTCGTGGAATGAGGATTACCTAGTTCGAACTAAGTGCTCCGTAAATTCGAATTAAATTCGAACTAACGGAGCGCTAGTGTAGCGCCTATGAAAGTTAGTTCGAACTAACGTTAGTTCGAACTAACTTTGTAGTGTAGACATACCCATAGATAGTTGGGTTTGTGATGACCGGGAGACCCGTATGGTCACTTGCCTGCCTGGTGCGAAGGTTGCAGATCTCTCGAGGCATCTACATAGACTTATGTGTAGTGCTGGGGAGGAGCCGGTGGTTGTGGTACATGTAGGTACCAATGACATAGGGAAGGGTAGGAGAGATGTCCTGGATGCCAAATTTAGGCTGCTAGGAAAGAGACTGAAATCCAGGACCCCTATGGTGGGATTCTCGGAAATGCTTCCAGTTCCACGCGCAGGGCCAGGTAGGCAGGCAGAGCTTCAGAGTCTCAATGCGTGGATGAGACGATGGTGTAGGGAAGAGGGGTTTGGATTTATTAGGAACTGGGGACACTTTTGGGAGAAGGGGAGCCTATACAGGAAGGATGGGCTCCACCTAAACCAGGGTGGAACCAGACTGCTGGCACTAAACCTTAAAAAGGCCGTAGAGCACTTTTTAAACTAAGAAATGGGGGAAAGCCGACTGGTGCGGAGATGCACATAAATCGGATGGAGACTTCTCTTAGAGGAGAATCCATCGATAGAGATTCTTTAAGCTATAGTCAGAAAGAGAGGAGGGGAGACGACAAACCATAGGCCAGAGCAGACAAACAACCGCATACAAAGGAATCCAATGCATCAGGGAAGGGCAGACAAATAAGCAGTGGCAAATTTTTAAAGTGCTTCTACACAAATGCTAGGAGTCTGACTAATAAGATGGGTGAACTAGAGTACCTCGTATTAAAGGAGGAGATTGACATAATAGGCATCACTGAAACCTGGTGGAATGAGGAAAATCTGTGAGACACAATCATACCGAGATATAAAATATATCGAAAGGATAGAGCAGGCCGGGTGGGTGGTGGAGTGGCACTGTATGTGAAAGATAATGTAGAATCAAATGAAATAAAAATATTAAATGAATCAACATGTTCCATAGAATCGCTCTGGATAGTAATTCCATGCTCCAATAATAAGAAATTAGCAGTTGGGATATATTACCGACCACCTGACCAGGACAGCGATATTGACATTGAAATGCTGAGGGAGATTAGCGAGGCTACCAAAATAGAGAACTCTATAATAATGGGGGATTTTAATTATCCCCATGTTGACTGGATACATGTTACCTTAGGAAGAGAAGCAGAGAGAAAATTTCTCAATGGCTTAAATGACTGCTTCTTGGAGCAGCTGGTGCAGGAACCCACCAGGGGAGAGGCAATACTCGATTTAGATCTGAGTAGAGTGCAGGATCAGGTCCAGGAGATAACTGTTACAGGACCGACTGGGAATAATGACCATAATTTAATAACATTTAACATGCCTGTGGTGGGAAGAACACCCCAGCAGTCCAACACCCTGGCACTTAATTTCAAAAAGGGGAATTACACAAAAATTAGGAGGTTAGTTAAACAGAAATTAAAAGGCACAATGACTAGAGCCAAATCCCTGCAAGCTGCATGGAAACTTTTTAAAGACACTATAATAGAGGCCCAACTTAAATGTATACCCCAAATTAAAAAACATAGCAAGAGACTGGTAAGTCTAACTTCAATACCGGGCAAATTAGTCGAAACAATAGTAAAGAATAAATTTGTGAGGCATGTAGAAGAACATAATTTCTTGGACAAAAGTCAACATGGGTTCTGTAAAGGGAAATCATGTATTACTAATCTATTAGGGTAGATCGACGGAGGCATGTAGATTAGTTTATTCGAAAAAGGGAAATGAAGCCTCGATTAAAATAATCGCGGCTTCATTTAAATTTAAATGGCTGCCGCGCTGAGCCGACAAACAGCTTATCAGCAGCTTGTCGGCAGATCGGGGCAGTCTGGACGCGCCGCGGTCGACAAGGAAGCCTTTGTCGATCAGCGCAGGTAAACCTGGTTTCACGAGGCATACCTGCGCCGATCGACAAAGGCTTCCTTGTCGACCGCGGCACATCCAGACTGCCCCGATCTGCCGACAAACAGCTGATCAGCAGAGCGGGGCAGCCATTTAAATTTAAATGAAGCCGCGATTATTTTAATCGCGGCTTCATTTCCCTATGCCGATCTGTCTAATCTACATGCCTCCGTCGACGGCCATCCCTAGAGAGGGATGGCAAGAGACAAATTGCTTGATCATTGCCTTCGGTCCAGCCTCTTTGGGGCACCTGGTGCTGGTCACTATCGGCAGACAGGCCACTGGGCTAGATGGACCTTTGGTCTGACCCAGTACAGCCATTCTTATGTTCTTACGGCAAACAACCTTTTCACACTTTCCCCCAGGTTATCTAGGTAGACACCATCACAAGGCAAACATGGATCCCGTTCAGCAGTAAAGAGCGATGGTCATCACTGCAAACAATTCACAACTTATGTCCAGGGCCTAGCCAGGAGCCGCTAGAGCAAGAAGAACGTGTGGAGGCCATGAACACAGAGGTGAGTGAAACACCTGAGTGGAGATGCTAGCAGCAATCGATTCTTCTGACAGAGAGAAATGCCAGTTCTGGACCCAGGCGACAAGCAGAGACTGGCAGGACTGCAGCTATGGGACAACGACCAGTGGCTGCAAAACTTGTGCATGCATAAGGCGACTTTCATGGAGGTTTCCTTCCCTGAGGTGCAGCAGTGCCAGAATGAGACTGGCTTTGATAGTTGAGAAGCGAGTGGTAATAGCCATGTGGAAGTTAGCAAGGCCAGGCAGCTACCGGTCAGCTGGAAATTAATTCAGAGCGGGGGAATAAGACGATGGGAGGCTGCTGTGATCCAAGCAGCCAGTGATCCAAGTAGCAACGAAGGACAGTAACTCTGGGAAACATGCAGGCCATAGTGGATGGCTTTGCTGCAATGCAGTTCCCTAATGGTGGTGGGGTGGCAGATGAAACATACATTCCTATCTTGATTCCTGGCCACTATCCCAAAGAGCTCATAACTGGGAAGTGGTAGTTCTTGCTGGTGCCATGGGCTTTGGTGGATCACAAAGGCCGTTTCACTGGCATCAATATGGGATGGTCAGGAAAGGAGCATGACATGCGCATCTATAGGAACTTTGGTTTAGTCAGAAAGGTACAAGGTGGAATTTTCTTCCCACCTGGGAATCTTGCATTGGAGGCATTGAAATGCCAATTGTGATTCTTAGAAGCCCAGCCTCCCCTTCTTGCTGTGGCCCCTGAAGCAGTACGCAGGCAGCCTGGACATCAGTAGGAAGCAGCTCAGCTATAGGCCGAGCAAATGCAGAATGGTGGTAGAAAGAGCTTTTGGACGTTTAAAGGGAAGGTTTTGCCGTCTATTGACTGGGTTAGACCTCAGTATAAGCAGCATTCCCATTGTTGTAGCAGCCTCTTGTGAGCTCCCTAAAATTTTATGTCAGGGTAGGAGCATATTAAAAGTGCTGACCTGTATATTTTACACAGCCCTGTCCCCGATCTGCCATGCACCACAAGCAATAACCATACTGTTGCTGAGAAATCCGGCCTCTCCCATGCCTGTACAGGCATGTCAGCCGCTCTGTTTGCTGCCTCAAGATCTGCTCCTGGGTCTTGGTTTCACATTCCATGCACGTTATCCTCTCCTCATGCTCCGCGCATCTTCTGCAGCATCGTTCTCCTCTGCCCATTTAACCTCACCCTGCCCATGCGGGTGGGTTGCATTTGCTCATGGAATGTCATTCCGTTATGTTCTCGCCTTCAGATCTGTTCTAGCTGAACAGTTGGATGAGCCAGGGGAGTGGGCCTCAAGCTCACTGTTGCATCCTCTCCAAGAAAACAAGGGAAGGGCAGACGCTAGAGAAGACACATTGCAGAATGCAGAAACTAATCTCTGAGCATAAAAGAACATTTGTCCGACACAACAGGCGTGTGTTAGTTACAAGGCAAAAGGCGTCCTTTAAGCAGGCTCCATGCAGCAGATACAGCACAGAGGTCTTAAGGGAGCTGCTGGACTTGATTTGGTGGTAGGCATGGTAGGGAACAGTCTGGGGCTCGCTCTACTAACTCTGCTTTGAAAACACGGTGGTTGAAGCTCCCATAGCTAGGCAAGGGCCTATGTGTGCAAAGGGGCCCAGAGTGGCATGGAGACAGGGAGGGAGTCTCGTGGCCACCACATGTTCAGGCGCAGGAAAGAGTCTGTTCCCCAGAGCTGAGCCCTGTGAAAGCCCCAAAGCTCGGCTCTCTCACCAACAGGTGGAAGATATCACCTCCCCCACCGAGTCTGTCTAGGGAGACCGAGAATTGTCTTGCAGCTTGGGTGGGAAAACGCCCCCTACAAACATAGTCACCGCTCCAAAATAAACCCACTAACTCATTTCTGTTGTACAGGAAAAAACTCCAGGCCCATGTGGCGACTCTGAGGGAAAGGAGAGCGAAGCTGCTGGGGTTAAAGGAGACCAGTGAGCAGAGAAGCCAGCAGTACCTGGTAGGTGTCTGTTGTTTTTCCCTGGCTGGGAGACGTAGTTGAGACTTAGGATTGTTTATTGTTAGATTTCTCTGTGGCCTTGGTGAAGGTGGGTTTATGTGAGTTTCTCCGTTCTCACGGGATAGTGTGTGCGTGCTGCAAATATTCTCTCCCTTGAAAAAATGGAAGCTGCATTTGAATGAATGAATGAATGAATTTCTATTCACTGTGACGTTCATAAACAACTTCTCCCAAAACACAAGGGTTGTTTCCCAGGAGACTAGGACACAGGCCCTTATGGGATATTGGGAGCAAAGTGTAAAAAAGTCCCCCCCTTGTGATGAAAACATACAGTCAAGTATCCGGCTGTGAAGGATTCAAGGTTTTGAACCCCAGTCAGGGGAGCTGACACCCTTGACAACCCCCTAAGCAAGGTGTTCATGTGTGTGTGGGGGGGGGGGGGAGGCAGCGCCATGTTCCTGGAAGGGGACAGTCCCATATTTAAAAGCTGTTCCCAGTGTTCTGACTTTGTCCCGTATTCCCCCGGAGCGGCCAGCACTCAGCAGGGTTTTGGGGGTTGGAAACCTGCAGCTTGCGGGACACCAGCAGCACACGAGCCAATTTTCTGTGGCCCCTTCCCACCGCAGAGCAGGGAGCTTGTGCTGCAGCTTCCGGCTGGGAAGGGGAAGGGGTGGGAAAGGTGCATGCGAGTCCCTGGGGCTGCCCCTGCCCAGCCTGGGGATGCAATTCCTGGGAGCCAAGGGAAAGCCCCAGCGTGTGCCTCCTCTGTGCATGACTCCCCCCTCTCCCCAGAGGAGGGAAAGCCCTGGTACACGCCTCCTCTGGAGACCCCCCCCCCCGTCCCACCACACCATGCCACTCCAGTTCTCAGCACACCACAGACCTGGGGGAGAGGAGCAGCCACTGCACTTCCAGAACCCCCAGAAGTGGCGCGTGGCTGGACTCCCATCCACCTCACGGGAAGCCGCCACTATCTCCATTGTCACTGGAGGTGGGCAGTGGGACTCCTTGGGGTGGGGGAAATCAGAGGGGGGCCTCCCAAACAGCTCATGAACGACTGTTCGCACCCTCGCAATTTGACCAGTTGGTCACGATTGACGGGTTGGTGACCATCGCCATAGCGACTGGGGGTCAGGCTGGGCTGGGAGTTTGCACAGGAAGCTGGAGGCTGCAGCCCTGTGGGTGTTCAGGTTGGGGTTGGGGTGTCAGAGCATCCAGCATCAGGGGCTCTCTCCTGCTAAAGGGCTCTGCTCAGCCAGGACAGGGCTCCCAGCCAGCCTCAGGCAACTCCCCTTCCACTGCCCTGATGCCAGGGTGAGGGGCACAGCCTGTCTGAAAGGGAAGTGTCGGGCCCTGTCACTTGTGGTCTGGGTCCCTCGCCCACAATCCCCATGAGGCAGGGGAGGAGCCCAGGGTGCACAGTCCTGAAATGCAGAGTTTGTGTCCTCGTCTCCCTGTGGCACCCACGGGTGTTTGTTAGCTGGGCCTTAGCCCCGCCCCTTCACCATGAGGCCACACCCCCTGCTCCTTCTCATCCCCCCTGGGGCCCAGTCCCTCCAGCTGCCCTGACTGGCCTGCCCTGGGCTGGGGACACAGGCTAGGGACTGCTCTTGGGTGCTCCAGCCTCTGCCCAGAGCAGGTGGATGGTCCTGGACAGCCCTTGTCCAGCCTGGCTCTGACGTCCATCCCGGGGGATGTGGGGGGTTCTTTGTGCTTTTCATTTTCACTTTTTCTTCCTGGTTTTAAATGCCTTTTGGGGCGGGGCAGGATCTCTCTTTGTTTTACTTTGGGGGAGACTTTCCAGTTTCCCGGAGTACGATTTCCCTCGTGGGTTTGTTTTTTTCTTTCCTTCCCATCCCACTTCTTTTTTTCCCCATTTCTGCTTCCTGGCCAATCAGTTTCAAAAAGAAAAGAATTTGCAAGGAGAACAGGGGGAGAAATTGTGATTTAAAAGAAAACAAGCCAGATGCTGTGTCTCCGAGGCAGCACTCAAGGCAGCAGGCGTGGGACAGAGCATCTCTAGGCCCAGAGACCGGGGCATGGGTCTGTTCCCAGGCACTTACCCACACGGCTCAGCACGATCACAGTCAAGGCCAGAGAGACGCACCCGGTGCCCAGCGCCACTAGGCAGTGTCGGTACCTGAGGGGAGCAGGCGGGGGAGCTGGAACAGAGGGGTTCAGAGCACAGGGTCAGCAGCTGCCACAGCAGGATCAGAGCTATGTCACCACTAGTACTGGAGGCAGATCCACAGCTGGTGCCAACCCAGCCCACAGAGCTCACAAGCAGCAGGTCAGTGGCACAGAGACTGGTTTTCTGCACTTAAAGGCTCCTCGCCCAATCGCAGGCCGTGTCAGTCAGCTGCAGCCCGACTGCCAACCCTGGGACCAGATCCAGCTGCTGGGAGTTACCTGAAGTGCTGCACTGATGTGAGAGAATTTATCCTGATTCACACCCTTGGAAATCCATCCCTGTCAGAGTGCAGGGCACGAGCAAAGTCCGTTCTCATAACAGTGGTGGCCGCACACACCAGCTGGGATCAGGACCCTGCGGTGCTGGGCGCTGCACAGACGCAGCGAGAGACAGTCCCTGCCCCAGCTGGGACACAGAGCCCAAGGTTGGCAGGGGAGGGCCTTGCAGCCAGTACCTTGGTTCTCAGCTGCAGACGAGCTACCCCGCTGGGGGCAGGGGTCCAACCCCATGCCCCTGTCCTTGTGCTGCATCGTCCCCAAGCAGAGCGACAGTCGAGCTGTCTAGGACAGAGGGGGTGGGACAGGGCGGTGATCCTGCTACAGCGGAAGCATCTGCCCTCATACTGCAAAGCACTTGGCTCCTGGAGGCAGTTCAGGGCTAGGACAGGTGCTTGGGGTTCAGGAGGGGGTTCAGGATACAGGAGGGCAAACTGCTGGTTCAGAGAGGGGATTCAGGGCAGGGGTTCAGGGCGCTGACAAAGTTTTGATCAGAGTAACGAACATTTCAATGTTTGCCCAATTTGGGGCAAAACCAAATGTTGAAATATTGGAATTACCAGTTGATTTGTTTTCTATCAAAGACACACAGCAGTGAGAGAGAGAGGGAGGTGCACCAAGGGAGACCTAGTGAGAGACTCTGTGAAAGAGAGTTTTGTCCTTGAGGCTACGTCTTCACTGCATTCTTATTTTGGAATAAGCTATTCCGGAGGAGATATTCCAAAATATCTTATTTCAAAATAGCGTGTCTACACTACAGGGAAGCCTCACAATTAGTCCAAGGCAGGCTTCTCTAATGTGGATGCACTGTCTCGATTTAGACCCCCCCAGGAGGCACTGGGGAATAATTACTTTGAATGGCCCTGGGGAGGAGTTATTTTGAATTAGCAGCAGTGGAGCATCCACACTACCGCTATTCCGAAATAGCTATTTTGGAATCAACGTTATTCTTTATGGAATGAAGTTTACAGACATCAGAATAAGCTGTCTGTTATGTCAAATGTATTTTGATAACGGAATTGCTATGTAGATGCTATATAGGAAGCCTAATCCGAACTACCTAGTCCGTGCCGCATGTAGCCGCGGGCACGGAGTCCGAACTAGCCGGCATTTAAAAATAGCGGCGCCTGGCAAGATGCAAATGAAGCCCGGGAAATTCAAATCCCGGGCTTCATTTGCAACTTCGGTTGCCTACATTAACCACCCTAGTTCGAACTAGGGTGGTAGTGTAGACATACCCTCTGTACCTAGGAGCAAGTCACAGAATTACACTGAGCCTTAGTTTCCCAAATGTAAAATGGAGTTCATGCCTCCTTTCTCTGTACTGTTTGTAACTTTTTTGGGGCAGGGCTTGTCTCTCTATGGCTGTGTCTACATTGGCACCCTTTTCCAGAAAAGGGATGCTAATGAGACCAGTCGGAATTGCAAATGCCCCGGGGATTTAAATTTCCCCCCCGGCATTTGCATGAACATGGCTGCCGCTTTTTTCCAGCTCGGGGCTTTGCCGGAGAAAAGCGCCATCTAGACAGGTATTTTCGGAAAATAAACCCTTTTCCGGAAGATCCCTTATTCCTACTTAAAATCAGGAATAAGGGATCTTCCAGAAAAGGATTTATTTTCCGAAAGATACCTGTCTAGACTGCACTATGCAAATTCCATATCTGATTTTGATTGAATTTCAAAATAGGCTGTTTCGAAATTTGGTGCATCGACACAGCACCAGACTTCAAAATAACACGCTATTTTGAGACATCTCTTAACCCTCATGGAATGAGTGTGACTGGGATGCCGAAATAGCACGCCTGTTGTCTGAAAAATATTTTGAAATAATGGGCAGCTTGTTATGATGTGTGGTAGCTATTTCAGGATACCTCCAGTGTCCCAAAATAGCTGTACAGTGTAGACCTACTCCTATTCCTCGTGAAATGACGGTCACAGGAGTCGGAGTTGTAAGCAGTCCTCTGGCTGCATGTTATTTCAGCATTATCATATATATAGTAGCCCAGTGTCTGAGAGTCTATAACGCTGTAGCGTTACAAACTCGCCTCTGGGGGGTGTTCCAGACTGGTTATAGTAGCTGTAGCGTTACAGACTCACCTCTGGGGGGTGTTCCAGACTGGTTATAGTAGCTGTAGCGTTACAAACTCGCCTCTGGGGGGTGTTCCAGACTGGTTATAGTAGCTGTAGCGTTACAAACTCGCCTCTGGGGGGTGTTCCAGACTGGTTATAGTAGCTGTAGCGTTACAAACTCGCCTCTGGGGGGTGTTCCAGACTGGTTATAGTAGCTGTAGCATTACAGACTCACCTCTGGGGGGTGTTCCAGACTGGTTATAGTAGCTGTAGCGTTACAGACTCGCCTCTGGGGGGTGTTCCAGGCTGGTTATAGTAGCTGTAGCATTACAGACTCGCCTCTGGGGGGTGTTCCAGACTGGTTATAGTAGCTGTAGCGTTACAGACTTGCCTCTGGGGGGTGTTCCAGACTGGTTATAGTAGCTGTAGCGTTACAGACTTGCCTCTGGGGGGTGTTCCAGACTGGTTATAGTAGCTGTAGCGTTACAAACTCGCCTCTGGGGGGTGTTCCAGACTGGTTATAGTAGCTGTAGCGTTACAAACTCGCCTCTGGGGGGTGTTCCAGACTGGTTATAGTAGCTGTAGCGTTACAAACTCGCCTCTGGGGGGTGTTCCAGACTGGTTATAGTAGCTGTAGCGTTACAGACTCGCCTCTGGGGGGTGTTCCAGACTGGTTATAGTAGCTGTAGCGTTACAGACTTGCCTCTGGGGGGTGTTCCAGACTGGTTATAGTAGCTGTAGCGTTACAGACTTGCCTCTGGGGGGTGTTCCAGACTGGTTATAGTAGCTGTAGCGTTACAGACTCGCCTCTGGGGGGTGTTCCAGACTGGTTATAGTAGCTGTAGCGTTACAGACTTGCCTCTGGGGGGTGTTCCAGACTGGTTATAGTAGCTGTAGCGTTACAGACTCGCCTCTGGGGGGTGTTCCAGACTGGTTATAGTAGCTGTAGCATTACAGACTCGCCTCTGGGGGGTGTTCCAGACTGGTTATAGTAGCTGTAGCGTTACAGACTCACCTCTGGGGGGTGTTCCAGACTGGTTATAGTAGCTGTAGCGTTACAGACTCGCCTCTGGGGGGTGTTCCAGACTGGTTATAGTAGCTGTAGCATTACAGACTCGCCTCTGGGGGGTGTTCCAGACTGGTTATAGTAGCTGTAGCATTACAGACTTGCCTCTGGGGGGTGTTCCAGACTGGTTATAGTAGCTGTAGCGTTACAGACTCACCTCTGGGGGGTGTTCCAGACTGGTTATAGTAGCTGTAGCGTTACAGACTCGCCTCTGGGGGGTGTTCCAGACTGGTTATAGTCGCTGTAGCGTTATAGACTCGCCTCTGGGGGGTGTTCTTGCCTCCCACCATGGTGCTCGGCTGAGTTCTGTGCCGCTCAGCTGGGCTGCGGTGGGGGAGCAAGCAGTGCAAGCGCGGCGGCCCAGATGAGCGGTACAGAAGGCAGCCGAGCGCCACAGCGGGAGGGGAAGGAGGGCGGGGCGGTGATGTACACGGCCCCACCCCCTGGCTGTGTACGTCACTGGGGTAGGGTGTAAAAAAACCCAGACACCCTTGATCGAGGGACTGGCTGGGAGAGGAGCGGGCTGGCTGGGGGGGAAGCAGATATTGGGGGGAGGGGCAGAGGCAGCAGTAGCTGGCCAGGGGAGAATGGAGCTTGGGTGGCTGGTGGGAAGCAAAGCTGGTGGGGCGTGGGGGGTGGGAGTCAGGGGCAGTGAGGCTGGCCATGGGAAATCAGGAGGAGGAACTGGCTGGTGGGAGAGGGAATTGGTTTGCGGGGAGCCGGACTCACCCAGGCGCATGCAGATCCCAGGGTGCTGTCCGCCACACTCATGCATCCCCTACAGAGACAGAGGAGAGCGGAGAGAGAGTGAGAGGCAGGAGGGGGAGAAGAGAAAGAGAGAGACAGAGAGGCTATGTCTAGACTGCAGGCTTCTTTCGAAAGAGCGCGTCTAGACTACAATGCGCGGATCGAAAGATCGATCTGCTATTTCGAAAAAGAGCGTCCAGACTGCCGGACGCTCTTTCGAAATTGAAAGCCACCCGGAACTGCTTTTGCCAGGGCATGGGGGCAGCATTTCCTTCCGGGTGCTGCCTGCCTGCCCTTTGCAGAGACGCGTGGTGAGAGGGACACTCCTGAACACCCGTTGCTCTGCTCCTGCAGCTGCCTTTGCTGTCCCTCGAGGAAGTAAGCAAGGCATTGCAGTGCTGCTTTGGAGTGCTCAGCTTCCTGGGACACCCCAGCAGCTTTTGTTTTTTGAGGTTTTTCTGCTTGCAGACCCTTATTTGTGGCATGGAGCCAGAGCTGCCCCTGGGCAGGCGATGGCCCCACACCACCATACTGCAGCTGTTGCTGCATCTTCGTGAGACAATCATGAGGCTCCTTCCCGAGCTGGACCCAGACCAGAGGGACGAGGGGTTCCCCCGTCCGGCAGCCACACTGCCCTTGCCTCCGAACTTTTTCGTGGACAGGCGTGTTTGGAGGTTTGACACCAGCTCTGACTGGTGGGACCGGCTCGTGATGGAGATCTGGGATGACCAAGACTGGCTACGCAATTTCCGGATGCGAAAGACCACTTTCCAGGAGCTGTGTACCTGGCTCGCCCCTGCTCTGCAACGGCAAGACACCCAACTGCGGCCCGCCATCCCCCTGGAAAAGAGGATCGCCATTGCCCTCTGGAAGCTGGCAACCCCCGACAGCTACCGCTCCGTGGGACACCAATTTGGCGTGGGCAGGTCTACCGTAGGATCCATCCTGATGGAGGTAAGTCATTGTCTGGGGACAGTCACAGTTTGGGGTGGGGGGAAGGGAGACTGTCAGGAAGGGCCAAGTGGAGTGGGAGTGGGAGGGAGCTCCTCCACTCACCCTGAATTGTTGGGGGGGGGGGGTTCTGAGGAGGGGATTCCCGGGCTGTTTGTTTGAGAGGGAAGGTGGGCGGTGGGTTCTCCTCCTAAGACATAAGGCACCCCTTCTAACACTTTGTTGTCTGTCTCGTTCTGTAGGTGGTGAGGGCCATCAATTCGGAGCTGCTCAACAGACTTATCTGTCTACCGGATCTGGACAGCGTCATGGCCGGCTTTGCTGCCCTCGGCTTCCCCAATTGCGGAGGAGCGCTCGATGGGACACACATTGCCATCCGTGCACCGCCCCATCGAGCAGCCCAATTCATCAATAGAAAGGGCTACTTTTCTATGGTCCTCCAGGCCCTGGTCGACCATCGTGGACAGTTTTCGGACATTTGTGTTGGGTGGTCAGGGCGGGCACACGATGCCCGCATCTTCAGGAACTCGTACCTCTACCGGAGGCTTCAGGCAGGAACATTTTTCCCCCATCGCCAGTTTGCGGTTGGGGATGTGCACATGCCGGTGTGCATAGTGGCTGATGCCGCCTATCCCCTGATGCCGTGGCTGATGAAGCCCTACACCGGCCACCTGGATGCGAGCAAGGAGCAGTTTAATGCTCGCCTTAACCGGGCTCGCAACCAGGTGGAATGTGCGTTTGGCCGTTTAAAGGGCAGATTCCGGTGCTTGCTCACACGCCTCGACATGGGGGAGACCAACATCCCCGAGGTGGTGGCCGCGTGTTGCGTCCTCCATAACCTCGTGGAGAGGAAAGGGGAGGCCTTCCTACCAGGGTGGGGGAGAGCTGCTGATGCCCAGGAGAGGCTCTTTGCCCAGCCCCGGACAGCTGCCATCCGCCAGGCTCACCGGTCTGCAGTTGGCATCCGGGAGGCCCTCCGGGAGCAATTCTCCAGTGGAGGCCACTGAGTGCACTGAGGGGCTTCTGCCTGGGGACTGGGCCCTGGCCCCCAATAGAAGCTTCCCTCCACAACCCATCTCCTGACCCAGTTTGGACACATCACTTACACCAGGGTGTGTTTCAAAATAAAATGTTCTCTTTACTTATTTATAATTTTGTACATATTATCAAACAATGTGGCAAACATAACAAAAATTTTTTTCATTTTTGTTGTTGCCAAACTATATACAATAAACAAACAGTTCCTTTAACCCTTTGTTTGTGCTTTAACTGGGGTGATGGGGGTGATTGAAACCTGGAGGGGGGAAGGGGACTGGAAACCTGGAGGGGGGAAGGGGACTGGAAACCTAGAGGGGGGAAGGGGATCAGGTTGAACGGGGCTTGGCAGATTTCCCTTTCCTGGCTGGGCCTCGTGTTTGGGGTGCTCCCCGGCTACGGGATCGGGTGATGCACCTGTCGGTTGGCTGGCTGCTGGGGGGCTCTTGGGACGTGGAAGCCTGGGGGAGAGGAGGGCCAGGGGGAGAGAGGGGCTGGGGAGCTGGGGGGGCTGGGGGAGAGGGAGGTCCAAGGGGGGAAAGGGCTGCTGTTGTGGAAGGGGGGTTTGGTGGGGTGGGGTCATGGGGTGCTGGAGGAGCAGGACCAGGCACAGCAGCAGGCAAGCCGCTGACCTCCCTCAGGGTGGCGTACAGCACCGTGCGCTGCAGGACCAGCTCATTCATGAGCCGATCACGCCACCGCTCCTCTGCCTCCGCCCTCTGGAGCAGGATGGCGTTCTGCTCCTGCACAGCCTCGACGTGCTGCCGGAGGATGTCGGCGTAGACACGCCTGTGTCTGCGGCTCCCATGTCTCCGAGGTGGAGATGGAGATGGAGGTGGGGCTGGGGTGCTGCGGCCCTCTTCCACGGCTGGTCTGGCTGTGGAGGAAAAGAAGAAGACACAATCAGTCCTATAAACTGGACTCTGTAGCACTTACAATACTAACAGGATGGTTTATTAGGGGATGAGCTTTCCAGGGCCAGACCCACTTCCTCAGATCAGAGTAACACGGCTACATTTCTATCACAATCAGTCATGTGTGCAACAGCTGTCCAAAAGGGCATGCCCTCTCCCTTGAGACAGGGGAAGCAGACATTCTGAAGGTCACACTGTGTGTGTGTGTGTGTGACCTGGGCATCAGCCTGAGCATGACAGGTTTCCCTTGTGCATCACCCACTGTGCACCCACCCACCTTCCTCTCCCCCCCCCCCCGGGTGTGACACAACCTCACTGTACTCACCTGCTGCTTCCTCTCCCGCGCCAGATGACGCCTGGGAGGCCTCAGAGGTCTGGGTGACTGGCTCCAGGGTGAGGGTCGCCGTCTCCTCGGTGTCCTCCTCCTCTGGGCCCATGTCCCCGTCTCCAGACTGCTGTAGCTCCCGCTCTGGAGCGTCCACCACCGGGTCTGCCAGTCCGGACTGCATGAACCGCCGTGGTGTGCGTGCTTCTGCACTGCCACCCAGGATCTGGTCCAGCTCTGGGTAGTAGGGGCAGTAGTGGGGGGCTGCCCCAGACCGGGAGCTCTCCTCCCTGGCTTTGGCGTAGCCCTGCCGCAGCTCCTTCACTTTGGAGCGCACCTGGTCCTGGGTGCGGGGGTAGTGGCCCTTCTGGGCCAGGGCTTCAGCCATGCGGCCATAAATGTCGGCGTTTCGCCACCGGCTTTTGAGGGCCTGTAAGGTCTCCTCCTCTCCCCACAGCTCCAGCAGGCTCTTGATCTCTGCGCCAGACCAGGATGGTGCCCGGCGCTTGGAGCCCTTGGCTGGGTCCCCAGAAGGCTCGGAGGAAGGGCCAGGACGCTCTTGGGGCTGTGACATGCTGCAGCAAAGTAGCCGTGTGCTCTGGCTCCTTCTCTGCAACAAGTGTCTGTGAGGGTGCCTGTCCCTTTAAGGAATGGCTGCAGCCAGGAACCGCAGACATGCAACCCATGGCCCAGATTGTCCACCAGGGCTTGTTCCTGGAGGCCAATAATTTCGAAAGAAAGGGCTCCCCCCGTCCAGACTCACGTTCTTTTGACGGATCTCCCTCGAAAAAGGCGTTCTTCCTCGTGAAACGAGGTTTACCGCCGTCGAAAGAAAAGCCGTGTTCTTTCGATTTAATTTCGAAAGAACGCGGCTTGAGTCTGGACGCAGGGGAAGTTCTTTCGAAAAAAGGCTACTTTTTTCGAAAGAACCCCTGAGTGTGGACACGGCCAGAGAGGCAGAAGGCGGAGGAGAGCTGGGGGTGGGGGAGGCAGTAGGATGAGGAGAGAGAGAGAGACAGAGCGAGAGACCGGAGGCTCAGAAGAGAAGACCGACATGAAGGAGAGACCTGAAAATCCCGTCTTATGCCGGGCTAATTGGCTAGTCATATCTATAGTAGCCCCATGTCTGTGAGGGTATGTCTACACTACCCCGCTAGTTCGAACTAGCGGGGTAATGTATGCATACCGCACTTGCTAATGAAGCCCGGGATTTGAATTTCCCGGGCTTCATTAGCATAAGCGGGGAGCCGCCATTTTTAAATCCCCGCTGCTTCGAACCCCGTGTAGCGTGGCTACACGGGGCTCGAACTAGGTAGTTCGGACTAGGGTCCTATTCCGAACTACCGGTACTCCTCGTGAAACGAGGTGTACCGGTAGTTCGGAATAGGCACCCTAGTCCGAACTACCTAGTTCGAGCCCCGTGTAGCCGCGCTACACGGGGTTCGAAGCAGCGGGGATTTAAAAATGGCGGCTCCCCGCTTATGCTAATGAAGCCCGGGAAATTCAAATCCCGGGCTTCATTAGCAAGTGCGGTATGCATACATTACCCTCCTAGTTCGAACTAGGAGGGTAGTGTAGACATACCCTGACTGTGTAACGCTGAAATGCTGACTGTTGCCTCTGGGTGGCGAGTTGCCTCCCTGGCTGTTCCCCAGGAGTGCTGCATGGGGAGTGCTGCATGGGGAGCGCTGGGCCCAAACAGCCACTTGCACTTATTCCCCCACGGCGGCCCGGCTGAGCAGCACAGAAGTCAGCCAAGCGCCAAGACAGGAGAGGAAGGGGGGAGGTGGCGTACACGGCCAGGGGGCGGGGCCTGGCTGTGTGCATCACTGCCCCGCCCCCCTTCGTGCCCCCCTTCACCTCCTGCCATGGGGCTCAGCTGACTTCTGCACCGCTCAGCCGGGCCGCTGAGGGGGAGCAAGTGGCGCAAGCGACCGTTTGGGCTCCGCACACCCCATGCAGCTCAGGGAGCGCGGTGCCCAAACGGCCGCTTGCGCCACTTGCTCCCGCATGGGGAGTGCGGAGCCCAAACGGCCATTTGGGCTCCATGGTCCCCCACGTGAGAGGGAGGAGGGGGAGGAGAAGAGAAAGACAGAGACAGAGAGAGAGGCAGGAGGCGGAGGAGAGCTGAGAGTGGGAGGAGGCAGTAGGAGGAGGAGAGAGAGAGAGGGATGAAGAGGAGAGACCCGAAAATCCCATCTTATGACACGCTATTGGCTAGTATTGAAATAAGGGTCTGAAGTGTAGAAATGACGCTGCTGTGTAAACATGCCCCTAGTGCAGAGTTTCTCAAACTGTGGGTCCCAACCCCCTCCCCCACCCCGGGGGGCTTGCGAGCAACTTAGAGGGTGGTTTCAGCAACTGAAAGGGGGGTTGAGAGCAACTTACAGGGAGGTCGTAGTATCACAAGTTTGAGAACCCCTGCCCTAGTGGGTTGTTTTAAGCCTATTGAAATAAATGGGAATTGGGCCCTTAGGGCCTAGGTTCCCAAATATATTGCTCTGCCCAGCACCCAAGGGAGTTAGGCACCTGGATACTGTTGAGGAGCTGGGCCGAGGTGCTTTTGAAAAGCTCCCTCAGGCATTGCTGCAGTTTTAGGTGCCTAAAATCCTTGAATTATCCCATGATCCTCCCCTGCATCACAGGGAATGTGGGCAAGAGGCAGAGAGGGGAAGTGACAGATGCCAGATAAAGTCCTAAGCAGGCAGGCTGTGCCCCTCACAGGTGGGAGCACTCGAAGGGGAGGGGCACCCATCCCAGCCTGGGAGGAAGTCTGTGAGCAAAGCAATGACTGTAGCAGCAGAGAGACCCAGGCACTCTGACCACCAGCCTGACACCCTCAGGGCTGCAGCCCAGCCCCTCAGCTTCCTGTGCGATCTCACACCCCGCCCATGTCTCCTGGCCTTTCCTCTGAGACCCGACACAGGTGAGGAGAGCTGCATTGTATTGAACCTGCAGCCCCAGAGGGCCAGATCACATGGTCTGTCCCCAGCATGGGATCCAGACTGGTCCTCCCTCTGTGCCTCAGTTTCTCCAGTGGTACAGTGGTGATAACAGCTCTGTGCTGTGTCTCACCTGGGGTGGGGAGGCTAAATCCGGTCAGACTCTGAGGTGCTCTGACACTGTGGAGGAGAGCGGTGAGTAACTGAGGGTATGTCTACACTACAGCGCTAATTCGAACTACCTTAGTTCGAATTAGTTAATTCGAACTAAGCTAATTCGAACTAACGCGTCTAGAACTAAAAACTAGTTCAAATTAGCGTTTTGCTAATTCGAACTAGCATGTCCACATTAAGTGGACCCTGAACAGGGCTTAAGGATGGCCGGAAGCAGTGCCAGCAGGGCATCAAAGGATTACTTAGAGCGTGGAGATGCTGTCTCAGGCTAGCCGAGGGCTGTGCTTAAAGGGTCCCGACCCCCACCCCGGACAGACAGTTCTAAGGGGTGCCCCGCTTGAAAACCTGTCCTGGCTTGGAGTACCCGGAGTGCCCACACTGGGCACATCACACCACTCGGCCATCAGCCCGGCTGCACTTGCCGCAGGCTGCCATCTGGGGAGAGGGAGCAATTGGGGGGCTGCAGGAGAGCTTCCACCCCCAGAAGCCCACAGAGCCAGCCCAGTCCTTCCCAATCGGGGGCTCGTGCCCCATTCCTCCCTCACCTCCTTCCACTTACCCTTCCCTAGCCCCTTTTCTTGATGTACAAAATAAAGGACAATTGTGTTCAAAAATGGAATCTGTCTTTATTGAACAAACTGGGGGAGACTGGGAAAAGGAGGTGGGAGAGGGGAAGAGAGAGGCTGGGAGAGGGGAGGGCAACTAACATGATCAGGGATTGGGAACAGGTCCCATATGAAGAGAGGCTAAAGAGACTGGGACTTTTCAGCTTAGAAAAGAGGAGATGGAGGGGGGACAGGATAGAGGTCTCTAAAAGCAGGAGTTGGGTGGAGAGGGTGCATACAGAAAAGTTCTTCATTAGTTCCCATAAAGAAGGACTAGAGGACACCAAAGGAAAGGAATGGGTAAAAGGTGTCAAACTAGTAACAGAAAGTTGTTCTTCACAAAGCAAAGAGTCAACCTGTGGAACTCCTTGCTGCAGGAGGCTGTGAAGGCTACAACTAGAACAGAGTTTAAAGGGAAGTGAGATCAAGTGAGGGAGGTTGGGTCCATGGAGTGGTATTAGCCAGGGGGTAGGAGTGGTGTCCCTGCCCAATGTTTGTGGAAGGCTGGAGAGGGATGGCACGAGACAAATGACTTGGTCACTGTCTCCGGTCCATCCCCTCCAGGGTCCCTAGGGTTGGCCGCTGTCGGCAGACAGGCTACTGGGCTAGTTGGACCTTTGGTCTGACCCAGGACGGCCATTGTAAGCTCAGGGCTCAGGGTCGTGGGGTCTCAGTGGACCACCTTGATTTTCATGCACTCCTGCTCCTGGGTGGCCAGTCTGGCAGCTCTCCTGCCCTAGACGGCCACTTTCCTGTGCCTAGTGCGGAGATCGTGGACAAGGTCCACGATGTCCGCACTAGCCCAGGCGGGTGCCCGCCTCTTGCGGTCCCGGGCAAGCTCCCGGGAGCCGCCAGCCTGGTCCCGGGAAGAGGGGGAGGGCTGAGGGGCATCGGGTGGGTGGCTCGATCCGTGCCAGGTGCAGGGTCTGCTGGCTGGGTGCTGGCAGGCTTGCACCTGGCACGGGCACCGTAGCCAGCCCGTGCCCCTTTAAGGGGTCCGGGGCCGGGAGGGGGGCATAGAGTTTCCCTGGTGTTGGCCAGAGTGGCCACCAGGGAAACCTGGGAAGCCTTAGCCTCCCACTAGTTTGAATTAAGGGTCTACACAGCCCTTAATTCGAATTAGCTAGTTCGAACTAAGCTTAATCCTCGTAAAATGAGGTTTACCTAGTTCGAACTAAGCGCTCCGCTAGTTCGAATTAAATTTGAACTAGCGGAGCGCTAGTGTAGCGCCTATTAAAGTTAGTTCGAACTAACGTCTGTTAGTTCGAACTAACTTTGTAGTGTAGACATACTCTGAGAGAGTTGCAAACACAGGCTGGGTTTGCAGAAAGGCCCAAGGGATTTAGGTATCTCTCAAGCTGATTTTTCAGTCCCAGCCACTTTTTCAGACCCAGTAGCCCAGGGGAGTCAGAAGTGATGAGGCTGAACAGACTTAGTTCTGTCTCCACAGGGCTCTGTCAGTTCTCCTGTCTAACACCCTCCTGTAACACTGACCAGTCACCATTCTCCCCAACGCTGCTTTGCAGTTTCCCACCTGGCGTCAGAGAAGGGACAGACCCCGGCAGCCCCTGGGAGTGGGGACCCCAGCACAGCAGCCTGCAGCGCCTGCCTGGAGCGTGTCCGATCCCAGCTGTGCCCCCCGGCCCAGCCCGGCCCAGCAGGTAACCCCAGCTCATGTGTGTCTGAGCCGCCCACCCCCAGGCACTGCCAGAGGGAACCCAGCTGCGGGGCCAGGCCATGGGGCTCCTGCAGGGCAGGGACACGCCGCCCCCTGCTGGCTGCACTGATCTAGTCCCCATCCCCACTCAGAGCCAGGCTGGGAATGTACCTGCCTCAGCAGGGCCTGGCTGTGGGGCAGTGACACCTAGTGTCCGTTTTCTGGTATTACATGGGAAGATTGAAATAGCTGTAATACAAAGTGATCCAGGGTTTTTTTCGGTGGGAGGTGGGGTCAAAACTCATTATTAGAGACACTGTCTCATGGTTCCACACACACACACACACACACACACACACACACACACACACACACACACACACACACACACACCATTCCCTGGCATCTGGGCCCATGTTCCCCCCATTTCACATCACCCCTTGGTTCCAGCCTTCCCTGCTAGTCTGAGTTTATCCCACAGTTACTCCAAGACCTTCTAGGCCACTCTGGCTGTGAAAAGGGGTCTTAATGTGGGTACTTACCTGGTCCCAGATAGACCAGTCCTGCTGGCGTGGAGCTGCTGGAAGGGTCCCTCGCCAATGTTCCCTCTAATGTTTTCCAGCCGTGTGCAGAATGCCCTGTGCACTGAGGCATGTGTGGATGTGCACCACCAATAGACACACATGCTGCTGGTCCAGGAGCTCAGATTCCTGCCATGCCCCCAACCCCTGGACAGGGGCTGCTGCTGTCCCAAGAGGAGAGCTGGTTTTTAAACGGGTTCCCCTTGCAGACCTGCTCCCGCCTGGCACCTCTGCTGCTGCCTCTGATACAGAGGCAGCAGGGTGGGTGGGCAAGGGGCTCCTTGGGAGTGGGGCTGGAGCGCACGGGCAGCTGACTATAGAATAATCGAGTAAGGGATACGAATTCATGCAGTTACTCGACTGTTCAGTTAACCACTATGGAACATCTCTAATTCAAACCCATTTATCCCCATCCCTGCCCGTCACAGGAAGGGGGTAGCTGGGAATGAGCCTCAGAGCACTAATGGTGCCTGTGTCTTTGCAGGGGGCGCCGGGTGCAAACTCTGCCCCTCGGACTGGCGGCTGCGTGGGGACAAGTGCTACTGGGTCTCCACAGAAAATAAAACCTGGAACAAGAGCCGCAGCGACTGCGCCGCGAGGGGCTCCCAGCTGCTGGTGATCCGGGACCGGGAGGAGCTGGTAAAGGGGCCGGTAACCCCCTGCTGGGGCTGCCTCTGCCAGGCTGGGCCTGGGTACAGAGCCTGGTCAGACACACTTGAGGACTGGGAGTTTCACAGCTGCCAGCGGTTCGGTTTGGACGTCCCTGTTCCCATTACTGGTTACTAAGGGGGGTCCAAACTCCTGAGGCAGCTTTGACAGGCCCAGCAGAAATCACTAGTCTCAGCGACAGGGTAGGTGACAGAGGCAGCTCTAAGCCATTGTTAGCCTCTCCTGTGTGCGTGTGCTGAACCCCGCTCAGCTGGGAGTGCGAGTGGGGCTCTGTCTAGACTGCAGGCTTCTTTCAGAAGAAACTTTTCCGGAAGAGATCCTCCGGATAACGTCTTCCGAAAGAGAGCGTCTGCACAGCACAGAGAGCTGTGTGGTCAGTGTAAAGATACTGTCCGCACTGAACGGACGCTCTCTCCCGTGTAAGCTGGGATTGCTATGGATGGAGTGGTCACCAGGACACCTGGGCTTCTTCCTCTTTCCTCTTGTGAAAGAACTCCCTCTTCCCCGCCCACACACGCCTTTATGCAACAGAGCTCTTTCGGAAAAGGGCTTCTTCCTCGTAGAAAGAGGATTTCCAATGTCAGAAAAACCTCTTTGTTTCGATGATTTAAAAAAAAACAACACAGCTGCAATGTAGATGTAAATGAAGATTTTTTCAGAAAAATGGCCATTAAAAAAAACACCCTCTGCAGTGTAGACACCCTGAGAGAGACAGAGCCATCCCTTCCAGTGCCTCCCGACCTGCACCTCCCCTCATTTGGGGCAGGGGCTGTGCTCAACAGCTGTGGGGGCCAGAGTGTGGGGGGGGGGCAGTCCCAGGGCTGAAGGGGAGGCAGATAGCAGGGGCCCCAGTCTGCTCTGCTCGCCAGGCTCCTAGAAGCATGACTTGGGGAAAGGGCGGAGTCACCCCCTCACACACCCCCCCCCTGGTCGCTGGTACCAAGAAGCAGTTGGGAACTGGTGGAGCCATGTGGTCTGGGGAGGGGTCGCTTCGCTGCTGGTTACTAAGGGGGCAGGCTTGACTCCTGCTGCTGTTCTGGTGCTACTAAGCCCCCAGGCCATTTCAATTGGGGGAAAGTGGTGGAATGGGGGCAGGAAGGGTGGAGAAATGGGGCCAAGATGCTGGGGAGCTCAGCATCCCCCAGTAACGGCCCTGCTGGGTGCAGCTTGTAAGAGGTCAGCTGGAGCTGGGGCTACCATTTACGTGCCATGTGGCTGCCTAGAGCACCATGAAATCAGGGGCAATTTGGTGCCACAGGTTTCGTGGTGCCCCACATGGCTGTGTAGCTTGCGTATTGGTAGGGGTGGCCCAGGAGAGAGGGAGGGGGAAAGAGAGATGCAGGTCAGGGCTACACGTCCTGTAGGCCACATGTGGCCCGCAGCCTGTTTGTTTGTGGCCCGCAGTGTAGTTTGTGTTTACGCAGAGCTCAACGTGTGGCCCACAGGAGGAAGCCAGAACAAAGAAGTAATCGATGTCATGCTGTTCTGCAGCTGCGCATTTTCGGAGTTAAATTCCTGGACTGTCATTGCTCAGTGAAAGTGCTGCCATAGGGGTGGAAATCGGGGAATTGTTGCATTTTGTTCATATCAGCAGAACTGACTGAAATGGGGCCTGCGTGTTGTGTAGTCTTTGTGTTCATGCCTGTCGGTGTGAAAAAAGGGATTTGCATGTCTATGAACCACGCTTAAGTTGTGGCCCTCAGCATGTGCTCGGAGCATCACTGTGGCCCCCAGGGCTTCCAAAGTTGAGTAGCCCTGATGTAGGGGGACGGATGGAGGGAGGGAGGGTCTACATGGGGATTGCCAGGCTCACAGCCCCATAATTCTGGTGCTGGACTTGATGACGACTTGGACACGAGAGAACATTCTGGTCACCAGGTGCCTGTCACACTCCCTGCAGGAGGCCCTCCAGGACCTGACGCAAGGCCCCTCTCAGCTCTGGGTGGGACTGTCCCACCCCTCCCCGGAGAAGGCCTGGACCTGGCTGGATGGATCCCGGCTGGATCAGACCCGGTGAGAGATTCCTTGAGTCACTTTCCCTGTGTGGGCAGAAGGGGACAGGGACGGGGAGGGCAGAGGAGGAGCAGGGATGTTCAGGGTGAGGTGACGCTGAGGTTGTCCATTGACAGTCTGTGGAGGGAGCAGAGCAAAGGGGTGAGGCCGGAGCCTTGGGGATCCCCAGAGAGGGGGGCAGGAGAGGGGCAGACATGGACCAGCCAGAGGCAGGAGGGGACCAGGAGGGGCAGCGTCGGCACAGCCCGGCAAGGAGGAGCCGTGGGGCAGGAGAGAGATGGGCAGGGCCTAGCGCAGCAGGGAGGAGGGAGCTGGAGCTGGGCTTGGGCCAGGGAGAGGCCGTTAGAGTCCCTGGGCTGGCCCTGGCAGTGGTGGGGAGGGGCAGCCCCAGGGCAGAGCTGGACGGGAGAACAGGGCAGCTGCGGATCCTGTTAGCACAGGGAAGAGCCGCTGTCGAGTGAGTGTGATGGGCCCACAGGTGCTGACAGGGGCCTTTCCTGTGTGTCGCAGGCTCCCGGTGTCAGGCCCAGCTGAGGGGAACAGCTGTAGGATGATGAAGGGGAATCAGATTCATTCACAAGGCTGCAGCTCTGCACATCAGTGGATTTGCCAGCGAGACGCCGTCCCCCTCTGAGCAGGGTATGGAGGAGACCTCAGAGCACGGCTCCATTATCCCCGTGTCACACCTGGGGAAACCGAGTCACAGACACTCACCTGCCCAAGATCACACCGAGAATTGGTGACAAAATGGAAAATGGAACCCAAGAGTCCTGGCTCCCAGCCCTCCCTCAGTCTGTAGAAGTGAGTCCAAGTTCCGGTTTTGTTGTTCCAACAGGGCTAGGCTGAGGGGTGTCACGCTGTGCTGAGCCTTGGGGACGGTTATCTCTAGTCCTCTCCCCTAGTACTGGGGAGAGAAGAGTCTGCCCCAGATCCCCAGCTCACGTAAATCAGCCCAGATCCAGAGTGTCCCAGCTGGGCATCTGGCCAGTGACTCCAGGGGAGCTTCGGCTCCATTGGCACCAGCTGGGGATCTGGCTTTTCCCCTCTATTTCACCCCTTTTCATTTCCTGGCACCTCTGTCAGGTCCCACTCTCAGCTCTGTTCCCCGGCCCCTCCATTGCTGCCATCAAGCCTGTGACCTGACACCCCTCTGCCCATCCTGCCCTAACCGATCGTTAACTCCTGTCACTAGGCTGCTGGATAGGATGCTAAACACCTGCTGGGTGACTAAGACACTTTCCCTCTCAGTGCCTCAATTTCCCCATCTGTGAAATGGGGATAATCAAACTGACCTGGCTGCAGCATTTCAAGATCTCCTGCAGCAGCCCCTCAGTCAGCAAGAAGCCATGAGGGGCAGGGTGTTTTCACGGGCAGGCCAGCTTTGGGACTCTGCAGTCCAAGGGCCCAGCCCCACCCTTTCAACACACCCAGCTCAGAGCTGGAGGGAACATTTTTAGGTTTAAACTTTGTGAAACTTCAGAGCCAGAAGGAAAAGTAACAACCCAACCTATCCCCCACCCCATTCCAGCAGCCACAGGGTGCATCTACATGGCAGGGTTTTTATGCAAAAACAACACTTACGTCCACACTGCAATTGCGTTCTTGTGACAGGTAGAACAGAGGGTTTTTTCTGACAGTAGTAAACCTCATTCTGGAAGGAAGACGCCTTTTTCAGAAAAAGACGTGTGCAGACAAGGAAGAGGGAGTTTTTTTGAAAGAAGAGGTCTCCAGGAAAAAGCATAGGTGCCCTGGTGGCCTCCCCGTCCACAGTAATCACAATGCGAGAGTGTCCAATCAGTGTGGATGCTCTCTGTTGAAAAATCAGATGGTTGTTTTGATGCACTTTGGCCATGTGGACCCGCTCTTTTGAAGAACACATTTGCGCCGTAGGTCTAAATCAGTGTTTCTGAAACTTTTTAAGACCGAGAAACATCAATCATTTTTTTTTATGAGGAACACCAAGATCTGCAGGAAAATATGCAAATGAGATTGTGGCTCATGCAAATGAGTCCCTTATTAGTATATTTTTTGCAGAGAAATCTCGTAGTGTAGACATGGCCACAGTGTATGTGTCTGGCTTTATAAAGCAGATGCTCACTGCTTCTCTAGTATATTCTCAATTAACACAGTGTGTTGCCTTCTCCCCTGAAAAAGATCCCGTGTGCTTCTTATAAGCATAACTAGCTTCATCCGCTGACACCCCTGCTCCCTCTGTGCTGTTGGTTTGTATTGTGGGAACAGGTCAATCCCACTTCTCTAGCCACGTGTTTCTGCACCTTTCGTTCTTTGCTAGACGCCCCTCAGATCCCTTGGTAGCTGCCTCGTCCCTAAGCTGGGCAGCCTGATGCTCTTAGTTGCTCCTCCTATGGACCCATTGCCTGGGCTTTGTCATCCCTGGTCCCTGGCTCTGAATGTTTTCCTGTTCCTCCAGGGACCTTTATTATAAGTCACCAGCCTCTAGATGCTGAAGAACCCATGCTCAGAGGGACACTAATATGGTACTTCCTGGTCGAGGGGTACATGTCCAGCCCTGGATTGGGATTCAATAGACCTGGGTCTACCACTTTCCAGTGGGGTGACTTTGGGCAAGACACTGTCCCTTTCTGTGACTCAGTTTCCCCATCTGCCGAATGGGGATAATGAACCTTCTTTCCTTTGGAAAGTAGGTTGAGCGCTGCAGATGAGACAAGCTAGAGGCGCTTTGCCAATATATCAACTGTCGTTAATGTGGGGGAAGGAAAAAACTACCAGGGAGTCGGTCCCACCCGTGTGAAAGAGTTTCTAGCAGGAGCTGATTCCAGCTCAGGACCAACATTAAAGTCTAGGAAGAGAAGGGTCCTTTATAGTGTCCATGCTAGTGCTTACACCAGTCCTGTTAACAATTCCCCCCTCCCCCAGTTACAGTGGCCTAATGTCTGAGGTGCTGAGGGAGGGGCAACCTTTACTGACCCACAAATGGGCTTGTCTGGCCTTACACTCTGCTAAGGACCGACAAGCTGGGTGGGGCCGAGGGAGCAGCCCCTGGGGCATTAGTGGCCAGCCCGCTCGGCCCCAGACCCAGCTGCCATTCAGTGGGGCTCCAGGGGAACCCCTCAAACACCCAGAGGGGCCGGCCAGGGCCAGGTCATCAGCCTTGCAGGGGAGGGGAAGGTGGAGCAAAGGCCTGTGGCAGGACCTCAGCCTATCGGGGACAGGGATGACCTCACAGAGAGACTCTGACAACAGCCACTCAGGACAGAGGCGCAAGGCCGGGGCAAGCTCAGAGATTCCCACGGTTTGGCAGCAGCGCGGCCCCTTCCCAGGGTCTCTGCGGGGGCCAGATGGAGAATTGGGACTGAGGGGCGGGGGCAAGAGGAGCCTCATCGGCGTTTTCTACTTCCCTGCGGCCGGCAGTGCCGGACCCGGAGAGACAGTGGGAGCCTCAGAGAGGTTTGGAGCCTGCTCAGTTTGGTTCCCCTTTGCCCCCTCCCCTCCCTCTGTCTCGCCTTCTTCGGGCTTTTTCCCCCTTTCCCTGCCCCACCAAGCACGGTGGGTGGGTGTTGGGGCGGTCGGAGGCCTCACTCAGAGCTGAGCTGGCAGAGCGCTGGGAGCCAGAGGTGACCTGGCCCGTCCTTTTGAACATCTGTTGAGCCCTCTCCCCTCCCCCTGCTGCCTCGGAGCTCCAAGTCTTGCTGCGGATTGGTCGAGTGGGTGGTTACTGACAGGGGAGACTCGCGGCCTTTTATTCTCTTTAAAACTGTTCTCGGTGAGTCGTTATTAATAGTTCCCAGCCATGCTGGAAGGGCCTAACACGTGGGGCTCTGCAGGGGTCTGTTCTGGGATGGCTCTGTTCAATCTTCATCAGTGATTTAGATATTGGCATGGAGAGGGCGCTTATTAAGTTTGCAGATGATACGAAGCTGGGAGGGGTGGCAAGTGCTTTGGAGGAAGGGTCAGAATTCAAAGTGATCTGGACAAACTGGAAAAATGGTCTGAGGTAAATAGGATGAAGTTTAATAAAGACAAATGCAAAGTGCTCCACTTCGGAAGGGACAATCCACGTCACACACACAGAACAGGAAGTGACTCTCTAGGAAGGAGTCCTGCAGAAAGGGATCTAGGGCTCAGAGTGGACCACAAGCTAAATAGGAGTCAAAAGTGTGACACTTGCAAAAAAAGGCAACCGTGATTCTGGGAGGCACTAACAGGAGTGTGGTGAGCAAGACAGGAGAAGTCAGAATTCCGCTCTGCTCTGCGCGGATTAGGCCTCACTTGGAGTCGTGTCTCCAGTTCTGGGCACCATGTTTTAAGCATGAATTGGAGAACTTGGGGAAGGCCTGGAGAAGAGCAACAAAAATGTGGAACAGTTTAGAAAACATGAGAGTGAAAGAACTGGGCTTGTTTAGTCTGGAAAGGAGAAGACTGAGAGGGGACATGAGAGCGGTTTTCACGTACCTAAAAGGGTGTCCCAAGGAGGAGGGAGACAAACTGTTCCCCTTGGCCTCTGAGGACAGGACAAGGAGCAATGGGCTGAAACTGCAGCAAGGGAGGTTTAGGTTGGACATTAGGAAAATGTTTCTGCCGGTCAGAAAAACTTCCTGTCAGGGGGGTGAAACACTGGAACAAATTGCCCTTGCAGGCTGTGGAATCTCCATCACTGGGGATATTTCAGAGCAGGTTGCACAGACACCTGTCAGGGATGATCTAGACGGTGCTGGGTCCTGCCGTGAGGGCAGGGAACTGGACTCGATGGCTTCCCGAGGTTTCTTCCTGTTCTACTGTTCTGTGATTCTGTGATTCCCAGACCAGACGGATCAGTCCCAGACCAGCAGGGCTGGCGGGGAAGGGGAGGGGTGGTGGTCAAGCTGTTTCTCTACCGTATCTATCTCTGGGCAGTTCCTGAGTCTCTAAGGGCAGGGCCCATGAGCAGTGGTTGGGCTGTGGCTGGTTGTACAGCTCTGGGCTCTGATTGTCCAAGTGTCCCAAGGGGCTGGCTGGGGGCAGGACACCAGCCGTGTGGGGGGAGGGGATGGTGATGCCACAAAGGCCTGGGGGGGAAGGAGCTGGGGGGGGCCGAGCTCATGGAGATTCCCTGACATCAGCTGCAAGGCAGGGCAGCCTCAGAGACACCCCCCCTCCCCAGCCCTTTCTGGCTGTGTGGGAGCCCCCCAAAGAGGCGGGGCTGGAATCGCTCTGAGACCGACCCCTCGGGGGAGACCTGGGCCAGCCCTTGGGACGTCCCCTGAGACCTCTCGCCCACCCCCTCTCCTAGTCTCACTGCTGTTTGGCTGAGCAGGGGGCCATGGAGAGGGAGGAGGTTTCCCAGCGGTGACCCCGTCTCCTCTTCCTTTGCAGGCTCCGCACGGCGGGGTCTGGCCTCGGGCCGGCCCTGCGGGGGGACCTGCGGGCAGAGCCCCACACGGACGCTCAGACAGCGGGGAGGTGAGCATGGGCGAGCAGGGGGAGGCTGTTTTCCTTTAGCACTGGGGGTGGGGGGTGGGAAAGGGGAGACTGGGGACCCTTGGGCAGGGCTGTGTTGGGCCCTTCCCCCTCCAGGGTCAGGGCTGGGAGTGGAAGTTGATCTCAGGGCCTGGCTGGTTCTGGGAACAAGAACCTCAGATCCCATCCCCTCCCCCTCACAACTCCCCCCTCCCCCACTATGGGATCCATCCACATTGCCCTAGCCTGGAGAGACAAGGCCCTTCCCAAGAGCCAGGCCCATGGATCCGACTCGCTCCCCTGAGCACCAGGGCCCAGCCCCGGGGATGGGGATGGGGGCTCGTTGGCACAGCCTGGGCTCGGGTCTATTGACCTGCCCCCCCCCCTCTCCCCCCAGCGTGTCAGCTCCTGCATCGTGCCCAGAGTGTCCCAAGGGAGCCAAGGCCCCAGGGAGCAGCAGAGCCCGGTTGTAATTGCCCCCCCGCACCCGGCATGGGAGGTGAGTGACCTCTGAGCCTCTCTGGCCCGGGGGTGAGCAGGCGGCTCCCACAGGCCGCAGGGCGGCAGCGGCAGGGCTGTGGGCTGGGAGTGACCCCTGGGGAGGACAGAGTCAGAGCCGGGCCTGAGCCAGACTTGGGTCCAGCTCATCTTCTCCTGGCTCAGGGGAGACCCGGGGACGATAAGGACCCATGATCCGGCCTGGGCTCCAGCCAGGTTCCTTTCTGGCCATGGGCCCCTCCTTGTCCCCTGGTAGGGTTACCAGATGGGTTTGAAAAACCTCCCAGACACACGTGATCTCAGAACGGGAAGGGGGGGACTGGCTGGGAGGGGAGTGAGGCTGGGATGGGGATGGGGGAATGGAGCTGGCGCGGGGAGATCGGGGGCGGGGAAGACCAGCCAGCGGGAAGCAGGGCTGGCTGGGAGGAGATTGGGAGGAGCAGGGCTGACGAGGGGAGAACTGGGAGCGGGGAGGGCAGGGAAGGGACCATTGGGGCTAACTGGGATGGAGTTGGGGGGAGGGGGTCTGGCCAAGGGGGGAACGGCCAGTGGGGAGCGGGGCTGGCCCAGGTGCACACAGATCCCGGGGCGCTGCCTGTCCCGTGCCCCTCTCCCAGGCACTCCCCCTACCCCGCCAGGCTTCCGTCGGGTGCCCAGCCGGAAAACCAGAAAACACTGACCTTGCTCATGCCCGGTGAGTTCTGACTGTTCTCACCGGGCAGGGGGCCCAAAAACTGGACTGTCTGGTCGAACACCGGACACCTGGGACCCTGAATGGGAGCCCTGGGGCAGCCGGATGCTGTGGGGGAACAGCTGGCATGGGGGGGGGAGGCGGTAGCAGCTCCTGCAGTGATAGGCCAGAGGGGTCTGGCCCTGGGGGCCCTAGAGAGGCGCCGCCCAGGGCCAAGCCCCCACTGCCCCCTGGGTCCCGGGCCCCGCATATGACAGGCCCTTGCTGTCTTGGGACAGGAGGACCCCGGCCACGGGGATGCACCAGCTCCCCCACCCCCAGCTTGGCTCCAGGGCCGGTGTTGCCTGCAGGGAAGGAGCTGCCAGCAGGAGCCGGAGCATCAGTCGGAGCTTTTCCTGCTCACGCTGGGACT
Organism: Pelodiscus sinensis; assembly: GCF_049634645.1. Lineage (NCBI taxonomy): Eukaryota > Metazoa > Chordata > Testudines > Trionychidae > Pelodiscus > Pelodiscus sinensis. Next base: position 1,290,609 of record NW_027466048.1, read on the forward strand.
GGAGCCATGGACACGATCTGGCCCTGGGCCGGGAGCCAGGAAAGAAGGAGGAGCTGCCCCTCCCCCCCGCGGGGGATAGAACCTCCTCTCCCCCACTCCTGTCCCTGGACAGAGGCCTGCACAGCCCAGTGAGTCAGGACCAGCTTATGGACTGTAGCCATTGGGCTGCACAGCCCTGACTAAAGGGGCAAGGTACCGACACTGGCCATTGGGCCACACTGCCCTTAGAAAAGGGGTAAGGTACTGACACTGGCCATTGGGCCACACTGCCCTTAGAAAAGGGGTAAGGTACTGACACTGGCCATTGGGCCACACTGCCCTTAGAAAAGGGGCAAAGTGCTGACTCTGGCCATTGGGCCACACTGCCCTTAGAAAAGGGGTAAGGTACCGACACTGGCCATTGGGCCACACTGCCCTTAGAAAAGGGGCAAAGTACTGACACTGGCCATTGGGCCACACTGCCCTTAGAAAAGGGGCAAAGTACTGACTCTGGCCATTGGGCCACACTGCCCTTGGAAAAGGGGAAAGGTACTGACACTGGCCATTGGGCCACACTGCCCTTAGAAAAGGGGCAAAGTGCTGACTCTGGCCATTGGGCCACACTGCCCTTGGAAAAGGGGCAAAGTACTGACTCTGGCCATTGGGCCACACTGCCCTTAGAAAAGGGGCAAAGTACTGACTCTGGCCATTGGGCCACACTGCCCTTAGAAAAGGGGCAAGGTACTGACTCTGGCCATTGGGCCACACTGCCCTTGGAAAAGGGGCAAAGTACTGACTCTGGCCATTGGGCCACACTGCCCTTAGAAAAGGGGCAAAGTACTGACTCTGGCCATTGGGCCACACTGCCCTTAGAAAAGGGGCAAGGTACTGACACTGGCCATTGGGCTGCACAGCCCTGACTAAAGGGGCAAGGTACCGACACTGGCCATTGGGCCACACTGCCCTTAGAAAAGGGGCAAAGTGCTGACTCTGGCCATTGGGCCACACTGCCCTTGGAAAAGGGGCAAAGTACTGACTCTGGCCATTGGGCCACACTGCCCTTAGAAAAGGGGCAAAGTACTGACTCTGGCCATTGGGCCACACTGCCCTTAGAAAAGGGGCAAAGTACTGACTCTGGCCAATGGGCCACACTGCCCTTAGAAAAGGGGCAAGGTACTGACTCTGGCCATTGGGCCACACTGCCCTTGGAAAAGGAGCAAAGTACTGACACTGGCCATTGGGCCACACTGCCCTTGGAAAAGGTGCAAAGTGCTGACTCTGGCCATTGGGCTAAACTGCCCTGAGAAAAGGGGCCAGTTACAGACTTCAGCCACTAGGCCGCCCTGCCCTACGGGAAGCTCTTCCAGAGGGGAGTTTGGAGCCCACAGGCTTTGAGGCGGGAGAAGTTGCCATCACCTCAGAATCAGGCGCAGTCTGGATCCAGTGACCCAACAGAGAAGATTCCAGCCCCAGGGACGGGTGTCACGGCGTAGACTGAAGACTGAACAACCAGCCCAGCAGACAGGACCAGGCGAGGTCACACACGGGACCAGGGCAGCGAAGGAGGAAACCGGCCGGCCAGGGCAGAGAGGCCAGACGGGGGCTCACCTCGGGGACCTGCTGTAGCTGGAACAGACGAAGGGGCCTCCCTGTCGCGCCGCTTCCCCCAGACCCGAGCTCGGGTTACCGGTGCCTTTCAGCCAGGACGCCGGGCAGAGAAGCCACAGAAACCACGGCGCCTCGCAGCCCTGCCCTGGGCGTCGGAGGCCTGGCCAGGCCCTTCCCACCCAGTGCAGATCCCTACGGTGGGGGTGGGGAACCTTAGGTGCGGGGGCCGGATGCAGCCCCGGCTGGCGGGGATCCGGCCCCTGAAGGTCGGGGCTCCCCCCTGCATTGGGGGCCCATGCTGGGGAGAGGAGGGGGGCTGTTTCTCACTTGTGGGCAGCCCCCCATAGATTTCTCTGTGGGTCAGTAGCCCCGACCCAGCAAAGGTTCCCCACCCCTGCTCTGTGGGGGGTAAAGGTCCCTGGGAACCTGACTAGGGCCCCACCCATTTCACAGCCAGGAGACGTGCAACGGGGGGAGAGGAGGGGATGGGGGGATGGCGAGGGGAGTCTGAGTTCCCCACGTGGCGAGGGGCCTGGAGCGTCAGCTGCTCCCTGACCTGGCTGGGATGGGACAGGAGTTGTCCTGCCCCGACACGGGCACTGGCGGAGGGAGCAGATCAGAGCCACCCTGAGGGGCAGGGAGAAGTGAGGGTGGAACGGCTCAAGCTCTGCCCCACAGGCTGCTGGGAAGTGAAATTGGCACTCTTGGGACGCTCCCACCCCCACTGCACACTATCCTAGTTTGGGCCAGGACCCAGCCGGTCAGAGAGCCGGGAAATTTCCCAGGGAAGCCCCCGGGAGTGTGCCAGGGAGCAGCGTGGACACGGTCTGGCTGTGAAATGGGCGAGGTTGCAGGGGGACGCGATGGGGCCCTAGTTCCGGCGTATTCCCTAGAAGTTGTGGGAAAGGGTCTGCCAGAAACTCCTGGCCCTGTTGGTCTCCAGGGTCATTGGGGAATCCCCTAGTGCAGCCTTTCTCCAGCTGGGGCTCCCCACCCAAAAGGGGGTCCCAGGGCCAGGGGAGGGGGCTCGCGAGCAGGGTCACTGGCCGCCTGGGTTTTCCCAGCCATGACCTCGTCTTTCAGCCTCAAATCTTCCTCTGGGCAGATGTTTGGAAATATTAAAAACTGTCGGATTTCTCCCGGCTTTCCCAGCTGAGTGGCTGGAGAGCAGCGGCTACTGTCTGGCCATCCGGTTTGGGGGCAGCCCCATTGACAGCAGCAGCACAGGAGGAAGGGAGGCCAGGTCCGGTGTTGCCACCCTTCCTTCTGCACTGCTGCTGGCGGGGGGGCTGCCTTTCCATCTGGGTGGCTGCAGAGCAGCGGCCCCTGGCAGGTCAACCAGCTCAGAATTCAGCGCCAGCACCAGCTGCAGCGCAGAGGGAAGGGGGCATGATAAGGTCTTGCCTCCTCCCCTTCTGCACTGCTGCAGGGTGTGGGGCTGCCTTCTGACCCGGGTGGCTGGAGAGCAGTGGCTGCTGGCCAGGGGCCCAGCTTAGACGACGGCGTCCCTGCCAGCAGCAGCACAGAAGCAGGGTGGCTCCGTGTTGTGTCACTCCTACTTCTGCACCACTGCTGGCGGGGGCCCTGTCCTCCGAGCTGGGCACCCCAGGAGCAGCCACGACTCTCTGGTCACCCGCTCGGCCGTCAGTGCTGCCCCAAGAGCGGTGCAGCAGGAAGTGCAGGAGGGGCGGGATTGCAGCACTTCCTTCAGCACCGCGGCGGGTGTCAGCCCTGCCTCCCACACCGGGTGACCAGAGAGCGGGTGCCACTGGCCAGGGGCTACCTCAGAGGGCAGCGCCGATACCAGCAGCAGCACAAACTAGGGGTGTCAACGTGTGTAGCTGGCTACACGATTAACCGATACGTCTGGGCTTATTGGTTAATCCTGTCGCCTCCACACACCCCTCCCCCGGCTGCCTCAGGAACAGAAGCAGCAAGGGGGGGGGAAGGTGGGAGCTGGTGTCTGCGGGGATCCAGGTATTAAGCTGCCTCCCCATGAGCACCAGATCCCATGGAGCTGCCTGGCCCGCACCATGGGCTGCTGCCTCTCATAGAGATGCAGCAACACGGAGGCTGAGGGAGTCAGGCAGGATCTGGTGCACACGGGAAGCAGCTTTTAAGACAGCTCCCCATGTGTATCAGCTCCTGTGGAACCACGTCTCACCCATCCCCCTCCACTGCTGCCTCCCTATCAGCGTGGGGGCAGGGCAGAGATGAGATGAGATGTTCGGGGAACTATCTTCTAAGCCGGCTCTCCACACAGGCCAGCTCCATGGAGCCCCCTTTCCTCCCTCGCTGTCTCACATAGAGGCGAGGAGGACGGGGGGTTGCTCGAGGGGAGCTGACTTAAAATCTAGTTCTCCGTGAGCACCAGTTCTGCGGAGCTGCCTGCTCCTGCCTCTCACGCTCCAGAGGAGGCTGCTGCAGAGCAGCCTCTGTCCGGGGCTGGCACAAGCTCTCGTCGCACAGAGGCTGCTGTGTGGGATGCCGGTGCAGCCTCCGTCTGCTGTGTGGGATGCCGGTGCAGCCTCCGTCTGCTGTGTGGGATGCCGGTGCAGCCTCCGTCTGCTGTGTGGGATGCCGGTGCAGCCCCTCATTGCTGACTCAGGCACCAGGGACTATCGAATAATCGTGGAATTGCTACAGTTTGATGCAGTGACATGATTGTTCAGTGACTCCCTGTCTGACATCCCCAGCAAACAGGGAGGGGGCCCTGGACGGTGCTCCCCTCGTCCTTCTCTGCCTTCGCTGGCAACAGCGCCGCCACTCCCGCCGGGCAGCTGGACAGTCCGTGCTGTCTCCGGTAACAGTGCAGAAGGCAGGTGGGCTGCTGCAGCTTTGCCTCCCTGCCTTCCGCGCCGCTGCTGCTGGGTAAGGATGTTAAATAACGATTCACGGACAAGTTGAGGAGTCGATGGAATTTCCATTGGCTACTCGACTAGTCGATGGGCACTTTCTGCACTTTGAACTGGACAAGGGCCCCAGCAGGGCCTCCTGTGCACTTCAAAACGGGAACTCCGTGTGCAGCCCGGGGCCAGCAGGAAGTCCCACTGACTCGGCTTTACGAGGGTCCTTCCGCTTTGAAAGGCTCAGGATCCTGGAGGCTCTTGTGCATTTCTGAGTGGAAGCACCTGCATGGAGCCTGGAGTCAGCAGCGGACTCAGACCCCTGGCATCCCCGAGGTCCATGCGGCGCTGCTCCTTTGGAGAACCCCCTTTTCACACCTTTTCCCATGAGCAGGCAGCGCCAGCACCACCAGCAGCGCAGAAGGGAGGGCGGCCTGGTGTGGCAGTGCCTCCCTTCCCTCTGCACTGCTGCGGGTAGAGGCTCTGCCTACTAATGGGGAGGCTGAGGAAGTTATAAGGGGTCAGGTGCCCAACCTGGATGGCAACCCCACCGCCAGCAGCAACGCAGGAGGGAGGGGAGCTGGTCTGGTATCGCCACCCTCCCTGCTGTGCCTCTGCTGGCCGTGCCTCTCACTTCTCAGCTGGGCAGCTAGAGAGCGCAGGCACCATGTGCACAAGGCCGCCTGACCCAGCAGAGCCACCCTCCCTTCCGTGCCACTGCTGGGGGCAGCCCTGCCTGCCACACTGACGCTACGTCTAGACGACAGGCTTTTGTCCACAGAAGTTTTGTCGACAGATACTGTGGACAAAGCTTCTGTCAACAAAGAGCATCTAGACTACGTCCAGTTCTGTAGACAGAGCAAGCCGCTTTGTCAACATGACAGTGTAGACGCAAAGGGCAGTGGAGATGCAATAGCGCCTTCTGGCGACAGAACTCTCTCGACAAAAGGCGTCATTCCTCGTAGAATGAGGTTTACAGCTGTCGACAAAACAGCGGAGTCAACAGAACTAAGCAGCAGTGTAGACGCAGGTATAATTGTGTCGACAAAAGTCCACTTTTGTCGACAGCACCCTGTAGTCTAGACACACCCTGAGTGGCCTGCGAGTGGCCCATGCTGGCAGGACACCCAGCTGCAAAGTCAGCGCCAGCAGCAGCGCAGGAGGAAGGGAGGCCTGGTCTGGTATCTCAGCCCTTCCTTCTGTGCCGCTGCAGGCGGTGGCGCTGCCTTTGGACCTGGGCGGCAGCAGAGCAGCGGCTGCTGTTGTGGGGCCCAGTTCGGAGGGGGCCCCACTAGCAGCGAGTGAGGGGTGGTCACTGACGGGTCCCCCAGCTCAGAAGTCAACGCCGCCCCAGCAGCAGCGCAGAGGAAGGGTGGCCTGGCATGTTGTTGCCACCGTTCCTTCCGCACTGCTGCTGGCAGGGCTGCCTTCTCCGCTGGGGACCACAGAGCAGGGGCCACAGGGGAGGTGCCCAGCTCGGAGGGCAGCTCCGCTCCCAGCAGCAGCGCAGAAGGAAGGGGGAGTGGCTGCCATTGCATCCTTCCCTCTGCCCCCTGCTGGGGGCATCGCTCCCTTCCAAGCTGGGTGGCCAGAGCGAGCGGGATCCCAGTGGGGTCAGTGCCAGCAGCAGCAGCAGCGCAGGAGAAGTGGAGGCAGCGATGCCGTTGCCACCCGTCCGTCTGCGCCGCTGCTGGCCAGGTTGGGGGCAGAGAGCAGCTGCCCCTCCAGCCGCCCAGCTGGGGAGGCCAGGAGAGATCAGGGACATTTCTTCTCATTTCCAAACTCCGCCGGGATGGGGACCTGGGGACTGAACACGAGGCCACGGCTGGGAAAGCCCAAACGTCCGGTGCCCCCGTGAGCGACCCTCCTGCCCTCGCCTTGCCGCCCCCTTCTGGGCAGGGACCCCCAGGGGGAGAAACGCTGCACTAGGGGATTCCTCTACGACCCCGAGGGCCACCACGGCCAGGAGTTCCCGGCAGCCCCTTTCCCACCACTTCCACGGAGGAGGCGGCAGGTTCTCAGGGGAGGTTTCCCCGACTCAGAGATCTGCCTGGATGGAGAGTGGAGGAGCAAAGGGAGGGCCTGGCCAGGAACGCCCAGGGCCAGGGCAGGGCTCACACGGCAGCACCCGCAGCAGGGAACCTGTTGCTCAGCCAGGTCCAGAACTCTGTGTCTCCCGGCCACTGGGGCCAGCCCAGATGTATCCAGCCTCCTGATGACTTGAGAGTCCCAGCTGCCTCTTCCTGTGTAGCCTGGAAGAAGAAAAGCGACTCGAGACCTCCAAGAGATGCTCCCTCGATGCCAAAATCTCCACCCAGCTCAGGGGTAGCATCAGCAGGAGCCAAATAAAAAATTGTGAGACTGGTTTCAAATAAATACATTACAGAGAAATACACAAATTATGTTTTTATGAGCTTTGCTTTCTGGGCCCTAAGCGCACGCTTGGGTCCGTCTCAGCCATTCCCTGCAAACCGGAGGACTTGAAACACTTTTCCCATGACAGCCGAGGGGGCGGCTACACCCCAGGGCCTGTGGGGACAGAGCGGTGCCAGCAGAGCCCCCTCACTGGGATGCAGCCCACAGGCACAGCAGGGGTGTTTCTGTTGCCACGACAACAGCCCCTCCCTAGGCAAAGCCCTCCCAGACTTCTGGCTGGAGCAGTCATGCCTAGCAGTCAGAGCAGGGGCTGTGGGTCACAGCTGGGGTCAGGAGTCCCTCAGCAGCTGAAAGGCCGGTCTCCCGGGCTCAGACTTGAAGGGCCGAAGGAACCATCATGAGCACCTGGTCTGACCCCCTGCACCTTGCAGACCCCAGAACCTTACCCACCCCTCCGGTCCAGCCCCACTCTCCCTGGCTGTGTTACTGACGCCCTCACGTCACGGCTCAGCGGTGGCAAGGGACGGAAAATCCCCCATTGACACAACTTGATCCCAGCCTGGGACCCTGCCCCACACTGCAGAGGGAGGCAACCTCGTCCACCCTGCCCCCACGGGCTCTGCACATCTCCCCCTTGACAGTCCCTTCCCACCCCCAGACACGGGATCAGTCGGCGCAGGCGTGTTCTGGCCGGAGCCCCCAGCCACACGGCGGGGAAAGAATTGTCTGGAGCCGCTCAGCACCGGGGAGCCCACGTTTCCCTCTGCGGAGTGCGGGGCAGCCGGTGCAATTCCTCCCACGCACGTGAGTTCAAGGGTCGCGGATGGGAGCTGGGCAGCACAAACGCTCACACTGACTCCCAGTTGCCTGAGCCCCCGTGTCGGGGGCACAGCCGGGGGGTGGCTACCCCTCGAGATGAGCCCTTCCAAGGGCGTTGTGCTGCCTTTACTCCAAGGCCGTGCCCTTTCCCCACACTCAGTGTTAACCTGGCTGGTCAGCCACGTCTCGAGGGGTGTCTGCTAACACCTATGTGACTCCGCGGCCTGGCACCCAGAGGGGTCCCCTCGGTTAGAGGCTCCCAGGCCCAGAGGCCTCGTTGAGAAGTGAGTCTCCTCTCCCTCCTGAGACATATGGCCAAGAGGTCCAGTCCATAGGTCAGTCCCTTCTATCAGGAGCAATAGGGCCTAGCTCAGAGGTGAGTGCAAACTTCCAGAGAACTCCCTTGCTACGGGTAGTGGGGTTAGCTGGACCCGGGCCCTCCCGCTACCCTGGGTCCAAGCCCCGGGCCCTGTTGGCCGTGGAGCAGGGACTCCGACCGCCACACGCTGAGCTTGCGAGGAACAATCCCCGCCTTGGGCACCTTCGGACCAGCTCTGGCGCATCTCTCCTGTCGTGCAGCCTCTGGGCAACGTCCGGCTGCTGCTGGAGTCTCCCGCCGCCCCGTTACACCGAAATCCTGCCTTGCTGCAGATGAGCACTCATAGTTTCCCCCTCCTGAAACTATGTGGAAGCCTCCCCATCCCCAGGCTGACAGGACCAGACATGCACCCAGAAGTCACCTCCTGCAGGACAGACCCAAGAAGGAAACTCACAGAACACCCCAGAACACTCATGTACAGCCCCCCACTCACACCCCTCCAGACAGGCCCTGAGACAGCTCCAGCAGCCCCTCAGCCTGGTCTGTGTCGCCTGGTGACCCCCTCAGCCTCGCACCCACCACCTAACAGCTGCTCAGGACCCACAGAAACGGCATCCCGCTCCCATCACCTCCCCAGCTGGGCCCGTAGCCGGGGAGTCCAGGGACGAGGGTCTCTGGGCAGGGTCTGCAGGCAGCGCTGGAAGAAGGACACGTGCCGCCCCTTCTGGGAATCCAGCCGCTCCTCATCCCCAGAGCCCGGATCCTTCCCCGTCATCTGAGAACCCCCCTTGGGCACTAACCTGTCCCCCTCAGCCATTACCCACCCCCCCACCTCCAGCCGCTGAACCCCCAACCTCCAGCATAACCTGCCTAGCCTCTAACCCCCCTACATCAGCCATTAACCCTTCCCCCCAGCCATTGACCCCTCCAGCCACTAACCCCGCCTACCTCAACCATGAACCATCCCAGTCACTCACCCCCTCCCACCTCTACCATGGACCTCCTTGCTGCTAACCCTCCCCCTGACTCAGCCACTAATCCCACCATCTCAGGCATTAACTTCCCTAGCTACTAACACCCCCAACTCAGCCACTGACCCCCCCGGCCACTAACCTCCTCCAACTCAGCCATTGGCCACTAACCCCCTCTAACTCAGCCACTGACCCCCCGGCCACTAACCTCCTCCAACTCAGCCATTGGCCACTAACCCCCTCCAACTCAGCCATTGGCCACTAACCCCCTCCAACTCTGCCACTGACCCCCCGGCCACTAACCTCCTCCAACTCAGCCATTGGCCACTAACCCCCTCCAACTCAGCCATTGGCCACTAACCCCCTCCAACTCAGCCAGGGTATGTCTACACTACCCCGCTAGTTCGAACTAGTGGGGTAATGTATGCATACCGCACTTGCTAATGAAGCCCGGGATTTGAATTTCCCGGGCTTCATTAGCATAAGCGGGGAGCCGCCATTTTTAAATCCCCGCTGCTTCGAACCCCGTGTAGCGCGGCTACACGGGGCTCGAACTAGGTAGTTCGGACTAGGGTGCCTATTCCGAACTACCGGTACTCCTCGTTTCACGAGGAGTAACGGTAGTTCGGAATAGGCACCCTAGTCCGAACTACCTAGTTCGAGCCCCGTGTAGCCGCGCTACACGGGGTTCGAAGCAGCGGGGATTTAAAAATGGCGGCTCCCCGCTTATGCTAATGAAGCCCGGGAAATTCAAATCCCGGGCTTCATTAGCAAGTGCAGTATGCATACATTACCCTCCTAGTTCGAACTAGGAGGGTAGTGTAGACATACCCCCACTGACCCCCCGGCCACTAACCTCCTCCAACTCAGCCATTGGCCACTAACCCCCTCCAACTCAGCCATTGACCCCCCGGCCACTAACCCCCTCCAACTCAGCCATTGATCCTTCTGGCCTCGAAACCCCAAAATCAGACATTAACCCCTCTGATCTCTAGCTCTCCCCAGTAGCCAATAAATGCCCCAGACACTTACCCCCCCACCTCAGCCACTTTCCCTCCTGGCCTGTAACATCCCTCCACACACAAAGCACAGCTGCTAACCACTGCTAACAGCACACCTCAGCTATTAGTAGCTCCCCACACTGCTCATTCCCCCCATTCTGTCATGACCCCCCCCCCAGCCACTCACCCCCCATCTCAGCCACTAACCTTCCTGGCCTGTAACCGCTCCCCCCACCCCACCTCAGCCATTAACTCCCCTGGCAACTAACCCCACCCAGGCATTATAGAATCATAGAACCATAGAGCCGGAAGAGACCTCAGAAGGTCGTCAAGTCCAGCCCCCTGCTCTAGGCAGGACCAATCCCAACTAAATCAACCCAGCCAGGGCCTTGTCAAGCCGGGACTTAAACTCCTCTAGGGATGGAGACTCCACTACTTCCCTAGGGAACCCATCCCAGTGCTTCACCACCCTCCTAGTGAAATAGTTTTTCCTAATATCCAACCTGAACCTCTCCCACCACAACTTGAGACCATTGCTCCTTGTTCCACCATCTGTCACTACTGAGAACAGCCTCTCTCCATCCTCTTCGGAACCTCCCTTCAGGAAGTTGAAGGCTGCTCTCAAATCCCCCCTCACTCTTCTCTTCTGCAGACTAAATAGACCCAACTCCCTCAGCCTCTCCTCATAAGTCATATGCTCCAGCCCCCTAATCATTTTGGTTGCCCTCCACTGGACCCTCTCCAGTGCGTCTGCATCCTTTTTGTAGTGGGGGGCCCAGAACTGGACACAATACTCCAGATGTGGCCTCACCAAAGCTGAATACAGGGGAATAATGACATCTCTGGATCTGCTGGCAATGCTCCTCTTAATGCAACCTAATATGCCATTAGCCTTCTTGGCTACAAGGGCACACTGTTGACTCATATCCAGCTTCTCATCCACTGTAACCCCCAGGTCCCTTTCTGCAGAACTACTACTTAACCGGTTGGTCCCCAGCTTGTAACTATGCTTGGGATTCTTCCGTCTCAAGTGCAGGACTCTGCACTTCTACTTGTTGAACCTCATCAGATTTCTTGTGGCCCAATCCTCCAATTTGTCTAAGTCATTCTGGACCCTATCTCTGCCCTTAAGCATATCTACCTCTCCCCCCAGCTTAGTGTCACCCGCAAACTTGTTGAGGGTGCAATCCATCCCCTCATCCAGGTCATTAATAAAGGTATTGAACAAAACTGGTCCTAGAACCGAACCTTGGGGCACTCCGCTAGAAACCGACCGCCATCCTGACATCGAGCCGTTGATCACTACTCGCTGGGCCCGGCCTTCTAGCCATCTTTCTATCCATCTTACCGTCCATTTATCCAATCCACATTCCCTTAACTTGCTTGCAAGAATATTGTGGGAGACTGTATCAAAAGCCTTGCTAAAGTCAAGGTATATCACATCCGCTGACTTTCCCATGTCCACCGAGCCAGTTACCTAATCATAGAAGCTAATCAGATTGGTCAGGCAGGACTTGCTCTTTGTGAATCCATGCTGACTATTCCTAATCACTTTCCTCTCATCCAAGTGCCTCAAAATGGATTCCTTAAGGATCCCTTCCATGATTTTTCCAGGAACCGAGGTAAGACTGACTGGCCTATAGTTCCCTGGATCGTCCTTCTTCCCTTTTTTGAAGATGGGCGCTACATTTCCCTTTTTCCAATCATCCGGGATTTCTCCCGATCTCCACGACTTTTCAAAGATAATAGCCAAAGTCTCCTCAATGACATTTGCCAACTCCCTCAGATGCATTAAGTCCGGATCCATGGATTTGTATACGTTTAGCTTTTCTAAATAGTTCCTAACCTGTTCTTTACCCACCACGGGCTGTCCATCTTCATCCTATCTTGCGTCACTTAGCACAGAAGTCCAGGAGCCAACCTTGTCCGTGAATACAGAGGCAAAGAACGCATTGAGTACTTCAGCTTTCCCTACATCATCCGTCACTAGGTTACCTCCTTCATCCATTAGGGGCCACACACCCTCTCTGATCACCTTCTTCTTGTTAACATGCCTGTAGAAACCTTTCTTGTTATCCTTCACATCCTTAGCCAGTCGCAATTCCATTTGCACTTTCGCCTTCCTGATAACCCCCCCGGCATTTTCAAGCTATACATTTACACTCCTCCCGGGTCATTTGTCCAAGTTTCCACTTTTTGTAAGCTTCCTTTAGCAGCCCCACCCACTACCCCCCTCTGCTCAGCCAGAATGTGAGGGGGCTGTTAGCCACTTACTAAAACACAGTGGGAGTGTTTGGTTGTCCAGCTCCCAGTATCAAAAGGGGAAGGGTCCATGAGAAATCAGGGCCCTGAGACCGACAGACCCCAGGGACAATGGGAAGAGACCAATGCTCCAGGTCAGCCTCACTGACAAGTTGGACAGATCAATGAGGGAATTAGAAGGCTACGTCCCGTCCTCCGTGTGAGCTGGGTTTTTCTGGGTCTCTCTGAGGAAAGGAGAGAGAACCAAGGGGAGCAGCAAGAAGAGCAAACTGTGCTGAGGGGCAGACCTGCCGTGACAAAGCCAGGCACACACAGCCCAAAAAGTGCAGACAGCCGCCTGTTTCCTCCCCTGCCCTAAGACAACAGGGCTTCTCCCTCCCCTTTGAGCTTGTGTGGAGGTGAGAAACTGGCTCAGCTGCAGGGCCTAGGCCCAGTCAGCCCAGCAGGGTGGGGTCTCTGTGGCTGGCCAGACTCTGTTGGCTGGTGCCCAGGTGCAAGGTCCCCAGGTTCCCCCACAATTCCAGGCTCCAGGCCCCACAGGTGGGAGCTGGTTTGATGCTGAACCCCACAGCTCAGCAACAATTCCTTCAAACTCCCCCTGTGCTCTGGGTTCACTGTTTGGATTCTTTTTGTGGGGGGGTTCTGTTTCTGCATTAACCCTTCCATGGAAGAGGACCTGGTCAGACCCTGCCAGTGGGGGTCATGTGCCTCCACAGCCCATGTTAGAGATTAATTTGGAATATATACTGTAATTGTGCAGTATTGTAACCACCATCAACACCTGGGATTTGAACCTGGGACCTCAGGAGCTGACTCTAGGAGCTTCTACCCTCTGAGCTAGAAGCCAGCTGGCACTCAGGCCATGCTGTACAGGTCTCTTGATCTTAACTGTTGCAGTGGTCTCAGTGCCACTTGCCGTACTCAGTAACCACGCTAGGTGTGTGGGTTACAGCATGTTTAATGATTATATGTTTGTGCTTTTAATGTTCAAAAAATGTAAAACAAAATGGAGTCGGTCTCCTTAGACCCCGGGGCTCCATCTTGGGCTTTGCCCCCTCCCTCTGGAACATTCCGAGACAGTTGGGGAACCGGTTCTAACCGGATTTTCCCGCCTTGGCGAGAGTTCCGCTCCCCTCAGGTGCGCGGCCAAGCGGGCTGGGAGTGAGGCTGCTCACTGCTGCCCCCTGGGTCGTTTTTCCAGCTCACAGACAATCGTTATCAGCGCTTAAATCTGGGCTGCTGGGGGGCTCCGTGCAGGCCTGTGGTGGCTACAGAAAATAACCAGCCATTCTCTGAAGTGTCCAAAAGTTGCATAAACAGTGTCAATGTTGTACAAGGGCGAGCATGTGTCTGGGTAAAACATTTCCCTGAATCCAGCCTCCTCTAGCAGCTCAGTCCCACAGTTCAGACAGAGATGAAAGTTACCCCACATTTCACTGGTGACCACCCCAGGGGTATACTAGTATGGATTTATTAAACGAGGAATTAACAATCCACTTCAGGGTTACATTCAAGGGCTATGTCTATACTACAAGATTTTGGTGCAAAAACAGGCAGAGCGTCCACACCTCAAGCGTGCTTTTGCACAAGAAAATTGACAGAACAGAGGACTTTTGCTGGTAGAGTTATTCCTCTCCCCACAAGGAATAACTCCTTTCTTGCACGACAGCTCTTGCACAAAAAGGCAGGTATAAATGCTCTGCAGGGGTTTTTGCACAAAGCAGAAGTTCTCTAATGCCCATTTTGTGAATGGCAGTCAGAGCTTTCTTGTGCAAAAGTGTCCATGCAGTGTGGACACTCCCTTGTGCAAAAGCACATTACATTTGCAATGCACTTTGACATCTGGATGCGCGTTTGCACAAGAAGTGTTTGCATGAGAACTCTTCCACAAAAGGCGTCTTGTGCAAAAACCCTGCAGTGTAGACTAAGCAAGGGGATTGAGCTGTCATTGATTGCCACTCTTGGGTTAAACCAAAGGGGAGTGAACTATCTCTCTCACCCACACAAACACAGACTGTGATGGGACTGGGCTTATGGACATGAATATACATAACTCAAAGGTGGTTTGAGCAAATGATTTCATCTAACCTGTCCATCTTCATGTCATGATCCACTGGTTCTGTTTATCTTACTCTGTTGTATGTATCATTTGAATGTGTAAAATTAGACAGGTGGAGTGGGGAATACTTTGTGAGTTTCAAGTGCGTGAATGGGAGACATGGAGGGGGTTACCTGAAACTTCTTGATGAGCCACTGTAAAACAATCTTTTGCCCTTAAGTCTGAGCAGTGGTTGGAAGGGAGCGGCCTCAACTCCTTAACAAAAAGAGTAGGAAAGCAAAGGGTCTTTTGGCTGGGCTGTACCTGAAGGAAGAAGCCAGGCTCCATGGTGTGGAAGAGAGTCCTGATTTAGAGTGGCATCTGGAAAAGAGGTTTTAGGGTGAGTTTGTGCTGAGGTGTCAGTGTAGAAATAGCCAAGCATTTTTGTTTCTTTTGATTGTAACTTACTTTGCTCACTTATTACAGCTTAAATCCTACTGCTTCCACTTAATACAATAATTTTTGTTTTCTATCAAACCCAGTGTAAGCAATTGTTACCTGGGGTGGGGGGGGGGGGGGGGGATGACAACCAGTGTGCACATTCCCCCTTTCAGTGTTAAAGTTGGCTTATCTAATTTCTTGGGGTTTGATCCCATTTGGGGAGTGCTCTTGCAGGAGGCTGGGCCCTAAACTGCACTCTCCTGGGATATAAAGATGTTCAGTGTCTGTACTGCTTCTAGCTTGGGGCAGGGACCTCATCTTGGGGCTTTGATTGGGGAGACCAGTAGAGGAACAGGGGAAATGGAGAGAGAGATGGAAAGGATCACATTGCTGTGGAAGAATGGAAGGGCTGGCATGTCCCCAGATCCTCAGGCAGCTCGGCGTGGGAAACCTACCGATGTGGAGCAGACCACGCTGAGCGTGACAGCTGGAGCTAACTAGTCAGTCTAGTTCAGGGTACATCTAGACTGCAGAGTTTTCCCAGGATATCCTGGAAAGGGTCTGCTGTGTCCAAGGACCGAGTGAGTCTGCTTTACTGAAAATTTGTTTGGAAAAACAGAGGCATTTTTTTTGACATCTCTGTAAACTTCATAGTCGGAAGAAGAAGGGATGTTCTGAAGGAGGGTTTTTTCCCAGCATTTGTCCCCATGTAGACTGGCCGAATGTTGAAAAAGCCTCATTCAGAAGAAAAGCAGAAAAAGAGACACAAATTGCAATTTGCGTCTCTTTTTCTGAATTCTCTTTGTGGTGTGGACACAGCCCCTGGGGGGAGTCAAGTTCCCCTGTAACTAGAAACACTTCAGATGCACCAGACAGTCCTGCAGCACCTTAGAGGCTGACCACACATGAAGCCGGGTTGACAAGCTCTCGTGGAAGAAGCGGGCTGTGCCCACGAGAGCTCATTGTACCATCGACGTGTGTTGTTAGCCCTGCCGCACCTGAGGGACTGTCAGCCTGGGAAGGTCAGAGCCACCCAAACGCTGTGGGTCAGGCCTCAAGGGGTTTGCAATGCCTCCACCCAGAGGTGACTAGTGCACCGAGGGGACCTTTTGTGGTGCTACAACACTGCCCCCCATCGGGCTGGGCCTCTTGCACCCCGAAATTTTCACCCCACTTCCAGGTGAGCTTCTCAGGCTTGGGGGCAGGCTCCACTCTGGCGCACAACACCCCGGGTGCTCCCTGTGGGTGCCGTAGGCACTAGCTCTCGGCCTATGTTTTGGCAGGGAAAGTTTCCCCCGGGTCTGTGTCTCTGGGACCTCACATGGGAACAGGGGGATACTCCAAGAATACTTGCGCAAGAGGGCCAGTGTAGACAGGGAAGAATTGTTTTGCGCAAAAAAGCCCCGATGCACAAAATGGCGACTGGGGCTTTCTTGCGCAAAATCGCGTCTAGACTGGCCACGGATGCTTTTGCGCAAAAGCACTTTTTGTGCAAAGGCACCCGTGCCAATCTAGATGCTCTTTTGCACAAATGCTTTGAACGGAAAAACTTTTCCATTCAAAGCATTTGCGCAAAATCGTGCCAGTCTAGACGCAGCCACTGTGTTTTAATTTGGGGGTACATTTAAGTTGAGCCTCTATTACGGTGTCCTTGAAATGTTTCCTGCAGGGATTTCCTAGAAACTATTACAACAAATTCCCACCCACATACCCATCACGAACAGTGCAGCATGTCAGGGAAACTGAGGCAGACACCATCCTCCAGGAAACTATTACAGCAAATTCCCACCCTACCCCCACCACGAACAGTGTAGCATGCTGGGGAAACTGAGGCAGACACCATCTTCCTGAAAACTATTACAGCAAATTCCCACCCCTACCACGAACAATGCAGTATAGAGGGGAAACTGAAGCACACCGTTCCTGGAAACTATCACCGAAAATTCAGGCCTGGAAGCCACCTTCTGTGCCTCACATCCCAGGGCAGCCATCGCATTGGCAACACCCCGTGCCCAGACAGCGCGTGGGGAAGGGCTGGGCCCAGGACTGACCTTGCCAGGCCCCTCTGGGAGACACTGGCAGGTCCTGCACCCTGGGGAGAAAAGGGCTGAACAGCATCCTCCATGCGCCCCCACCCATGCCTGGTCCCTGGACCTCCGGGACTCCAGTTCCTCTTGCCGATGGAGGCTGCTGCGGCTCCGTCTGGTTTGGCACAAGCCAGGGCCCCGTGTGCAGCAGCAATGGCCCCAGCTGCTGATGCAGAACAGACAACGCCCACACCTGGGCCCCTCCTGCCCAGCTGGGTCCTGACCCCCTGGGTCCTGTTACCAGTGGGGCCGGGACCCCCTGCACTTCCCGTCCCAAACTGCTGTGCCGTGTGTCTAGGAGGTGGCTGCTGCACTGCACCCCAGCTACAGCTGCATTTGGCACCAGGCCAGGAAGTCCCTGCACCAACCGCCCCGCCCTGCCCCAGCGGTGGCTGCATCTCTGTCCCAGGTGAGCGACGCTGGCTAAAAAGCCCCACACCTGCGCCCATGGGATGGCTGCCTCTCAGTGCTGGGCGAGGGGCCCCTGTACCAACAGCCCCACCTCTTCCCCAGAGGTGGCTGCATCTCCGTGTGCAGGCTGTGGGGAGCAGCTGGCAGCCGATGGAGGCCTGAGTCACAGCAGGCTCTGGGGTGGAGGGGAGGGAGGGCGGGCGAGTGTCCAGAGGGGTCAGGGGCAGGAATGGGAGGGGAGTTAGAGGGCAGGTGCAGTGAGGGTCTTTGGCCACCAGGTGGCGGCAGGACCCTGGGAGGGTGGGTCAAGCTGGAGTTCGGGGCTTGTGACTGATTTTGCTGCCTGCTTGGAGACCCCCACACCCCCAGCTGGCTGGGCACAGGGAGGGGGCACAGTTAGGCTAAGGGCCTGGCTGTCCTGCCCCCAATGACATGCTCACTGCTGCAATGAGTGCGTCTGTTCTAAGCACCCCGGTGGGAGGGTGGGCGTGGACCAGAGACGGGCGGACGTCCTGCTTCCTGCAGGCAGGGCTCCATGGGAGCGGAACGTGGGCAGTGTGATGAGTACCCCACCCCGTTCTGGGGCTGCAGGGGTTCAACCTGGCTCCCTGAGCGAGGGTCCCCGCCTGAGATCCCTATTGGGCATGCTCCAGCGGAAGGCAGCTATAAAAGCAGGGGGAGGGGGAGCAGCTCAGTGGGGCTGGTGTTGGCTGGACTTTGTGTCCGGGAAGAGCTCTCGGGGGGGAGGACGGGGGGCTCTGCCAGAGGAGTCGGTACCAGAGGCGGCCGCTTGCTTTTCTCTCGCCTCTCACAAGCTCTTTGGGGGACACAGAACTTGGGGTGCCCCGGGGTTGGTTTCCATTGTCTGCCCCACTTGTGGGTTCCAAACACTTGATGGTGGCAGCAGGTCCCCCAAAAACTGGGTATTGGGGATTTGGGGAAGCCTGCAGAGCCAAGGTTTGGGGTGCTCTTGCTGGCCCCCAACTTCTGCATTTATTGTGCCAAAGTGGGGCATAGCCCTGACAGGGGCTCCTGGAGGTGGGGCTAATCTGGGGCTGCCAGATCTGTTAGCTCCCGGGGGAGGGTCACCCCTTGACGGGCGGTGTCCCCTCCTGTCGCTATCTCGTGTCCCGGGATGGGGTTGGAGGTGCTGAAGCTGGAGCACTGTGGAGGGCTGGACGTGCTTGCCCAGGGCTGGGGGGTGCGGATGTCATAGGCTCCTTCCCCACTCTGGCATGATAAATGCGGAAGTGGGGCCTGCAAAAGTACCCAGAACCTGATCTCTCCAGGCTGTGGTAAAAACTTCCCCTCAAAAACTTAACCTAGATTTGGGGGACAAAATCCGCTGCCACCACCCAAGTGATGAGAAAAAAAACCTGGGGGAGAGCACTTGGGAAATCTCCCCCCTAAGGAAAAAACCAGGACACAACAATTAACCGATGGCAGGTTAATACAAAGAAACGAGAAAGAACGTTTATTATGGTGACGGCGTGTGGGGGTTCCCGATTCTGCCCCCCGTAGCAGTGGGAACAGGCTCCGCCAGCCAGTAGAACAGGGGGGCTTATTGCTTCTCCAGGGTACAGCCCAGCACAGATGTGATGTGGCTACAGGAGTCAGGGCCAGGCAGCCTCAGACCCCTTGGGGTGGGGGGTCAATCGTCCCTGGACCCTCGCCCTCAGCTTCCGTTGTTCCCTTCATGTTTCCAAGCCAGCAACTGCCCCTTCCCCCCAAAACCTCCCTCCTTTGTCCCCTCCCTGCCCTCCACCGGTCGGACAGGTTGGGTCTTGGCCTAGGAAGGTGACCGTAGGCAGCCGTCCTGCTGGGACGTGCTACCGACACCGGCCAGTAGGGGTCACCCCCAGCCCACACCGCCACCAGTGGATGTCCCAAGGGTACGGCTGCCCAGTGCACCACAGTCATCACCACAAGACTCCTGTTGCAAGCAGAGCGACCAGCTAGAAAAGTCCCACAGTGATGTCCCCATGGAGGGACCCGCCCCGGGCCAGGGCTGGGTTACAAAGGCGAGCGCGGAGCTTTGGCGCTGAGCAGGCTGGAGCGAGGGGCGAGTCCAGAGCCCGGCAGGAGGTTCAGTCAGGACCCTCCGCGGCTGCAGGGCCCACGGCTCCCTCAGACATTAGGAACTGGGCAGGGAGAGGCAGGGTCAGGCGGGCAGGGCCGGTCACACTGTACGGCTCACGGGTGCTCAGGGGAGGGGGGGCTCTGACCGGGGCCCACGTGGAGGGGAACGGACCCCGCAAGCCGGTCACCCACCCCCGTGCAGCAGCCACCCTCTTGGGACCCGTCTTTGTGGGCGACCAGGGGTTGGCTCCCCAGCCGGCAGGTCAGAGGGGCAGGGCCTGGGGGACTCTGGAAAGGGACCCGGGCTCTCCCTGAGTCTCCCCCCCTCCGTTACCCCCTCACTTCCCCTGAGTGCTGGGGTTGCACCCTGGTTACTGCCTGGTGGGCGAAGGGCAAGTTGGCGTTAGAGTCTCTGGCAATGACCCCCCAGTCCCTCGTGCCAGCATCCCCCTGCTTCAGGGTGGGTGTAAGGCTGTCCTAGGTGAGTGGATGCACTTAGCCCTGAGGTGTGGGGCGACGCTGGGAGCTGGCGGGAGTCGGCAGAGTTACACATGGGGCAGATACCTTCTACCTGGGCTAAGACCCTGCACTGCCCCAAGACTGGGCACACGGGGATGGGGCTTTCAGAAGCACCTTGGGAACTCAGGAGCTCAAACCCCAGTTAATCAGTGGGGCTGAAGCTCCTGCTTCCCCCCTCCACACCCCCGTCAGTGTCGGGCATGTCCCACCAACCCCCAGCCACTAGGCCAGGAGCCAGGCTAGACACCTCCAGAGCCACAGCTGGCCAGATGCACCTGACGGAAGGGGTGGGGGGCAGACTGCTGAGCCCCAGGGGGCACAGTGAGCAGCACAGGGACAGGGGAACGACTCAGCACTCACCCGCGGCTTGTCTGCGGTGATATCGCTACTTCCCTGTGGAGGGAGACAAGGCAGAGCAGTGAGCGTGGAGACTCCCGGGACAGGACCTAGCTTCATTCCATGCCCACGGCCCATCCCAAGGGAGGTGACAGCTAAGTGCCCTGGAAGCTGCGTGGCTGCACAGCTGTTTAGTGAGCTCCTCCCAGAGGCTCAGAGCACCCACAATGGCAGGGAGCTCAGCTGACCGGCTGGGGAGTGGGGCGCCTGAGCAGCCCCAGACCAAGAGCTCATAGGGAGGGGAGATGAGGAGGGAATACGTGGAGTGAGCGGAGCTGTAAGGGAGTTTAGGGAGTCCCACCCCGCAACATTTCAGGGGCCAGGTGCAAACGGAGACGTGGTCAGCACCATCCCCAGAGTGCGGGAAGCCGGGGGCAGGTCCCAGGGGCCATGGAACAGACAGCAAAGCCTGTCCAGCCATTCTGCCTTGGGGAGTCCTGTCCATGGGGCTCGGCCTGGCTCCCCGCTCTGACCCCTACGACTGGGCACAGCAGGGAGAGGAGAAAGAGCCTGAAGCAGGGGACTGGGGTGAGGCCTGAGGCCTGAACCCAAGTGAGCAGGAATTGGGCCAGGAGCAGGAATTCAGCCCCTGGCACGTGAACTCGGCCCTAGCCTGGCTAAACCACGCGGATGTGCAAACGCCTCCGGCCAAGAAGGGCCCCGTGAGGGAGAGGAAATGCCGGGGTGTCTCCCCTGAGTCTACAACTTCTCCCCAGGGAGTCCTGGGCCAGTGCTGGGGACGTTGCTGCGGGCTCAGGCCCTGAACCGACTGCAGAGCTCGGTGGGAAGGGACGCGTGTTTCCCAAACGTAGCCCATGTACACGGTGCCAAAGTTTGAGAAAACTTGCTCTCTTGGAGGGCTAAGACCAGGCACCTCACATCCCCTCTCCCAGCCTCTCTGAGCCCCTCACAACCTCCCCCATGGGCACCGCGCCCTCGGTCCGGTTCCACATTCACACCACCACACCCCCCCACCCCACCCACTGGGGGTCCCTTTGAGCCTCTGCTAGCCCTGCATGTAGCCCCCCTGCACAGCCGGTGCCCCATTCAGACCCCCCGCTCGAAGGCCCCGCACTCACCTGCACTCTGGCTGAGGAGCTTAACCCCTGTCTTTGAGTCACTGTCCACTTTGGGCTTCTGCTGGAAGAGTTTGCAGATCCCTGTGTCGAGAATGCAGGGGGGTATCAGGAAGGCAAAAGCACAATTGGAAGTGCAGCTAGCAAGGGATGTGAAGGGGAACAAGAAAGGTTTCGACAGGCATGTCAGCAAGAAGAGGGGGATCAGAGAGGGGATGGGCCCTTCCTGGATGAGGGAGGAAACCTAGTGACAGATGATGTGAGGAAAGCAGAAGTACTCAAGGCTTCCTTTGCCTCTGTCTTCTCAGACAAGGTCAGCTCCCAGATAAATGCACTAGGCTAAGCAGTATGGGAAGGAGGTGGATGGCCCTTGGTGGGGAAAGAACAAGTTAGAAACTATTTAGAAAAGCTAAACATACAGAAATCCGTGGGCCCAGATTTAATGCATCCGAGGGTACTGAAGGAGTTGGAAAATGTCATGGCGGAGCCTTTGGCTGTTATCTGTGAAAAGTGGTGGAGATTGGGAGAGATCCTGGATGACTGGATCTTTAAAAAAGGGAAGAAGGACAATGCAGGGAACTACAGACCGGTCAGCCTCACCTCAGTCCCAGGAAAACTCATGCAAGGGATCCTCAAGGAATCCATTTTGAGGCACTTGGAAGAGGGGAAAGTGATTAGGAATAGTCAGCATGGATTCACCAAGGGCAAGTCCTGCCTGATCAATCTGATTGCTTCTATGATGAGGTACCTGGCTCTGTAGACATGGGAAAGTCAGCGGATGTGATATACCTTGACATTAGCAAGGTTTTTTATACGGTCTCCCGAAATATACTTGCCAGGAAGTTAAGGGAATGTGGTTTGGATAAATGGACGGTAAAATGGATAGAAAGCTGCCTACACTGTCGGGCCCAGCGGGTAGTGATCAACGGCTCGATGTCAGCTTGGGAGTCGGTTTCTAGCGGAGTGACACTAATCTGGGGAGAGGTAGATATGCTGGAGGGCAGGGATAGAGTCCAGAGTGACCTGGACAGATTAGAGGATTGGGCCACAAGAAATCTGATGAGGTGAAACAAGTGCAGAGTCCAGCCCATGGGGAGTAAGATTCCCAAGCATTGCTACAGGCCGGGGACCGATGGGATAAGTTCTGCAGAACAGACCCTGGGGATTTCACGAGATGAAAAACTGGATCTGAGAAACTGGGTCAGCAGGGCGCCCTTGTAGGCAAGAAGCCCCTTGTACCACCAGGGCCATGTGGCTGCCAGCACCAGACGCTCACAGCTGGCAGCCGGGAAGCCCATGAATGCTGATTGGGGGAGAAAGTTTGAGGGCAGGGCTGGACCGGGCCCCCCCACCACCTTCAGCCCCTTTCAGTGACAGACTCGGAGCAGCCGAGGGAGCAGCCTGCAGGGTGTTACTGACCAACCCCCCACTCAGTGTCACTCAGCGGGACGGGCCCTGTGGTCCTGTCTGTGCCCTGCTGATCCCGGGCCGGAAACCTGTCCCCCACCCCGTGGTCACTGCTCCCCTCACCCAGCGGCAGGGAAAGACCCCATGAATCCTGGTTCCCAGCCCCCCTGCTCTAACCACTAGTCCGCAGGAGTCCCGCTCCCAACCCGGCAGGCAGCCATGTCCTGAGCCCAGTGTGTTGCTTCCCAATCCCCACGGCTGTTTGCACCATTCCTGGGAACTATTTGGTCTGGTCCCCCTTGGGGGCAACTCTGGGCCTGGGACACTTTGCCCCGTGCGGCAGCTCAGGTGTGGGGGCTGCTGACAGACCCCAGGTCCTGTGCATCCCCTGCTGGGACTGCACCAGCAAGCGCGGAGGGGCCGGGGGGGAGGGGAGGTGCCAGGCAGCTGCAGCAGGCGCCATTTTGCCTGAGCCGCCATCACCCCGCCTCCAAGCGCTCTGCTCCGTCTGGTGGAGGGGGGGCAGAGGGTGCAGTTCAGCCGGAAAGGGCCATGTCCCTGGTCCAGCTACATCCCGTGGCTCTGCTCTCACCTGCGCTCTCCAGTGCACCCAGGAAGAGCTCCATGTCTTCAGGTGACCAGCTGATCTCCCCGGCTCTATGCTGCCTGCACAGGAGCTCTGCCTCGGCCTTGCGTTTGGCTGAAGGGAGACGGGGGGGTCAGAGCCACCAACACCAAGCCCCCGTGTCCTTCCCCCCCTTCCCACCCTGCCCCCGACATCGCCCCCTGCACCGCCTGGGCTACAGACCTGGTCTCAGCACAGGCCCCGAAGGGAACCCGGCAGAGCCTGGAATCCCAAGACCAGCTGTTCGGCGCACACGGACCCGCCCCCTGCTTCCACCGGGCCCCACCCCCAAGCAGCCATTGAACACTGATTGGGGGAGAAAGTTGGAGGGCAGGGCTGGACCTCCCCACTCCCAGCCACTGGCTCCCCACGCCCCTCCCCCCAGCAGTGCCCTCGCCAGGCACAGGAGCTGGTCCCAGCCACTAATGCCCAAGCAATTAACACCCTGCTGGGGCTCCCCCCACTCACCCACCGCCCGGCGCATTTAGTGTGTGGGCAGGGGCCCCATGGTCCTGTCTGTGCCCGTTCTGGAGACCTGCCACCCCCGTGTGGTCACTGCCCCCCACACCCAGAGGCAGGGAAAGACCCCAGGAATCCTGGCTCCCAGCCCCCTGCTCTAACCACTGGCCCCCACTCCCCTCCCATAGCCGGGGGAGACCCCAGGAGTCCCGCTCCCACCTGGCAGACAGCCGTGCCCTGACCCCAGCCTTTGGCTTCCCAAACCCCAGGGCTGTTGGCGCCATTTCTGGGAACTATTTGGGCTGGTCCGCCCTGGGAGGAGGCTCTGGGGCCCTGGGGGGGGATGCGGGTCTCCAAGACTCCATCTGCCCTGCAGACTTTCTCCAGGGGGTCTCTGCCGTTTCCAGGGAATGCGGCTGCCCCCGACTTGCCAGGGGGAGGGGGGGCTGGGTGTCCTCTGATCAAGCGTGGGGAGCAGCCGGCCCCGCTGGAGAGGGGAAGGGGCCAGGCACGGGTGGGTTCAGCAGGGCGGGGGACCACTCCCCCCCAGCACGAGGGGTCCACGCACCAGAGCTGGCCCAGGGCACTGCTGGGGGGAGAGTCCGGCAGTGCAGGGGTGAGGACGCACCTGCCCCACGGCCCCCACCCAGCTAGAATTGGAAGGGACCGAGCGGCACCAAGGCCAGGGCCCTGGTGTGGGCAGGGGCTGGATTGGGGCCTTACAGCCCTGGGGGAGGGGAGATTTCCAGAAAGGGCCCCGTGAGGCAGAGGGGACACTGGGGCATCTCCCTCAGACCAGATGGGCCTGGATCCAGGCACGAGGGTCCAGGGGACATGTCCCAGGCCAGAGGAGAAGGACCAGGTGGGGCTTCAAAGGCCATTTCCCTGTTCCACCTGCACCCCAACCCCCCCTCCTCCGGGCCTGCTCTCACCCCCGCTCTGGCCGACCCACTCTCACAGCTCCTCCAGGGTGTGCTCGTTGTCCAGGGACTTCAGGACCGAGGCGACAGCCTTCAGGGTGGCTTCGTCCGGCAGCGGGAAGATGAACTGCAACTGGGGTTGCTGCTCCCCACGCTGCTCCGCTCCGCCCTCCCCACCAGCAGGCCGCCGGCACAGACAGCCCGGCTTGAGCATCACTGGAGGGGGGGGGGTCAGAGTCACCGGCCCCCCACGTCCCTTCCCCCTGCACCTCACGTCCCTCCCCGCGCTGCCCCGACTCACCAGCGTAGCCCCCCCTGTGACGTAGTGGGGGTACCTGGCTGGTTTCTATGCTGCTGGCTCTGGGGTAACCCCCACTGGCTGCCGTGGGTACCACGACCCAGCAAAACAGGATGAGTCACTATGCAAACCAGTGGCCAGACACCCCCCATGGAGAGGAACAAAGGAAGGTGGAATGCTGCCCTGGCTGGGGGGCAGGGCTGGAAGGGAGTTAGTTAGTTGCTGGCTGTCTGGGAGCATGGAGGAGACAGCCTAGGGAAAGGGGCTGGAGTTTAGGGGCCCAGTCTCCCCCATCTCAAGGGGGCCTGAGGCATCCTAGCCCAGCTCTGTGACCAGATTACATCTGTGCTGTGCTGTATCCTGGAGAGGCAATAAACTTCCTCTATTCCACCGGCTGGTGCAGTCTGTTTGTGCCATTTCGGGGTGCAGGAGACGGGGGACCCCCAACGCGCCATCGCAGATACATACAACAGAGTAAGATAAACAGAACCAGTGGATCATGACATGAAGATGGACAGGTTAGATGAAATCATTTGCTCAAACCACCTTTGAGTTATGTATATTCATGTCCATAAGCCCAGTCCCATCACAGTCTGTGTTTGTGTGGGTGAGAGAGATAGTTCACTCCCCTTTGGTTTAACCCAAGAGTGGCAATCAATGACAGCTCAATCCCCTTGCTTAGTCTACACTGCAGGGTTTTTGCACAAGAAGCCTTTTGTGGAAGAGTTCTCATGCAAACACTTCTTGTGCAAACGCGCATCCAGATGTCAAAGTGCATTGCAAATGTAATGTGCTTTTGCACAAGGGAGTGTCCACACTGCATGGACACTTTTGCACAAGAAAGCTCTGACTGCCATTCACAAAAATGGGCATTAGAGAACTTCTGCTTTGTGCAAAAACCCCTGCAGAGCATTTACACCTGCCTTTTTGTGCAAGAGCTGTCGTGCAAAAAAGGAGTTATTCCTTGTGGGGAGAGGAATAACTCTACCAGCAAAAGTCCTCTGTTCTGTCAATTTTCTTCTGCAATTTTTGTGCAAAAACCGGTGGAGCATCCACACCTCAAGTGCTCATTTCACGAGGCGTAACGGTAGTTCGAGCTAGGAAGCCTAGTTCGAACTACCTAGTTCATGCCTCGTGTAGCCGCGCTGCACGGGGTTCGAACCAGCGGGGTTTTAAAAATGGCGGCTCCCCGCTTATGCAAATGAAGCCCGGGAAATTCAAATCCCGGGCTTCATTTGCAAGTGCGGTATGCCTACATTACCCCGCTAGTTCGAACTAGGAGGGTAGTGTAGACATACCCTGACAGACTGGAAACCGTGTGGGTGTGTCTCAGGGCTTGGCGTTGGACATGGAGCATGTGATGGGTCCTGGATGGACGCTGGAGGCACGTAGGAAAGTAACAAGGACGTGGGGTTTGCCCATAAAAATTGATGCTCAGATAAATCCATTAGTCTGAGGTGCCACTGGAGCCCTCATTGTTTTTATAGACACAGACTGACACGGCTCCCACTCCCCCAATACCTGTGTTATTAATCTGGGTCTTGTAGACACAGCCATTCATGGTGAGTAAGGACCTTGCCGGCCCAGTGCTCAGAGCACTAATCTGGAAATGGCTTTGTGTTTTCCCTGGAAGCCCAAGCTGTGGTGGGTCTCACAGAGACATGGGACCCTGTCAGCTGGTGCTGGAACACACTTGAAATCTGATTTCACCCTGGGGATGGGGAGGGTTCCACAAAGGGTCCTTGAAAAATGCTATTTCAGGAGGGGGAAGCCATGAATGCTCATCTGCAGCCAGGCGGGATTTCTGTGTAACAGAAGGTGGCGGGAGACTCCAGCAGCAGCCACGGAAGCCCTCGGACGGGATGCTGCCCAGAGACTGCACGACAGGAGAGATGCACCAGAGCTGGGATTGTTCCTTGAGAGCTCAGCGTGCTGCAGTCGGAGTCGGAGTCCCTGCTCCACGGCCAACAGGGCCCGGGGCTTGGACCCAGGGTAGCGGGAGGGTCCAGCTAACCCCACTACCCGTAGCAAGAGAGTTCTCTGGAAGTTTGCACTCACCTCTGAGCTAGGCCCTATTGCTCCTGATAGAAGGGACTGACCTATGGACTGGACCTCTTGGCCATATGTCTCAGGAGGGAGAGGAGACTCACTTCTCAACGAGGCCTCTGGGCCTGGGAGCCTCTAACCGAGGGGACCCCTCTGGGTGCCAGGCCGCGGAGTCACATAGGTGTTAGCAGACACCCCTCCAGACATGGCTGACCAGCCAGGTTAACACTGAGTGTGGGGAAAGGGCACGGCCTTGCAGTAAAGGCAGCACAACGCCCTTGGAAGGGCTCATCTCGAGGGGTAGCCACCCCCCGGCTGTGCCCCCGACACGGGGGCTCAGGCAACTGGGAGTCAGTGTGAGCGTTTGTGCTGCCCAGCTCCCATCCGCAGCCCTTGAACTCACGTGAGTGGGAGGAATTGGACCGGCTGCCCCACGCTCCGCAGAAGGAAACGTGGGCTCCCAGGTGCTGAGCGGCTCCAGACAATTCTTTCCCCGCCGTGTGGCTGGGGGCTCCGGCCAGAACACGCCTGCGCCGACTGATCCCGTGTCTGGGGGTGGGAAGGGACTGTCAAGGGGGAGATGTGCAGAGCCCGTGGGGGCAGGGTGGACGAGGCTGCCTCCCTCTGCAGTGTGGGGCAGGGTCCCAGGCTGGGATCAAGTTGTGTCAATGGGGGATTTTCCGTCCCTTGCCACCGCTGAGCCGTGACGTGAGGGCGTCAGTAACACAGCCAGGGAGAGTGGGGCTGGACCGGAGGGGTGGGTGAGGTTCTAGGGTCTGCAAGGTGCGGGGGGTCAGACCAGGTGCTCATGATGGTCCCTTCGGCCCTTCAAGTCTGAGCCCAGGAGACCGGCCTTTCAGCTGCTGAGGGACTCCTGAGCCCAGCTGTGACCCACAGCCCCTGCTCTGACTGCTAGGCATGACTGCTCCAGCCAGAAGTCTGGGAGGGCTTTGCCTGGGGAGGGGCTGTTGTCGTGGCAACGGAAACACCCCTGCTGTGCCTGTGGGCTGCATCCCAGTGAGGGGGCTCTGCTGGCACAGCTCTGTCCCCACAGGCCCTGGGGTGTAGCCGCCCCCTCGGCTGTCATGGGAAAAGTGTTTCAAGTCCTCCGGTTTGCAGGGAATGGCTGAGACGGACCCAAGCGTGCGCTTAGGGCC
The DNA here is from genome assembly GCF_049634645.1 of Pelodiscus sinensis. Classification (NCBI taxonomy): domain Eukaryota; kingdom Metazoa; phylum Chordata; order Testudines; family Trionychidae; genus Pelodiscus; species Pelodiscus sinensis. Next base: position 1,318,749 of record NW_027466048.1, read on the forward strand.
CAGAAAGCAAAGCTCATAAAAACATAATTTGTGTATTTCTCTGTAATGTATTTATTTGAAACCAATCTCACAATTTTTTATTTGGCTCCTGCTGTTGCTACCCCTGAGCTGGGTGGAGATTTTGGCATCGAGGGAGCATCTCTTGGAGGTCTCGAGTCGCTTTTCTTCTTCCAGGCTACACAGGAAGAGGCAGCTGGGACTCTCAAGTCATCAGGAGGCTGGATACATCTGGGCTGGCCCCAGTGGCCGGGAGACACAGAGTTCTGGGCCTGGCTGAGCAACAGGTTCCCTGCCGCGGGTGCTGCCGTGTGAGCTCTGCCCTGGCCCTGGGCGATCCTGGCCAGGCCCTCCCTTTGCTCCTCCACTCTCCATCCAGGCAGATCTCTGAGTCGGGGAAACCTCCCCTGAGAACCTGCCGCCTCCTCCGTGGAAGTGGTGGGAAAGGGGCTGCCGGGAACTCCTGGCCGTGGTGGCCCTCGGGGTCGTAGAGGAATCCCCTAGTGCAGCGTTTCTCCCCCTGGGGGTCCCTGCCCAGAAGGGGGCGGCAAGGCGAGAGCAGGAGGGTCGCTCACGGGGGCACCGGACGTTTGGGCTTTCCCAGCCGTGGCCTCGTGTTCAGTCCCCAGGTCCCCATCCCGGCGGAGTTTGGAAATGAGAAGAAATGTCCCTGATCTCTCCTGGCCTCCCCAGCTGGGCGGCTGGAGGGGCAGCTGCTCTCTGCCCCCAACCTGGCCAGCAGCGGCGCAGACGGACGGGTGGCAACGGCATCGCTGCCTCCACTTCTCCTGCGCTGCTGCTGCTGCTGGCACTGACCCCACTGGGATCCCGCTCGCTCTGGCCACCCAGCTTGGAAGGGAGCGATGCCCCCAGCAGGGGGAAGAGGGAAGGATGCAATGGCAGCCACTCCCCCTTCCTTCTGCGCTGCTGCTGGGAGCGGAGCTGCCCTCCGAGCTGGGCACCTCCCCTGTGGCCCCTGCTCTGTGGTCCCCAGCGGAGAAGGCAGCCCTGCCAGCAGCAGTGCGGAAGGAACGGTGGCAACAACATGCCAGGCCACCCTGCCTCTGCGCTGCTGCTGGGGCGGCGTTGACTTCTGAGCTGGGGGACCCGTCAGTGACCACCCCTCACTCGCTGCTCAGTGGGGCCCCCTCCGAACTGGGCCCCACAACAGCAGCCGCTGCTCTGCCGCCGCCCAGGTCCAAAGGCAGCGCCACCGCCTGCAGCGGCACAGAAGGAAGGGCTGAGATACCAGACCAGGCCTCCCTTCCTCCTGCGCTGCTGCTGGCGCTGACTTTGCAGCTGGGTGTCCTGCCAGCATGGGCCACTCACAGGCCACTCAGGGTGTGTCTAGACTACAGGGTGCTGTCGACAAAAGTGGACTTTTGTCGACACAATTATACCCGCGTCTACACTGCTGCTTAGTTCTGTTGACTCCGCTGTTTTGTCGACAGCTGTAAACCTCATTCTACGAGGAATGACGCCTTTTGTCGAGAGAGTTCTGTCACCAGAAGGCGCTATTGCATCTCCACTGCCCTTTGCGTCTACACTGGCATGTTGACAAAGCGGCTTGCTCTGTCTACAGAACTGGACGTAGTCTAGATGCTCTTTGTTGACAGAAGCTTTGTCCACAGTATCTGTCGACAAAACTTCTGTGGACAAAAGCCTGTCGTCTAGACGTAGCGTCAGTGTGGCAGGCAGGGCTGCCCCCAGCAGTGGCACGGAAGGGAGGGTGGCTCTGCTGGGTCAGGCGGCCTTGTGCACATGGTGCCTGCGCTCTCTAGCTGCCCAGCTGAGAAGGGAGAGGCACGGCCAGCAGCGGCACAGCAGGGAGGGTGGCGATACCAGACCAGCTCCCCTCCCTCCTGCGTTGCTGCTGGCGGTGGGGTTGCCATCCAGGTTGGGCACCTGACCCCTTATAACTGCCCCCAGCCTCCCCATTAGTAGGCAGAGCCTCTACCCGCAGCAGTGCAGAGGGAAGGGAGGCACCGCCACACCAGACCACCCTCCCTTCTGCGCTGCTAGTGGTGCTGGCGCTGCCTGCTCATGGGAAAAGGTGTGAAAAGGGGGTTCTCCAAAGGAGCAGCGCCACATGGACCTCGGGGATGCCAGGGGTCTGAGTCCCCCGCTGACTCCAGGCTCCATGCAGGTGCTTCCACTCAGAAATGAACAAGAGCCTCCAGGATCCTGAGCCTTTCAAAGCGGAAGGACCCTCGTAAAGCCAAGTCAGTGGGACTTCCTGCTGGCCCCGGGCTGCACACGGAGTTCCCGTTTTGAAGTGCACAGGAGGCCCTGCTGGGGCCCTTGTCCAGTTCAAAGTGCAGAAAGTGCCCATCGACTAGTCGAGTAGCCAATGGAAATTCCATCGACTCCTCAACTTGTCCATGAATCGTTATTTAACATCCTTACCCAGCAGCAGCGGTGCGGAAGGCAGGGAGGCAAAGCTGCAGCAGCCCACCTGCCTTCTGCACTGTTACCGGAGACAGCACGGACTGTCCAGCTGCCCGGCGGGAGTGGCGGAGCTGTTGCCAGCGATGGCAGAGAAGGACGAGGGGAGCACCGTCCAGGGCCCCCTCCCTGTTTGCTGGGGATGTCAGACAGGGTGTCACTGAACAATCATGTCACTGCATCAAACTGTAGCAATTCCATGATTATTCGATAGTCCCTGGTGCCTGAGTCAGCAATGAGGGGCTGCACCGGCATCCCACACAGCAGACGGAGGCTGCACCGGCATCCCACACAGCAGACAGAGGCTGCACCGGCATCCCACACAGCAGCCTCTGTGCGACGAGAGCTTGTGCCAGCCCCGGACAGAGGCTGCTCTGCAGCAGCCTCCTCTGGAGCGTGAGAGGCAGGAGCAGGCAGCTCCGCAGAACTGGTGCTCACAGAGAACTAGATTTTAAGTCAGCTCCCCTCGAGCAACCCCCCGTCCCCCTCGCCTCTATGTGAGACAGCGAGGGAGGAAAGGGGGCTCCATGGAGCTGGCCTGTGTGGAGAGCCGGCTTAGAAGATAGTTCCCCGAACATCTCATCTCATCTCTGCCCTGCCCCCACGCTGATAGGGAGGCAGCAGTGGAGGGGGATGGGTGAGACGTGGTTCCACAGGAGCTGATACACATGGGGAGCTGTCTTAAAAGCTGCTTCCCGTGTGCACCAGCTCCTGCCTGACTCCCTCACCCTCCGTGTTGCTGCATCTCTATGAGAGGCAGCAGCCCATGGTGCGGGCCAGGCAGCTCCATGGGATCTGGTGCTCATGGGGAGGCAGCTTAATACCTGGATCCCCGCAGACACCAGCTCCCACCTTCCTCCCCTCTTGCTGCTTCTGTTCCTGAGGCAGCCGGGGGAGGGGTGTGTGGAGGCGACAGGATTAACCAATAAGCCCAGACGTATCGGTTAATCGTGTAGCCAGCTACACACGTTGACACCCCTAGTTTGTGCTGCTGCTGGTATCGGCGCTGCCCTCTGAGGTAGCCCCTGGCCAGTGGCACCCGCTCTCTGGTCACCCGGTTTGGGAGGCAGGGCTGACACCCGCCGCGGTGCTGAAGGAAGTGCTGCAATCCCGCCCCTCCTGCACTTCCTGCTGCACCGCTCTTGGGGCAGCACTGACGGCCGAGCGGGTGACCAGAGAGTCGTGGCTGCTCCTGGGGCGCCCAGCTCGGAGGACAGGGCCCCCGCCAGCAGTGGTGCAGAAGTAGGAGTGACACAACACGGAGCCACCCTGCTTCTGTGCTGCTGCTGGCAGGGACGCCGTCGTCTAAGCTGGGCCCCTGGCCAGCAGCCACTGCTCTCCAGCCACCCGGGTCAGAAGGCAGCCCCACACCCTGCAGCAGTGCAGAAGGGGAGGAGGCAAGACCTTATCATGCCCCCTTCCCTCTGCGCTGCAGCTGGTGCTGGCGCTGAATTCTGAGCTGGGTGACCTGCCAGGGGCCGCTGCTCTGCAGCCACCCAGATGGAAAGGCAGCCCCCCCGCCAGCAGCAGTGCAGAAGGAAGGGTGGCAACACCGGACCTGGCCTCCCTTCCTCCTGTGCTGCTGCTGTCAATGGGGCTGCCCCCAAACCGGATGGCCAGACAGTAGCCGCTGCTCTCCAGCCACTCAGCTGGGAAAGCCGGGAGAAATCCGACAGTTTTTAATATTTCCAAACATCTGCCCAGAGGAAGATTTGGGGCCGGAAGACGAGGTCATGGCTGGGAAAACCCAGGCGGCCAGTGACCCTGCTCGCGAGCCCCCTCCCCTGGCCCTGGGACCCCCTTTTGGGTGGGGAGCCCCAGCTGGAGAAAGGCTGCACTAGGGGATTCCCCAATGACCCTGGAGACCAACAGGGCCAGGAGTTTCTGGCAGACCCTTTCCCACAACTTCCAGGGAACACGCCGGAACTAGGGCCCCATCGCATCCCCCTGCAACCTCGCCCATTTCACAGCCAGACCGTGTCCACGCTGCTCCCTGGCACACTCCCGGGGGCTTCCCTGGGAAATTTCCCGGCTCTCCGACCGGCTGGGTCCTGGCCCAAACTAGGATTGTGTGCAGTGGGGGTGGGAGCGTCCCAAGAGTGCCAATTTCACTTCCCAGCAGCCTGTGGGGCAGAGCTAGAGCCGTTCCACCCTCACTTCTCCCTGCCCCTCAGGGTGGCTCTGATCTGCCCCCTCCGCGAGTGCCCGTGTCGGGGCAGGACAACTCCTGTCCCATCCCAGCCAGGTCAGGGAGCAGCTGACGCTCCAGGCCCCTCGTCACATGGGGAGCTCAGACTCCCCTCGCCATTCCCCCATCCCCTCCTCTCCCCCCGTTGCACGTCTCCTGGCTGTGAAATGGGTGGGGCCCTAGTCAGGTTCCCAGGGACCTTTACCCCCCACAGAGCAGGGGTGGGGAACCTTTGCTGGGTCGGGGCTAATTACCCAAAGAGAAATCTATGGGGGGCTGCCCACAAGTGAGAAACAGCCCCCCTCCTCTCCCCAGCGTGGGCCCCCAGTGCAGGGGGGAGCCCCGAGCTTCAGGGGCCGGATCCCCGCCAGCCGGGGCTGCATCCGGCCCCCATGCCTGAGGCTCCCCACCCCCTCCATAGGGATCTGCACTGGATGGGAGTCTCCCTGGGAAAGGCCTGGCCAGACCACGAGCGCCCAGGGTAGGGCTGCGAGGTGCCGGGTTCGCGGTGGCTTCTCTGCCTGAGCTTGTCTTCCGGGGGGAAGCGGCGCGACGGGGAGGCCCCTCCGTCTATTCCAGATTCAGCCGGTCCCCGAAGTGCAGCCTCCATCTGGCCTCTCTGCTCTGGCCAGCCGGTTTCCTCCTCCGCTGCCCTGGTCCTGGCCTCTGGGTGAGTTCTTCAGCTTTCAGTCTGTGCCACGACACGCCCCATCCGTGGGCTGGAATCGTCACCATCCGGCCCCTGGGTCCAACTCGCGCCTGGTGCCGAGGGGACGACAGCTTCTCTGGCCACAAAGCCTGCAGGCTCCCAGCCTCCCTCTGGCAGAGCCCGGCATAGGGCAGGGCAGCCTAGTGGGTGGAGTCCGTAACCGCAGTGTGGCCCGATGGCCAGTCAGTACCTTGCCCCTTTTCTTAGGGCAGTGTGGCCCAATGGCCAGTGTCAGTACCTTGCCCCTTTTCTTAGGGCAGTATGGCCCAATGGCCAGTGTCAGTACCTTGCCCCTTTTCTAAGGGCAGTGTGGCCCAATGGCCAGTGTCAGTACCTTGCCCCTTTTCTAAGGGCAGTGTGGCCCAATGGCCAGAGTCAGTACCTTGCCCCTTTCCTCTGGGCAATGTGGCCCAATGGCCAGACACCACCTTCCCCTTTTCTAAGGGCAGTGTGGCCCAATGGCCAGAGTCAGTACCTTGCCCCTTTCCTCTGGGCAATGTGGCCCAATGGCCAGACACCACCTTCCCCTTTTTCTAAGGACAGTGTGGCCCAATGGCCAGAGTTAGCCCCTTGCCCCTTTCCTCTGGGCAGTGTGGCCCAATGGCCAGAGTTAGCCCCTTGCCCCTTTCCTCTGGGCAGTGTGGCCCAATGGCCGGAGTTAGCCCCTTGCCCCTTTCCTCTGGGCAGTGTGGCCCAATGGCCAGTCAGTACCTTGCCCCTTTTCTAAGGGCAGTGCGGCCCAATGGCCAGTCAGTACCTTGCCCCTTTTCTAAGGGCAGTGTGGCCCAATGGCCAGTGTTTTGCCCCTTTAGTCAGGCAGTTCAGCCTAACGGCTGTAGTCCGTAAGCTGGCCTTGACTCACGAGGCTGTGCAGGTCCCTGTCCAGAGACAGGAGATGGGTGGATGGTTCTATCCCCAGCGGTAGGCGGGGGGGAAGCCCCTCCCTCTCCCCGGTGCCCGGCCGCGGCTGCGGCTCCACTCCCAGCGTGAGCAGGGAAAGCGAGGTGCTGATATCGCAGGCGGCTCCCTCCCCAGCTGTCGTCACCTGCCCTGGGGCAGCCCCTGCCGAGCTGCAGGCACCTGGGGCCAGGGTCAGACCAGGGGAGCTGGCGTGTCCCCGTGGCCGGGCTCCTCCTGTCCCAAGAGAGCAAGGGCCTGTCAGACGCGGTGCCTGGGAACCAGGGGGTAGGGGGAGCTGGGCCCTGGGATGGGCGTAGCACCTCTCTAGTGCCCCCCAGGGCCAGACCCCTCCGGGGCTATCAGTGCAGGAGCTGGTGATGCCCCTCTCCCCCGAGCTGTTCCCCTGCAGAGTCCAGCTGCCCTAGGGCCCTGGCTGGGGCTGGGTTCCCAGCGGGCTGCATCCCTGGCCCCACAAAGAGCAGGTGCCTTGGGGCCTGGGGAGGGGCTGGTCCTACATGGAGTGTGGGGGAGGGGAGAGAGACAGACTCACCCTCCGTGGGGCTGGTCCCAGAGGGTCTGGTGTGTAGCAACCAGGCTCCCATTCCCGGGGGGGGGGGGCAGGATCAGGGGGCTACACTTCAGCAGGGCCCCCGGCCTGGCGTCTGTCGGTGTCAGTGCTTGGGGGCCCGTTGCCCAGCGGGGTCCCTCACCTCTGGTGCAGCAGCAGTGGGCACAGGGGTCAGGCCCCTCCCTGGCCGGCCGGCCGGTGTCCTCGGCTGGGCCCTGAGGGACAGTCCCAGCTGGGCCCCAAGCTCCCTAGTGGGGGCTGTGCTGAGCTGGGATGGAAGGGAGGAGACGGGGCCCATCAGTGTCCTGCTGCCAGCTAGGGATGGCAGGTGTCCAGTTTTCTACTGGAGAGTCTGGTTTTTGACAGTCCTGCTGCCAGCTCCCAACCCCCCTGGGCCAGGCGCCTCCCTCCCCACATCCCTCTGCTGAAGCCACTGGGGAGAGGAGCTAACGAGACCCCCAGCTCCTGGGGCAAAGAGCGGTGGGCAAGGCCCTCCAGGGGGATTTGCACCCCCAGATGCTCCAGGGGGACAAGGAGGGACCCAGGTCGGGGCAGGAGTCTGGCTGGAACATGGGCCCCTAACGTCCCAGGGTCTCCCCTGAACTGGGCCTAAGTCTGGCTCAGGCCTGGGGTTGCCAGATGGTCTCAACAAAACTACTGGACACACTTGACATGACATCACAATCGACATTCCGTCTCCCCAGGGAAATCCCGCCCATTCCCATTGTCTCATTTCTATTGTCTCCATTTCTTTCCCACACAGAAACCTCAGATTCTGGCCTGTCCGGTTCCAAACCGGACACTGGCCACCTTGCTCAGGCCCGGCTCGGATTTGGCCCTCCCCAGGGGTTGCTGCCAGCCCGCAGCCCTACCGCTGCCGGCCCTGCGGGAGCCGCCTGCCCACCCCAGGGTCCGGGGCCGGCTCAGAGGTCACTCGCCTCCCATGCAGAAATGCGGGGGGGGAGGTTACAACCGGCTCTGTTGTTCCCTGGGCCTTGGCTCTCCCCTAGGACACCGTGGGCGTGATGCAGGAGCTGACGTGCTGCGGGGGAGAGAGGTAGAGCCGGGTCAATAGACCAGTGCCCAGGCTGTGCCAACAAGCCCCCCCCCCCCCCCGCCAGGTGTATGGGATTTGAGGGTCCCTATCCCAAAGCCAGCCAGGCCCTGACTTCAACATCCATCCCCTTCACCTGTCCCGGATGGAGAAAAGGCCCAACACAGCCCTGTCCTGCCGGCCCTGCCCCAGGGTCCCCATGCCCCCCTACCCCAGTGCTAAGGGAAGACTGCCCCCACACCCCTGCTCATGCTCACCTACCAGCTCTCCTGGCACCTGTGTGGGGCTGTGCCTGCCGGTCCCCCTGCAGGGCCAGCTGGAGGCCTGGACCCCGGCCGTGCAGAGCCTGCAAAGGAAGGGCAGGGGGGTCACACCCGGGAAACCTCCTCCCTGTCCGTGGCCCCCGGCTCAGCCAATCAGCAGCGAGATTGGGAGAGGGGGGCGGGCGAGAGGTCTCCGGGGACGTCCCAAGGGCTGGCCCAGGTCACCCCCAGCAGGGCCGGTCTCAGAGCGATTCCAGCCCCGCCTCTTTTGGGGGGCTCCCACACAGCCAGAAAGGGCTGGGGGGTGTCTCTGAGGCTGCCCTGCCGTGCAGCTGTCAGGGGATCTCCATGAGCTCAGCCCTTCCCTAGCCCCTCCCCTCCATAGGCCTTTGTGGTGTCATTGCCCCCCCAACCCCAGTCAGGCTGATGTCCTGCCCCCAAGCACCCCCTTAGGACACAGAGAGGCCTTCCAACCGGCCACAGCCCAGCCACCACTAATGGGCACCAGCCATCAGGGATCATTGGGTCCAGCCCCCTACCCTTCCGGCAGGACCAAGCACCGTTAGAGCATCCCTGACAGGTGTCTGCTCTGAAATATCTCCCGAGTGTAACCCCCCTCACAGGAAGTTTTTCCTCATGTCCAGCCTAAACCTCCCTTGCTGCAGTTAAGCCCATTGCTTCTTGTCCTCTCCTCGGAGGCCAAGGAGAGCAATTTATCTCCTCCTCCCTATAACCCCATTTTAGGCACTTGAAAACTGCTCTCGTGTCCCCTCTCAGGCCTGGTATATACTGCTGTATCCCAGAAACACGCCCCCCCCCCCACACACACACCTGCCCATCCCCGCCCCCGCTACATCCAGGGAACACGTTTGCTCAGCTGGAAGTGGAAACCTACTCTTTTGGAAGCCCAGTCTTCCTCCTCCCATCAGGAAGAAGGGAGCTTCCGAAAGAGGGCTTTTTGTGACATTTGGCCCCAGAAATGCCTCTTCAAAAAACAAAACAAAAACAAAACCCCGCCCCGGAAGAAAGGTATTCAAATTACGGTTCACAGTTTCCTTTTTTCCCCTGGAAGTAGAACACACTCTCTTGAAATGCAGTGCCCAGAACTGCACACAAAACTCCAACAGAGGCCTAATCAGCAGCGAGACTCCAACTGAGGATTAATCAGTGCACAGTAGAGCAGAAGAATGACTTCTCGAATCTTGCTCACGACATGCCTGTTAACGCCTCCCAGAATCATGTTTGCTTTTCTTGCAACAGTGTCACACTGTTGACTCCTGTTTCGCTTGTGGTCCACTCTGACGCCCTAGATCCCTTCCTGCAGGACTCCTTCCTAGCCATTCAGCATGTGTGAAATGGGTGGTTCCTTTCTAAGTGGAGCGCTTTGCATTTCTCCTCATTAAACTTCATCCTGTTTACTTCAGCCCATGTCTCCAGTTTGTCCAAAGCAGTTTGAAGTATGACCCTGTCCTCCAAAGCACTTGCCACCCTTCCCAGCTTGGGGTCATCTGCAAACTTAATAAGCAGACCCCTGTGGAACCCCAGGTGTTAGGCACTTCCCGCATGGCTGGGAACTGTTAATAATGACTCCCCGAAATCGGTTTGAAAGAGAACAAAAGGCTGCAAGTGTCCTCCGTCAGTAACCACCCGCTTGGCCATTCGGGAGCAAGACTCTGGGAGCTAGGAGGTGGGGGGTGGGTCTCAGCACACGTCCAAATGGAGGGCCAGGTCACCTGCTCCGAGAACTCTGCCAGTCTGAGTTCTGTGTGAGGCTTCCCACTGTCCCAACTCCCCAACACCTCCTCCTGCTTGGTGGGGCAGGGAAAGGGAAAAAGACGCAGGAGAAGGCGAGACAGAGAGAGGGAATGGAGCAAAGGGGAACCAGACTGAGCAGGCTCCAAACCTTTCCGAGGCTCCTACCTTGTCACCTGGGACGACAGGACCAGCTGCAGGGAAGGAGAAAATGTCGACGAGGCTCCTGCCCCCGCCCCTCGGTCCCACTTCTCCATCCGGCCCCTGCAGAGACCCTGAGAAGGGGCCATGCTGCTGCCAAGCCGCAGGAAACTCGGCGTTTGCCCCGGCCGTGCACCTCTGTCCTGAGTGCTTGTTGCCAGAGACTCTTTGTGAGGTCATCACTGTCCCCCCAATAGGCTGTGGTCATACAATAGGCCCTTTGTGATGTCACTGCCACCTCCCACCCATCCTCTGCTAGGCTGGTGTCCTGGCCCTGGCACCCCAGAGGCTGCTCCCCATCCAGCTTTATTTCCCGAAAGATCCCGTCTAGACTGGCGCTTTTTTCTGGCAAAGCCCCGAGCAGGAAAAAAGCGGCAGCCATGTTCATGCAAATGCCAAGGGAAAATTTAAATCCCTGCAGCATTTGCAATTCGGAAGTGTCTCATTAGCATCCCTTTTCCAGAAAAGGGTGCCAATGTAGACACAGCCTATATGTGTCTGTAACCCCAAGGAGATGACCTAGATTCCTGGGGCTCTGTCTGCTGGCAGCTCAGGGACAGGCGCACGGAGTTTGCCTTGGCTCCCCCTCCCTACCAGGGACAGAGTCTGCCCGGCAACCCATAGGGAGTGAGATGCCCCTCCCAGGGAGTTCAGGAGGGGAAGGAGGAGCCATTGGTGGGAGAGTCTGGAGCCAGCCTGGGAAGGGGAAGCTGGCTGTGTGGGAGCTAGTGAACCCCAGGCCTGCATGCAGGGTTCCCCCTGAGAACTAGCCTCTAGGGACCGGAAGGCAGGATCCCTCAGCTGGGTGTTATGTCTCCACTGTTGATTCCCAGTTTGTGGAGTTTGCTGGGAGGCTTCCCCAGCGAGGCAGAGCTGGCTCTCCCGCTCCCTGGGTGAGACCAGCCACCATGGTCAGCTCTTTCCCGTCTGCTGGTTCGGGGCTGCTGCCTGCTGTGTGTGTCTGAATGCTGGGCTAGGAGATTATAGTTTGAATTCTGGTGCAGTTGTGTGGCCTGCACCTTGAGCCTGGCACCCCTTTGTGGTGAGGGGAAATTCCGGGATTGAAGCAGCCTGATTCCTGCCTGAAGAGGATCCCTGCCAGAAGAGACCAGCCCCTCTGCAGTGACCGAGTCATCTCTGAACCTGAGCCTCATCCATGGAGTGTGTGAGTGCAGCATCTTTTAGTTAGTAAGGCAGGGTACGTCTACACTACAACGTTAGTTCGAACTAACTTAGTTCGAATTAGTTAATTTGAACTAAGCTAATTCGAACTAACGGATCCAGACTAAAAAACTAGTTCGAATTAGCGTTTTGCTAATTCGAACTAGCATGTCCACATTAAGTAGACCCTGAACCAGGCTTAAGGCTGGCCGGAAGCAGTGCCGGCAGGGCATCAGAGGAGGACTTAGAGCGTGGAGATGCTGTCTCAGGCTAGCCGAGGGCTGTGCTTAAAGGGTCCCGACCCCACCATGGACAGACAGTTCTCAGGGGTGCCCTGCTAGCAAAGCAATCCTGGCTTGGAGTTCCCGGACTGCCCACACTGGGCACATCACAGCACTCGGCCATCAGCCCGGCTGCACTTGCCGCAGGCTGCCATCTGCGGAGAGGAGGCAATTGGGGGGCTGCAGGAGAGCTTCCACCCCCAGAAGCCCGCAGAGCCAGCCCAGTCCTCCCCATCAGGGGCTCGTACCCCATTCCTCCCTCACCTCCTTCCACTTACCCTTCCCTAGCCCCCATTCCTGATGTACAAAATAAAGGACAATTGTGTTCAAAAATAGAATCTGTCTTTATTGAACAAAATTGGGGGAAACTGGGAAAAGGAGGTGGGAGAGGGGAAGAGAGAGGCTGGGAGAGGGGAGGGCAACTACAGTGATCAGGGGTTGGGAACAGGTCCCATATGAAGAGAGGCTAAAGAGACTGGGACTTCTCAGCTTAGAAAAGAGGAGACGGAGGGGGTACAGGATAGAGGTCTCTAAAAGCAGGAGTTGGGTGGAAAGGGTGCATCTAGAAAAGTTCTTCATGAGTTCCCATAAAGAAGGACTAGAGGACACCAAAGGAAAGGAATGGGTAGCAGGCTTCAAACTAGTAACAGAAAGTTGTTCTTCACAAAGCAAAGAGTCAACCTGTGGAACTCCTTGCTGCAGGAGGCTGTGAAGGCTAGAACTAGAACAGAGTTTAAAGGGAAGTGAGATCAAGTCATGGAGGTTGGGTCCATGGAGTGGTATTAGCCAGGGGGTAGGAGTGGTGTCCCTGCCCAAGATTTGTGGAAGGCTGGAGAGGGATGGCACGAGACAAATGGCTTGGTCACTGTCTTCGGTCCATCCCCTCCAGGGTCCCTAGGGTTGGCCGCTGTCGGCAGTAAGCTCAGGGTCGGGGGTCTCACTGGTCTCCCTTGATTTTCATGCACACCTGCTCCTAGGTGGCCAGGCTGGCAGCTCTCCTGCCCTAGACGGCCACTTTCCTGTGCCTAGTGCGGAGGTTGTGGACAAGGTCCACGATGTCCGCACTAGCCCAGGAGGGTGCCCGCCTCTTGCAGTCCCGGGCAAGCTCCCAGGAGCCGCCAGCCTGGTCCCGGGAAGAGGGGGAGGGCTGGGGGGCATCGGGTGGGTGGCTCGATCCGTGCCAGGTGCAGGGTCTGCTGGCTGGGTGCTGGCAGGCTTGCACCTGGCCCGGGCACCGTAGCCAGCCTGTGCCCCTTTAAGGAACCCGGGGCCGGGAGGGGGGCAGACGAGTTTCCCTGGTGTTGGCCAGAGTGGCCACCAGGGAAAGCTGGGGAGGGCTAGCCTCCCACTAGTTCGAATTAAGGGTCTACACAGCCCTTAATTCGAACTAGTAAGTTCGAACTAGGCTTAATCCTCATGGAATGAGGATTACCTAGTTCGAACTAAGTGCTCCGTTAGTTCGAATTAAATTCGAACTAACGGAGCGCTAGTGTAGCGCCTATGAAAGTTAGTTCGAACTAACGTCCGTTAGTTCGAACTAACTTTGTAGTGTAGACATACCCTTAGTTAGTAAGTCAGGGAATTTGCTTGGGGATTTTATTACCTGCTGCATATTAAACCTGTGCGGGATTTACCACCTTCTCCCGCTTATGAGTCCTTTGGGCTGTACTGGACCCAGTCAGCCCTACTGCTAAACCACTGCAGAGAAGAATTTTGTGGTCAAAAGTCATCAAGGGCCCCAACAAAGTGCACGTACCAACGGGACACTAACCTTACAGTTGTTGGGCACCGGTGAACTTAAAAATAGTGTTTTACCCTGTTCTGTTATATTTGTCTCCTGTTTAATATAACTGTGTTTATTATAGTGCATGGCTACGTCTACACTGGCATGATTTTCCGGAAATGCTTAAAACGGAACAGTTTTCCATTATAAGTATTTCCGGAAAAAGAGCATCTACATTGGCAGGATGCTTTTCCGGAAAAGCCCTTTTTCCAGAAAAGCGTCTGTGGCCAATGTAGACGCGCTTTTCCGGAAAAAAGCCCTGATCAACATTTTCCCGATCGGGGCTTTTTTGCAGAAAAGACTACTGTGCTCTCTACACTGGCCCTTTTCCAGAACAGTTTTCCGGAAAAAGGACTTTTGCCCGAGCGGGAGCAGCATAGTTTTTCTGGAAAAGCAGCTTATTTCTTACATTAGATCGTCAGTGCTTTTCCGGAAATTCAAGGGGCCGGTGTAGGCAGCTCGCAGCTTATTCCAGAAAAGCAGCTGATTATCCGGAATAAGTGGCCCAGTGTAGGCACAGCCTATGTGTTTCTGGGAGTCTCCAACTATCTGGCAAATACATGGGGATTACCCTGGGTTAGAATTTTTCTCCCAAGCTGCCCTGGTGACCCTGCCAGGAAGGAGTGAGGGGGGTGGAGGCACCGCCAAATAAATCCATTGGAAAAAATAAAGTTGAGTGGGTGGCGGAATCCAGAAGAACCCAGACCTCTCCATCAAAACCTGTAAGCAGATTGGCCTTAAAGAAAGTAACCAGGTGGAGAGGGGCGCTACATGTATATTTAGTACTAAGCAATTAAAACAACAATACAAGGCATCACAAGCATTAAAAGGCATTAAAAGCAATATTTGAACGGAATAACAATCTACATCTACTCCTTAACCCAATTTAGCAGCTTAATTCTTAATTCAGTTTAACACACTCACACACACTCACCCTCTGGGGCTGGCCAGACCCCAGGGAATGTTGGGTAATTTGGTTGAGGTGGAAGTCCAATGTGCACATCACCCCAATATGCCGAATCGATGGACTCCAACTCCTGGGGGGAAATGGTGTGGTACATATCCCCTCGGCAGGGGCCAGGCCGGTGGGATGCATCCACTGGCTGCTCACAGTCCAGGTGGGGTGATGTCCGTTAGTGACACCCCCTTCTTCTTACTGGTGTGTCCACGACCGATCCAGAAATATCCGGTTTTTGCACCACTTGCCTCACCACTAGTGAGAAACAATGGTCTGTCCTTGGTTAGACTCTTCTCTTGTTACTTTTCTTATCTGGCAATGCTGGAAACGCTGCCTCAGCCACATACACAGAGTTCTTTTATTTCCCACGGTCCTTCTTCTTAAAGTTGTAAACACGTCCATGATCCTCCAGGGGTTTTGTCCAGAACAAACAAGTCCATAATTCTCTGGGGCGCTTGCCTGGACCTCAGCATGGCCTCTCTTCAGCTCACTTACTGTTGATTCACTCATGCACTCGTGCTAACCATTCACACTACCCATGATTCATGACACAGGTGACAGAGGAAGGCTGGGTCAGTGGTTAGAGAACTGAGCTGGGTTCAGCTCCCTGCTCTGGCCTGGTTCCTGGGACACTCGGGGTAAGTCACTGGGCTGGGATTCCTAACCCAACTCCCCTTAAGGTCAGTCAGTGTCAGGCACCTACACAGCTCTGTGAATCCCATAGTCGTGTCGTGCTTCGGTTCCCCCCACCTGTAGCACGGGGCTAATAGCCCTGCCCTGCCTCACAGGCAGGTGAGAGGATCAGTACAGCGATGCCCAGGAGGTGATCACTATGGCAGTGGGGGCCAAGGCAGCACCCTGAGCCTGGTCCGCACCAGGAAGTGTTGCTGGGGCAGTGGAAACCCCCCAGTGTGGACACAGCTGTGTAAGTGATTCTCCTGTGTAAGTGATTCTCCCTGTGTAAGTGATTCTCCTCCCCTGGCACCACTGATGATGTCGAGTGAAATAATCCCATTGGCACTGGACAAAGCAGCCGCAGCATTTGCCTGGCACCCACCACCTGACACGGACAGAGATGAAAACTGGCTGAGGAGTTGGGGGGGACAGTAGATCACTGCTCCTGCACCTGAAGCATCACAGCCCGTTAAACAGCTTCTCAGCCACTAAAACCATCGCCCCAGTGTCTGAACTTGGCTTTCCTGGGGCAGGCAGGAGGAGACCCGGCTGGGAAAAAAACGGCCTTTCTTCAAAATGAAATTCTTCCCGGAACAAGCTTTGAATTTCAGCTATTCTAGGTGTGTTTGGAATCACCTTCTGCCTCCAGAGCCCTGTGACTGGAACAGGAGCATTTACTTCTCGCATTGGCCTCCTGCACACTGTGTGACCATTTGTCGTCTTTTTCTCATGCATCCTGTGAACTTTGTCATTTGCTTTTCAGCCCCAGCTCCCAGAGTCAAGGGATTCAATGAGCCTCTCAGTTTCGTTATTAGTTCTCTCCAACCTTTTTACACCGAAGATCCCTTCTTCAATGTCAGGGCAAGCAAAGATCTACTCCAAGCACCCACCACCTTCCCCAAGTACCCATCCCTTCTCTGAGGCCCCATCCTCTCCGTTCCCCTCCTCTCCATCACTTGCTGTCCCCAGCCCTTACGCACTCTCCCTGGGTTGAGACAGGAGGTGCGGGCTCTGAGGTGGGAATGGGGGATTTGGGTGTGGGAAGGGATGAGAGATGTAAACTCTGGGAGGGAATTCAGGTGCAGCAGGAGCTTGAAAACGGATAGATGTGTCAGGAAGGGGGGTGTGACATACTGGACCGGCCTGGGCACAGTTAAAGGTGTCCACTCAGGACAAATTGCTCAACTTTGGGGCTCCTTACAGACCCCAGACTGGAGACCTTCCCAAACAGGCCACAAACCAGTCCCACAGAGCGCTTCAGCTGCTTGCCCTGAAGCCTCATGAGCAAAACCCCTCCAATCCCCAGCAATATCCGTGCCCCAGATGGCCCCGGGCCTCATATTCAGGTGAGGGGTCTTAGAACCCAATTTCACCTACCCCGAACAAGTTCTGTCCGGTTCCAAGAAACCAGCCACAGATCCCCGGTCAATTTACCTTCCGGAGCTTACCCACGAATCACACTGAGCCAATCCTTTAACATCTAACTTCTAAAGGTTTATTGCTACCAGAAAGAAAAGCACGAGAGTAAGGCTGCTAAAGTATCATACACTACATGCATTGCATCTCCCAGCTCTCAATGCAGGCTCTGGCAGAGATGTTATAGCTGCTGGCTTGGAAGTCCTTGTACATCCTAGGTTAAAACGGGTCCTCAGTTCTTTCCAGCTCTTCGATCCCTGCACTGCTGCCTCTGGGATGAAGTGCTGAGCTGAGTACCAAGATGGAGTCAGCTACATGGCATCTTTATACATCCTTCCTGGTCTCTTCTTGGCTGCAGCAGGTCACCTGGCCAGTGGCCTATCACTGTGTTCCCTGCTGGTAGCCCTTAGGTGTCGGTCACCATTCCCGAGCCGTGTCCTTGGCCCATTGAGTGCTATTGTCCCACAGGGCCTCACTAATCAGCATGTCCATAGGCCGGGCTCTGCCCACTGCTCAGCCACATTCAGAGAGACTTCCAGTCTCCACACAGATTACAGATTCCTAACTACACACACAGACATTATACAGATATGTGAAGAGCAGATACAGAATCAGAAGAAAGCAAGCTTTTGTTTGCCCCCTCATATGGCCCCCTTTGTGCCACGTTTGGGGCGAACACCCCCCCATGGGTGCAGCAGTGACCCGGCTGCTCCCCTCACAATCCAATAATGTGACACTTCTGAGGTGCGACTGTGCAGCCGGCTGACTTCCTAGGAGGAACAGGCATTGAGTGGGGGGAGCACAGGGAATGGCTCAAACATCCCGAGGGGTGGCCAGAGGCAGGACACTCATCCTGCAGCGTGGGGGGAGGGGGCGGCAGTGACATCACACAGGCCTTTGGCAGGCCCTCCCCATATTAGGCAAAGATGGTGGGGAGGTGGTGACCTCACTGAGAGATGGTGACATCAGCCAGGCACAAGAGGGGTAAGGCCGGGATGACCCCTGTGGCATTTGCTAAGGCAAGTCTCTGTCTCGCGATGTCTCTCTGAGGACTCAGAGCTTCCTGGTTCCTGCACGTGAGCACCTGGAGGAACCTCTGTCGAGCTTCCTCCTCCTTCTCCTGATTTGCCTATGACCCAGACATCCCTGTGGAGAAGGTAAGAGCCTCCGAGGGGGTGGGAACTGCTCAGTCTGATCCACCTGGTCCCGGCTGGATTCTAGGCACGGAACACTGGGTGAAAGGGTCGGAATTTTATTCCCCACCTGGGGCTTTGTCCCTTAGAACCACTGGGGCCGTGGGGGTTTCTCCTGTTTGGTTTCTCTTTCCCTCCGTCCCGCCCGCATTTCTCTTCTTTTCTTGTCTCTTTTGTCCTCTTCTGCTCCCCACCCCACATGAAGAGCTGGTCTCCCAGGAGTCAAACCAGAAAGGTGGGGCATAAATAGTGCTCTGACTGGGATCACTCCCATGATGTGGCCATGCTTTGGGCTCTTTGGTGAGAACGTTCCACCGCCCTCCCTCAGTCTCTCCGATTGGCAGGACAGAGGCATTGATGGGGAGGAGTCTCAGGTCCTTGTCCTTGTGCAAGTCTGAGCCAGTACGTCAGACCCAAGGAGATGTTTCGCTAAGGTTGGTGGTGCTCTGTGTTCACTGTCTTGGGCCCAGACCCACTTCCTCAGATCATATTCTGGAAGACAGTTGGCATTACCATATACACCAAAGGAATAGAATGAAAAAAAGTGAACACATTATTAACCTGACAAATTAGATTAAGTACAGAAGGTGGGGTGAGGGAGAGGTAGGGAGGGAATAGCTGTTAATGAATGGCTAATCAGGGGCTGATGAGTGGGGAAGCTATCATTGTAATGGGCAAGGGAATTAGCATCTTTGTATCTTTGGCACATCTCTTATTTTGAGTTCAGGGAGCTGTGTAGACACACCCTAAGGTGCTACAGGACAAGTCCTTGTCTTTTAAAGTTACAGACTCCCAGGGCTGCCCCTCTGAAACTAGTTCTGTGACATCCTTTGGAAGCCCTTCCCACTCTGCTGTTGCTGTCAATGATGTGTTAAATGGGAGGGAGGGAGATGTTCTCTTATAACCTCAGCCCCTGATTTCCCCTCCTCTCCTCCAGCCAGGGCAGAGCAGGGCAAGGGCCCGGCCGGCCACAGGGATGGAGTCAGCTCCCTGCTGGGCACAGGGCTGTCCTTGCCTCCTGAGAGGAGATGCCCAGGCCCAGCCCCTGAGGAGCCAGCTGCACTGCAGGGGTAGGACCAGGCTATGGGGAGCATCTCTGAGTCACGAGCTCTAGCTGCTCCTTATCGAGTGAGGCTGAGTCTAGGCTGCAAGTTTTTGCAGCAGAGAGTATGCTAATGACTCATTAGCATGAATTGCGATGTCATTAGCATATTTCGTGCTGATGCTTTTTGCACAAGGGGTTTTTGCGCAAAAAGGAACAGTGTAGCCACTTCCGTTTTTCGCCATAAAGCCCTTTTGCACCAGATCCGGAGAGGCATAAGGATCTTGTGCAAAAAGGAGGTTTTGAGCAAAACAGAAACGACTACCCTGCTTCTTTTTGTGCAAACACCCCCTTGCGCAAAAATCATCAGTCCCTCATTAGCATACTCTCTGCTGCAAAAACCTCTCGGCGTAGACAAGCCCGAGAGCAGTAAAACCAGCAGCAAAAGCAGCAGCAGAAACAGCAGCAGCAGAAGGCGGCGGAGCAGCGGAAGGAGCAGAAGTAGCATCAGCAAAAGAGGAAGAAGCAGAAGAAGTAACAACAACAGAAGGTACAGCAGAAAGAGGAACAACAGGAAAAGAAGCTGCAGTAGCACAAACAAAAGAAGAAGAAGCATGAAAAAAGCAGGGGCAGAAGAAGTAGTAGAAAAAGAATAGTAGAAGAAACAGGACGTAGTAGCAGAAGAAGAAGAAGAATTAAAAGAAGCAGCAGTGGCACAAGAAGAAAAGTAGCAGCAGCAGGAGAAAAAGCAGAAGAATCATAGAATAATAGGACTGGAAGGGACCTCGAGAGGTCATCGAGTCCAGCCCCCCACTGGAAGAAGAAGGAACAGAAAAAGCATCAGTAGCAGAAGAATCAGTAACAGATTGAAAGGAAGCAGAAACAGGACAGAAACAGCCACAGAATCAGCAGCAGCAGCAGCAGCAGAAGAGACAGCAACAGATTGAGGCAAAAGTGGCAGCAGCCAGGGGCAGATGACTGTTTTGCGGGGCCCCAGGCAGCATAATTTCGCGGGGCCCCCCCTTTGCCACAGCGCATGCGCAGTAATGCCATGCGCATGCGCGGTGGCGCCACGGCGCATGCGCGGGGCTTTTTGAAGCTCGGGGCCCAGGGCAGCCGCCCTGTTCGCCCTGCCCTATATCCGCCCTTGGCAGCAGCAGTAGCAATACTAGAAGAAGCAACAAAAAGGATAGAGGAGCAGAAGCAGATGAAGCATCAGGAGAAATATAAGAAGAAGCAGTGGCAGCAACAGAAAAGCAGCAGCAGTAGAAGTTGCAGCGGAATAAGAAACAGAAGAAGCAGCCTGAAAAGAAGTTGGGGCAGGGAAAGGTGCAGGAACAGAAGCTGATGAAGCAGCAGCAGAAACATTGGGAGAAGTAGCAGAAGAAATGTGGCAGGAGGAGAAGAAGAAATAGCAGAAGAAGGAGAAACAGGAGCACAGGAAAAGAGCAGAACAAATAGGCGGTAGCAGCTACAGCAGTAGAAGAAACTCAGCAGAAGAAGGCAGAAGAAGAAAACTAGCAGCAGAATAAGTAGTAGCAACAAAGGAAGGAGGAGCAAAAGCAGCAGCAGAAGAATCAACAAAAGAAACAACAGAAGAAACAGCAGCAGCAGCAGAAGAAAAACCAGCAGCAACAGAAGAAAAGAAACAGATGAACAAGAAGCAGAAGCAGAAGAAGCAGACACAGTGGAAGAAGCAGCAGCAGAAGTAGCATGAGCATCAGAAGAAGAGCAGCAGCAGGAGAAGAAGGCAGAGCAGCGGAAGGAGCAAAGAAGCAGCAGCAGAAGAATCGAAAGAGGAAGAAGCAGAACGGCTGTGTCTAGACTGCATCCCTTTTTCGTAAAAGGGATGCAAATTAGACATATCACAATTGCAAATGAAACAGGGATTTAAATCTCCCCCGCTTCATTAGCATAAAAATGGCTGCTGCTTTTTTCCGGCTCGGAGCTTTGCCGGAAAAAAGCGCCAGTCTAGACGCGGATCTTTCGGAAAATAAAGCCTTTTCCGAAAGATCCCTTATCCCTCTTCTCCATTTTCTGGCAAAGCTCCGAGGGAGAAGGGATCTTTCAGTGTCTTCTTCATGACTCGGCCGTGGCACAATCTAGTTATTTCGCGGGGAGGGGCAGGTATCTCACAATACTGAAAGCCCCAGGCCCCCCGCCACTCTGGTTCCCAGTCCAGGCTATTGGATTCTGCACCTGCTGCCTAACTCTCTTCTCCATTATTAAGGGCAAAGCAGCAGAGACAACACCAACAGCTGCCCTTCATAGCTCAGCTGGCAGCGTGGAGAGCAGTAGTGGGGTCACAGCAAGTTATCCTGACGTGGCTGGTTCGGCTTGAAGGAGAGTTTCTTTCCCCTCCCCTGGCTGAGGCAGGGCAGGGGAAGGAAGGCAGGGCATGCTGGGCCCTAGGGGGAGCAGCCGGGCAGGCAAGGTGCTTCCAGAGAGCTGCTGAAGGGCAGGAATTCTCCGCAGGCCAGGGGCACAGCTGTGATGCTGTAAAGAGCCCAGCCCTAGAGGGTCAGGGGAGAAAGAGCCCAGCCAAGCCCTGGGACTTAAGCAGGGGCCTTTTGCTCTTCTAACATGGGCCCAACTGAGCTACCTCAGCAGGAGCTTCCCAGGTGCTTTGGTCACCACCTCAGGTGACTGGGGGAGTCTCTCCACCGTAGCACACAAGGAAGAAGCTGTTGCAAGGGGCCCTGTGAGGCAAGATGAGTTTTGCCTGCTTCCCTCAGCTTGACTCGCTTCCTGCCTCATTCCTGCCTGGGGTCACCGGACCTGGAGATCATGGGTTTAATTCCACCTGGAGTAAAGACCTGCATTTCCCCCTGTCTACGGCAAAGTAAAGTGACGATTGAAGTGTGTGAAGCATGTTCCCCGAAAAGCAGAGAGTCCGGAGCCCACAGCAGCCAGCTTAGCAAAAATCACATCCCCCACCTCTGTGAATTTCTGTTGTCACCCGCTGGTACCCAGCACGCATGGAGGAGAAGGGACAGAGCTAGGTCAAGGGAAGGTTCTGCCTCCTGCCTCCCTTCCCAGTAGCTTTCCAGTATGAACCAGCTGTGGGTGTTAGCGCTGCCCCCTGCCTGGCCGTGCGATGGGATGAGTTACCTGGGCGGGGGGTGTCTCTGTGTGGAGGCCTGAGTGTATTGTGATGTCATGTGTGACAACAACAAAGAATGTGGCTGCAGCATTCTTGTCCTGCCTCCAGTCCAACTGGTTGGCAACGGCTGGTGCCCAAGGATCTGAGAGACGTGAACTGAGCCTCTGTCAAGAACCTCAGGAAGCCGCTGTCCCCGCGGGCGTGAGAGAGGATGAGTCTGTACAGAAGGTAATTCCCGGAGTCTTTCCCTGCCCCCGAGAGCCCACCTTGGAGATTGGAGCCTCCTCGGCCTAGGACGGGTGGGGGCAGAGGCTGCAACAGTCAGTTCCCAACACTCCGTTTTGATTTGACTCGGGGCATCTTCCCCTCTCCTTCTGCTTCAGCCTTTCCCGTGCTCCTGAGGCAGATGGGGATGATTTTCCCTCCCTGCCGACCAGTGGGGGTGAATTTCCATGTTTCTTACTTAAAGGGAACGTAGCAAAACTTGAGTAGAATTTGTGTTTATTTCTCCATGGAGCTTATTCCTCTTGGAGGTGCCCCTAAGGCATCCCCTGCCTTCAGGATGGGTAGAGAAATGTTTGGTGTCAAGTAATGATTGTCCAATATCGATGTGTTCAGACAACATCCAGCTCAGAATGTACAGAATTAGAATAACAAAGTGCTATTTGAATTATATTGAAAGTGCTACAGCTCCATAGCCAGTCCCAAGCTCTCATGTGGGTGCTTCTCTCAGAAATTCAAAACCCCATAGGAATTGTCCTCTACCCCCTCCAGCCTATAAAATATCTGTGTAAATTCCCTCTGACATTCCATTCCAGGTAACGGGTTGAAATAAACTGCTACCTCATTTTGTCATGAGTCTCGGTGTGTTTTCTTTGTAATTTTTTGGTGACCTCAGTTCTGATTCGATCTTCTAAATAGTGTGTAAAACTCTTCATTGAATGCTCACTGGTTCTTTTCCCCCTGCTAACAAAATCCAGATTTTGAAATACTTGACAGGAATTAAACACATTTGCAGCTGATACTCTGTCCTTCCAGTGCTTCAACCCCGCTACTTAACAATCTTTTATTCCTTTTACTGGGTTTGATGGGAACAGAGGGTTCCTCATTTTCAGCTTGGCCCCTATCTGTAGCCAGAGTCCCAACATTCTGAGCACAAAGCTGTGAGGTTTGAGAGAAGGCCCAGCTGAGAATCATAGAAAATAGATGGGACCAGTGATCCCTCTTAAGATTCTCCATCCACGAGTTTTGTCTTGTGCACCAAGAATGAGGTCGTGTGCGCTTGTTTGGATTTGTGCCACTGTGGCACCAGCAGTTACTAACAAATACCTTAGATATATTTAAAATGTTATGGAAGAAAGAATACTACAACAAGGGATCGTTGGCAAGGTGCCTGACTTTAAATGTTTGTTTACTATGAAATCAAATACGTTGTTTTCAGCAGCCATTTGGTATCTTACAGGTGTCCTGTTCCTCTGAGGCATAACACAAAACTGCTATTTCTTGGCATAGCAAACAAAATCTGTTATCATTTGTACTGACATATTAAATGAAAAATGTGTTACAGTTTATGCTTGAAATTAAAGATTATGTCTCTTGGCTTGATGCACATGAAAAAAACTTTCTACAGGGAAAAGTGTTAGAGAGTCTCTGTTGTTGTGACTTGTGAAACAAAAACTAAATCATTTGGTTTTAACACAAAAAATCACTTCATTTATTTGCTGTATGTAGAAGAGCACTAATCACAGTTCTTGTCTGTCTGTCACGTGATTTTCAATTGGACCCTCATGAGCACGTGCCGACCGCCCCCACCAGCTCCTGCAGCAGCTCCTGCAGGCATGTGCATGTGTGTGTGTGTGTATATGTGTGTGTGTGTGCATGTGTGTGTGTGTGTATGTGTGTGTGAGAGAGAGAGAGAGAGAGAGAGAGCTCACTGTGAGTTCTGGGTGTGTGAGTGACACCACTGTGGCCTGCAGAGTGTGTGTGTGGGGGGCTGCCCTAGACTAACTGCCACCAACTGGCGCCCTAGGAGATCAATGCAGTAGGCGCCCCCCCCCCCCCACCCCAAAGGCAGATATTGACTGAGGGTTTTGGTTCTGTGCTGGGGAGAGGGGGGCTGGGGATGGAGTTCTGTGGCTGGGGGCCTGGAGGTTGGGGTTGGGGGTTTGGGGATGGAGTTGGAGTGCTGGGGCTGGTGGCTGCAGGCCTGGGGATGGAGTTTGGGACCTGGGGGCCGGGGAGAAGGAACAGGGTGCCAGCCGGGGGACAGAGTCCCCTGCACTCGCCTCCTCCCAAGATCCCACCCCCCCCAGAGAGAAACCCCCCATGTTCCTCCTCCCCCGGGACCGACCCCCCCGCATCCCTTCTCCCCTGGGGATGACCCTTTCTGCGGCACAGGGGAACCCCCCGCCCCCACGCGTTCCTCCTCCTCCTCCACCCTTCCACGGCACAGGGGAAACACCCCCACCCCACCCGTGCACTCCCACTCCCAGGACTTTCCCCCTCCTGGCCGCAGGGCAGCCATGCTCCAGGTAAGGCACAGCAAAGGGAATGGGAAATGGAAGGGGCAGAGTTTAGAATTTGGCGCTCCATGCAACTTGGCACCCTAGACAGCTGCCTAGTATGCCTATAGGCACGGGCTGTGTGTGTGTATGTGTGAGTGAGTGAGTGAGAGAGAGAGATCATGGTGTCCTGCAATGTGTGTGTATGTCAGTATGCTTGTGAGATCACTGTGGCTTGTAGAGTATGTGTGTGTATGTGATCACTGTGTGTGTGTGACAGATATCGATCACTGTGCGGGGTGTGGGTGTGTGTGTAAGTGATCACCGAGGCACACTTAAGACAAAAATGACAAAAGTTTATGCAGAGATAGTTTGGATATTCTAGAGAAGACTAAAGCCAGGCTCACAGACAGCACTGGAAGTTTGAAATGTTGCCCGTGTATCCACTAGTTGTGACACTGCATTGCATTGTGTGACGTAGTGGGGGTACCTGGCTGGTTTCTATGCTGCTGGCTCTGGGGTAACCCCCACTGGCTGCCGTGGGTACCACGACCCAGCAGAACAGGATGAGTCACTATGCAAACCAGTGGCCAGACACCCCCCATGGAGAGGAACAAAGGAAGGTGGAATGCTGCCCTGGCTGGGGGGCAGGGCTGGAAGGGAGTTAGTTAGTTGCTGGCTGTCTGGGAGCATGGAGGAGACAGCCTAGGGAAAGGGGCTGGAGTTTAGGGGCCCAGTCTCCCCCATCTCAAGGGGGCCTGAGGCATCCTAGCCCAGCTCTGTGACCAGATTACATCTGTGCTGTGCTGTATCCTGGAGAGGCAATAAACTTCCTCTATTCCACCGGCTGGTGCAGTCTGTTTGTGCCATTTCGGGGTGCAGGAGACGGGGGACCCCCAACGTGCCATCACACATTGTCCTACATTCTGTCACTATAAAGTCCCCATTTCCTGCAAATTTGTCATGAGCTTTGCTTCATTATGTCTCTGCAATGATTTATTTGTAACCCTTGTTCTGGTTTGCAATGAACTCCTTCTGTGGTCTTTCGGCTGATGATTTCACTTGACTACTGCCCCAAATTGTTCTGTATTTGTTAGCTCGCTTGCTAATGATTTCAGTGCCAAATTCATCCCTGAATTGATGTGTGGAAAGTGAGGCAAAGCTGCCCGTTCATTTAGTCCATTCTCTGGAAACCTCTTATGCAGAGGCTTACACAGCAGGGAGATGAAACATAGAACAGGTTCACTGCTGAATGTTCATCGGTTGTGCTTGATTTGGTTCGATTTTTCACACTGTTGCTCCAAGAGACTGTTTTACCGAGATCCTGCCCTCTCATCCTGTGGATCTGAGCCCTTGCTAATTTTACAGCTTCACTTGTTGTTAAAGCTTCACTTCTGCCAGCGTCTGGTCAGTTCTGCTAATTTGCGTGAGACATCATTTAATACAGCTGCAGTGACGTGGCAATTAGTGTCAGAGAGCTTATTCAGGCAGCACTTTGTTAATGGGTCATTATTTTCTCAGATTTCTTGTTCCAAATATTTAAGAAGGGGCTCATAATTACACAGCAAAATGTCTAGATAGCCACCGTACTTCAGTTAGAGGTTTCAACGATACAGTCTCATTTTCTGTGACATTTGCTCTTTCCTCAAATTGTCCTCCTTGGACTGAGGAGCTGCAAAAGACCCTATAAACGGTCTTAAAAAGGGTCTCTCCTTTCTTCAGCATTGGCACTTGGTTCCACGCATCCGCTAAACCCAGGTCTTCTCGATGTGCCACGCAGGGTTGTGCTGTTAAATATGGGATGCCCTGCTTGAGTTGTGTGGCAACACCATTGTTTTTCCCTAGTATGACTGAAGTGAACATCACTGTTTCATCACATCCCGCTTATTCAGGCTGTCAGAGGCTTAGACAGCAGCTGTAACAGCTTGTGCATTACAAGCAGATCATTGACTAATTCCACCAAACAGTCTTCTGCCCTGCCCATGCTACACCTCTGAACTTGAAGCAAATGATAAGCAAGTTGGTGACAGGAATCGCTGCGCTTTCATCAGTAATAAGCGTATGGTAGGAAGACAGGTGAATAGCTGTCACGATTCTGAATGGACAATGATGTCAATTGACTCCAAAACCTCAAAAGCAGAGTTTTTTCTGTGCCAGCTTGTACATGCTGGTGCGTTCCCATGTGGAGCTGTTCATTTGTATTGGAAGCAGAAAATTATCCATGAGAATTTTTATTTCTTCTGGCTTTAAATGTTTTCTTTCCTTCAGTTCCAGTCTCTTCTGTTTCTCATTCGAGGTTTCTAAGAGCATAATTCACAGGTCAAATCCCAGGGGTTGAGAATTTCTGCTCCTAAGAATATGTACAGCAGATTCACGACTTTGGCATGCAAAATCCTCCTCTTGTAGTTCAACGGCCTCTCCATTCCCATTTGTGGCCTGGGGAGAAGAAGCTGGATATTGTAGCCTTAGCACAAGTTTAGAAGGTCAAGTCCACATCAGCACTGTACGGGAACATGTCTCTCCTCTGTACACAGATCTTGCCTTTAGATCATTGAGATTCTGCTTCATCTCTTTCATTCAGCCATTTTCCTTTGAGCGTGGGGCAGCATTTCTTAGGGTTTCCCACTGTGTTGGTTGATGCTCTTTGCCTTCATTTACAAATGACTGTTATATGCTCCATTATATTTCTTGGCATAGAAGTTAAGCCGAGTGGTCTCCACTTTCTTGGGTTGTTCCTATTTTCCCTTTTATAGATAGACACTGTATTTGCCCATTTCCAGTCTTCTGGTATCTCTCCCAACCTTCATGACCTTTCAAAGACGATAGCTAAAGGCTCAGATACCTCCTCTATCAACTCCTTGAGCATTCTAGGATGCGTTTCATCCATCCCTGGTGACCTGAAGACATTTAATTTTTCTTACTAATTTTTCATTTCTTTTGTTTTTTAGTTTAACTTCTAAACCTTCCCCATTCCCACTAGCATCCACTACCTTAGGCATCTCGTGGTCATCAAACTTGTTGGTGAAAACTGAAACAAAGTGTCAGTAAGCACCTCTGTCATTTCCAGGTTTCCTGTTATTGTTTCTCCCTCCTCACTGAGCAATGGGCCTACCCTGTCCTTTGTCTTCCTCTTGCTTCTCACATATTTGTAAAATCTCTTTTTGTTACCCTTTCTGTCTCTAGCTAGACTGAATTAGTTTTGTGCATTCGCCTTTCTCATGTGGCCCTGCCTAGCTGTGTTGTTTTCTTGTATTCATCCTTTGTTATTTGACCTAGTTTCTTTTACACAACCTTTTACACCTTTTACACAACTCCTTTTTAATTTTTGGATCGTGTAAGAGCTCCTGGTGAAGCCAAGGTGGTCTCTTCCTGTACTTTCCATCTTTCCTGCTCAGTGGAATAGTTTGCTTTTGGGCCCTAATAATGTCCCTTGGACAAACTGCCAGTTGTCTTCCTCTCTTTTTCCTCTTCATCTTGCTTCCCATGCGAAATTTACATACCACCTCTCCGAGATTACTAAAATCTGCCTTCCTAAAATCCACTGTCTCTATTTTGCTTTTCTCTCTTCTACCTTAGAATCGGGACCTCTATGATTTCATGATCTCTATCACCCAAGCTGCCTTCCACTTTCAAATTTCAACCAGTTCCTCTCTATTTGTTGAAATCAAATCTAGAGCAGCTTTCTCAGCCTTCTGAAATAAAAAATTGTCTCCAATGCAGTCCAGGAATGTATTGGCTAATCTGTGCCTTGCTGTGTTAGTCTCCCAACATGTGTATGGATCGTTGAAGTCCCCCATGACCACCAAATCCTGTGCTTTGGGATGTTTTTGTGAATTCTTTTAAAACAGCCTCATCCACCTAGAATCATCGAATCCTAGGGCTGGAAGAGACTTTAGGAGGTTATTGAGTCCAGCCCCCTGCCCAATACAGGAGCAACCCCAACTCAATCATCCCAGCCAGGGCTTTGTCCAACCAGGGCTTACAAAGCTCTAGGGATGGAGATTCCACCCCCTCCCGAGGTAACGGATTCCAGTGCTTCACAACTCTCCTAGTAAAATAGTTTTTCCTAATAGCCAACGTAGACCTGCCCCACTGTAACTTGAGACCATTGCTCCTGTTCAGTCTTCCATCACTACCGAGAACAGCCTCTCTCCATCCACTTTGGAATCTCTCTACAGGAAGTTGCAGGCTGCTACCAAATCCCCCCTCACTCTTCTCTTCTGTAGACTAAATAATCCCAAATCCCTCAGTCTCTCCTCATAGGCCATGTGCTCCAGCCCCCTCATCATTTTGGTTGCCCTTGGCTGGATCCTCTCCAATGTGTCCACATCCTTTCTGTAGTGGGTAGCACAGAACTGGATGCAATACTCCAGATGTGGCCTCACCAGGGTCGAATAAAGAGGAATACAGGCAGTCCCCGAGTTACGCGGATCTGACTTACGTCGGATCCGCACTTACGAATGGGGCTTTCTCGCCCCGGAGCTCGCAGGCGGCGGGACCGCCCAGAGCTCAGCGGTCCCGCCACCTCGACCTCCGGGGTGAGAAAAGCTGCTCCCGGTGCCCCTGGTCTGCTGGGGACCGTCTCCAGCAGACCAGGGGCACCGGGAGCGAAGCCGCAGCCACGGCGGGGTACCGCGCTTCTGAGGCTTGTGGACCCTGGGGCAGAGCAGCTGGGGCGCTGCCGGTTGATCCCGCAGCGCCGCTCTGGGCACTACTGGACCAACCCGGCAGCACCCCAGCTGCTCTGCCTAGGGATTCCTGATTCAGCTGCTGATCAGTTTCAGCAGCAGCTGACTTGGGGACGCTTGGGGTTCTTTAGTTGAATCTGTATGTAAGTCAGAACTGGCGGCTGAATCTGGACGCAAGTTCCGACTTACATACAGATTCAACTTAAGAACAAACCTACAGTCCCTATCTTGTACGTAACCCGGGGACTGCCTGTAATCGCTTCTCTAGATCTGCTGGCAATGCTCCTCCTCATGCTCCCTAAGAGGCCATTAGCCTCTTGGCTCCAAGAGCAAATTGTTAACTCATACGCAGCTTCTCGTCCACTGTAATGCCCAGGTCCTTTTCTGCCAAACTGCTACGTAGCCAGTCGGTCCCCAGCCTGTAACAGTGCTCTGGATTCTTCCGTCCCAAGTGAAGGACTCTACAGTCGTCCTTGTTGAACCTCATTAGATTTGTTTTGGCCCAATCTTCCAATTTGTGTAGGTCAATCTGGACCCTATCCCTGTCCTCTAGTGTATCTACCTCTCCTCCTAGCTTAGTGTCATCTGCAAACTTGCAATCCATCCCCACATCCAAGTCATTAATAAAGATGTTGAAAAAATCCGGCCCTAGAACCAATGCTTGGGGCTTTCCTCTTGAAATTGATCGCCATCCAGACATCAAGCAATTTATCACTAGCTATTGGGCCCGACAATCTAGCTCACTTTATATCCACATTACAGTCCAGATGTTCAATCCATACTTCCTTAACTGCTGGCAAGAATATTGTGGGAGATCAAATGAAAAGTTTTGGTAAGTCAAGGTATATCACATCCACTGACTTCCCCATGTCCACGGAGCCAGTTACCTCATCATAGAAGCTAATCAGATTGGTGACGCACGACTTGCCCTTTGGGAATCCATGTTGACTATTCCTGATCACTTTCCTCTTTTTTAAGTACTTCAAAATGGATTCCTTGAGGATGCCCGCCATGCTTTTTCTGGGGACTGAGATAAGGCAGACTGGTCTGTAGTTCACTGGATTGTCCTTTTCCCCTTTTAAAAGATAGACACTGCATTTGCTTTTTTCCAGTCATCCAGGATCGCTCCAAATCTCTATGGGTATGTCTACACTACCCCGCTAGTTCGAACTAGCGGGGTAATGTATGCATACCGCACTTGCTAATGAAGCCCGGGATTTGAATTTCCCGGGCTTCATTAGCATAAGCGGGGAGCCGCCATTTTTAAATCCCCGCTGCTTCGAACCCCATGTAGCGCGGCTACACGGGGCTCGAACTAGGTAGTTCGGACTAGGGTCTTAGTCCGAACTACCGTTACTCCTCGTGAAACGAGGTGTACCGGTAGTTCGGAATAGGCACCCTAGTCCGAACTACCTAGTTCGAGCCCCGTGTAGCCGCGCTACACGGGGTTCGAAGCAGCGGGGATTTAAAAATGGCGGCTCCCCGCTTATGCTAATGAAGCCCGGGAAATTCAAATCCCGGGCTTCATTAGCAAGTGAGGTATGCATACATTACCCTCCTAGTTCGAACTAGGAGGGTAGTGTAGACATACCCTATGAGTTTTCAAAAATAATGGCCAGTTCTGCAATGACATTTGCCAACTCCCTCAGAATCCTCGGATGTGTTAAATCCAGATCCATAGATTTGTGTATTTTTAGCTTTTCTAAATATTTCTTAACCTGTTCATTTTCCACGGAGGGCTGCCCATCTCCCTCCCATACTGTCTTGCCTAGTGCAATAATCTATGAGCTGACTTTCTTTGCGAAGACAGAGGCAAAGAAAGCATTGAGTACTTCAGCTTTTCCCACATCACCTGTCATTAGGTTACCTCCCTCATGCAGTAAGTGCCCCACGCCATCTCTGAGCACCTTCTAATTGCTAACATGCTGTGACGGACTGGGCCATGTCTGGGCACAGCTGAAGGCATCTGCTCAGGGTGAATTGCTCAAATTCGGTGCTCCTTACAGCCCCCAGACTGGAGACCTTCCCAAACAGTCCACAAACCAGTCCCACAGAGCGCTTCAGCAGCCTGCCTGAAGCCTCACGAGCAAAACTCCTCCGACACCCCAGCGATATCCGTGCCCCACATGGCCCCGGGCCTCATACACAGGTGAGGGGTCTTAGAACCCAATCCCACCTACCCTGAACAAGTTCTGTCCAGTTCCAATAAACCAGCCACAGATCCCTGGTCAATTTACCCTCTGGACCTTACCCACAAATCACGCTGGGCCAATCCTTTAGCATCTAACTTCTAAAGGTTTATTGCTACCAGAAAGAAAAGCATGAGAGTGAGGTTGCTAAAGTATCATACGTTCCATGCATCGAATCTCCCAGTTTTCGATGCAGGCTCTAGCAGAGATTAGAAGTCCTTGGTGCACATCCTAGGATCAGGACGGGTCCACAGTTCTTTCTGGCTCTTCAATCCCTGCACTGCTGCCTCTGGGATGAAGTGCTGAGCTGAGTACCAAGATGGAGTGGACCACATGGCATATTTATATACCTCCTTCCTGGGCTCTTCTTGGCTGCAGCAGCTCACCTGGCACAGTATCCCTGTGTTCCCTGTTGGCAGCCCTTAGGTGTCAGGCCTCATTCTTGAGGTGTGTCCTTGGCCTATTGAGTGCCATTGTTCCACACAGCCTCACTAATTAGCATGTCCATAGGCCAGGCTCTGCCCAATGCTCAAGCACATTCAGAGAAATAGTCAGTATCCATACAAAGTACAGTAAAACTCCATTGGTCCGGCATCTGATGGTCCGGCACTCCTGATGGTCCGGCACCATCAGGAACCCGGAAGTGCTCCGGGCAGCCAGATCATTGGAACTGGTCTGCCCCCGGCTTCCCTGATTCAGACGCTGCTGAAACTGACCAGCAGCGGCTGAATCGGGGTAGCTGGGGGCAGAGCAGTTGGAGTGCTGCCCGGTAGGTCCCATAGCGCTGCCCCTTGGGGCTGCGGGACCAACCGGCAGCACCCCAGCTGCTCTGCCCCAGGCATCCCCCAGAGCAGCTGGGGTGCTGTCGGGTTGGTCTCGCAGCGCCAAGGGGCGGCGCTACCGGACCAACCCGGCAGCACCCCGGCTGCTCTGCTGCAGGCGTCCCAATTCAGCTGCTGCTGAAACTGACCAGCAGCGGCTGAATCGGGGATGCCTGGAGCAGAGCCGGACCATGGGAGGGGGGGGCTAAGACGGGTGTGGGGTGACATCTCCCCCCATCCGACCCGTCATAGCCCCCCCCCTTCCAATAGTCCGGTATAGCTGATAATCCGGCATCCCCTGGGTCCTAAAGGTACCAGATTATCAGAAGTTTACTGTACATGCTTATAATTTCACACACAGACATTGTACAATCACATGAATAGCGTACATAGGATTAGCAGACAGTAAACTTCTATTCAACACCTCTGTGACGTAGTGGGGGTACCTGGCTGGTTTCTATGCTGCTGGCTCTGGGGGAACCCCCACTGGCTGCCGTGGGTACCACGACCCAGCCAAACAGGATGAGTCACTATGCAAACCAGTGGCCAGACACCCCCCATGGAGAGGAACAAAGGAAGGTGGAATGCTGCCTTGGCTGGGGGGCAGGGCTGGAAGTTAGGGAGTTGGTTGCTGGCTGTCGGAGGGCATGGATGAGACAGCCTAGGGAGAGGAGCTGGAGTTTAGGGGCCCAGTCTCCCCCATCTCAAGGGGGCCTGAGGCATCCTAGCCCAGTTCCTGTGACCAGATTACATCTGTGCTGCGCTGTGCTGGAGGAGCAGTAAACCACCCTCAATTCCACTGGCTGGTGCAGTCTGTTTGCGCCATTTCGGGGTGCAGGAGACGGGGGACCCCAACGCGCCGTCACACTGGTGTCAGGAGCGGGATGCACTGCACCCCGTGGATGAAGCTCCCAGCGGCAAGCGACAAGGCGCAGTAGAAGCAAGAGCCCTGGAGCCAGGCGTGCTGGAGACAGAGCGAAGCGGTTCCTGGGAATCGTGGGGCGCTGCAGCACTAGACTGGTGAGTCTGCACCGAGGGGCCCAGTGGGCAGATGGCCTACACCCGACTCTTGAAGGCAGAGCTGGTGGGGCTGTGCAGAGAGAGGGGCTTGCCTGTGCAGAAAGCAGCCAAGGCCCAGCTGATTGCCCAGCTGGAAGAGAATGACCAGCCACAGGGCCAGGATCTTGTCCCCAGGGGAAGCAGCCAGACCCCCCCTGAGAGTGGGTCAGGCTCAGAGAGGGGGAGGAGCGCTGGAACCCACCGGAGAGATGAGACAGCGTCTCCCGGGAGGCCTGCAAGCCGTAGCCCATCTAGGGCAGGGGCCAGCCCAGCGGAGCTGCGGCGGCTGGAGATCCAGCTGCGGATCAGGGAATTGGAAGTAGAGGACCGAGAGAAGGAGCGCCAAGATCGAGAGAGGCAGCGACAGCATGAGCTGGCCATGGCAGAGCGGAGAACCGGCGGGGCACCGGCTGCGCCAAGTGCGGATGGGCCCCAAGGTCCCAGGGCTGCCAGCCACTTGGAGAGGCTCGTGGTGGCCCAATTGAAGGACATGGGTGACATAGACGGGTTCCTCAGCTCCTTTGAGAGGGCCTGTGGACTGCAACGGGTTCCCCCAGCTGACTGGCTGCAGGAGCTCATCCCCGCACTGAGCCAGGAGGCGGCCGGAGTGCTCAGTCAGCTGGAGGACCTACAGCCAGGGGATTACAACCGAGTCAAGGAGGCCCTGCTGCACAAGTTCGGGCTGACCCCCGAGATATACAGGAAGAAGTTCCGGGGGGTACAGAAAGGGCCACGGGAGACCTATGTGGACCTGGCCTCCCGCCTGGCGCAATACTGCCGCAAGTGGGTGTCTGGAGTTGGAGCCCAGACCGCAGAGAAGCTGCTCAAGCTGGTCATGATGGAGCAGTTCTATGAAGCGTGCCCACCCAAACTGAGGCTGTGGCTCAAGGACCGGAGACCAGAGAACCCCCAGGAGGCCGGGAGGCTGGCGGATGAGTTCACGGAGAGCCGGTCCGGGTGTGAACGGGAGTCCCGGAGAGAGAGGGAACCGCGCAGAGACCGGATCTCGGCTGAGCGACGGAGGGAGTCAACTACGGGGCGAGACCAAGGAACAGGTCGTCTGCGCCCCAGAGAACCAGCCAGGGCCTGGACAGAGACAGCCCAAAGCCTAACTTGCCATCGCTGTGGGCAAAAAGGCCACAAGAGGGCTCAGTGCACCAGGTCCCAGGACCGGGGACTGTCCAGGGTTAACTGGCTGGGGCGGGAGGAAGGGCAGGCTGCCCCAGAGGCAGGGGCTGGCAGGCAAACCTCAGCTCAGAGAGAGGGGAAGGATGCTCAGTGCACCTCCCCTGGGAGGTCTGATTCTCAGGAGGCGGATTTCTCCGTGTACCGGGTGGGGGCAGGACGGCCCCTGCGGAGCGAGTGCCTCATACCCCTGGAGGTGGATGGTAGGAAGGTGACGGGCTTCTGGGACACGGGGGCGGAGGTGACTCTGGCCCGATCTGACATAGTGGCCCAGGAGCGGATACTACCCCACGCGCAGCTGACCCTGAAGGGCATAGACGGGTCCCCGTTTAAGGTGCCTGTAGCCAGGGTGCATCTGAAATGGGGGGCGAAGGAAGGCCTCAAGGAAGTGGGGGTGCACCCGCACTTGCCCACCGAGGTGCTGATGGGGAACGACCTAGAGGAGTGGCCCCATGAATCCCAGAGGGCTCTAGTCACTACCTGGAGCCAGAGCCAGCAGGGGGCTGACAACGTGGGTCCAGGGAAGGACTCCTGGCAGCATCCTCAGGGTCCCATCCCAGTGGACACGGGGTCCAGCCAGGCTGGGACTCCGGACCTAGGCAGAGGTGGGGGACAGGTCCCGATCCCTGCCTCAGCAGCTGAATTCCAGGCTGAGGTGCAGGCAGACCCCTCCTTGCAGAGGCTGAGGGACCAGGCTGGCCTCCGTGCAGCTCAGCCCCGGGGGAGAGGTGGCCAGGAGAGATTCCTGCGGGAGCGTGGGCTCCTGTTCCGTGAGTGGCTCCCCCCCAGGAAGGCGAGGGCATGGGGGGTCCAGCGGCAGCTGGTCGTCCCCCAAAAGTATCGCCTCAAGCTGCTGTATTTGGCCCACGATGTCCCCGTTGGGGGCCACCGGGGGATCCGGAGCACCCGGCTGAGGCTGCTCCAGCACTTCTACTGGCCGGGAATCTTTACAGCCGTGCAGCGGTACTGCCGGTCCTGTGACTCCTGCCAGAGGGGCGGGAAGGCCCAAGACAGGAGGAAAGCGGCTTGGGGGTCTCTACCCCAGATAGACCCTCTGGGCTGGCTGAGAGAGTTATGGGAGGGGAAGTCCTCCCTGGATGGAGCATCGGGGGTGGAAGCCGCCCTGGCTGTCCAGAGAAGGCTCGCTGGGCTCATGGCCCCAGCCCGAGAGACCCTGGCCAGAGATCAAGGCCAGCGGAAGGGTGGGTGTGACCCCCGAGGACAGGCCTGCGCCAGTCGCCCTGGAGCGGGGCGGCGAGTGGACAGAGGGAAGCCAGCTCATGTGGGGCCTCGCCACGGCCGGCCCGAGTCAAGGGGAGCACCCATGTCCCCAGGGCGGGTTCCCACGCAGAGGACCCGAACTTCCCTAGGTCACGAGCGGAGTGACCCTGCTCAGTTCGCTCTCGGAGGGGGGAGAACTGTGACGTAGTGGGGGTACCTGGCTGGTTTCTATGCTGCTGGCTCTGGGGGAACCCCCACTGGCTGCCGTGGGTACCACGACCCAGCCAAACAGGATGAGTCACTATGCAAACCAGTGGCCAGACACCCCCCATGGAGAGGAACAAAGGAAGGTGGAATGCTGCCTTGGCTGGGGGGCAGGGCTGGAAGTTAGGGAGTTGGTTGCTGGCTGTCGGAGGGCATGGATGAGACAGCCTAGGGAGAGGAGCTGGAGTTTAGGGGCCCAGTCTCCCCCATCTCAAGGGGGCCTGAGGCATCCTAGCCCAGTTCCTGTGACCAGATTACATCTGTGCTGCGCTGTGCTGGAGGAGCAGTAAACCACCCTCAATTCCACTGGCTGGTGCAGTCTGTTTGCGCCATTTCGGGGTGCAGGAGACGGGGGACCCCAACGCGCCGTCACAACCTCACATGGCCCCCTTTATACCACTTTTGGGGCAAACACACCCCCATGGGTGCAGCAGTGATCTGGCTGCTCCCCTCAAAATCCAGGAACGTGACACATGCCTGTAGAAACCTTTCTTGTTACCCATCACATCCCTTGCTAGCTACAAATCCAATTGTGCTTTTTCCTTCAGGACGACTCCCTTGCATTCTCAAGTATATTTAGACTCCTCCCAAGTCATCTCTCCAAGTTTCCACTTCTTATGAACTTCCTGTTTCTACTTAAGATCACGAAGGATTTCCCTGCTAAGCCCATCTGGTTGTCCACCATATTTGCTTTTCTTACTGTGCATCGGGATGCTTTGGTCTTGTGCCTTCATTAAGGCTTCTTTAAAATCCTGCCAGCTCTCCTGGATTCCTTTCCCCTTCATGTTAGCACCTCAGGGAATCCTGCCCATCACTTCCCTGAGGGAGCCAAGTCTGCTTTTCTGAAGTCCAGTCCCCTCTTCTGCCTGGGTTGGTGGGCTGGAGTGGACCCCTAGCATGACATCACCCTTCTTTTTACCTCTTTTTACCTAACCCAGACACTCTTAACAAGTCTGTCTTCTACGCTTAGCTTCTCCTCAGCCCCGTGTACATTCTTAATAGATACGGCAACACCTCCTCCCTTTTATCCCTGCCTGTCAGTCCTGGGCAAGCTGTACCCTTCGGTATCAATATTCCAATTGTGTGTATTATCCCACCAAATCTCTGGGATACCAACTGGGTCATCCTTGTGTTTCTTTATTAGCACTTCAAGTGCTTCCTGCCTATTCCCCGTCCTCCTTGCCTTTGTACACCGGCATCTAAGATACCGATTGGATTTTGCCCCCCTCACTTCTGCCTTGTCCCTCCTTTCTCTCTGCTGTTATAGCCCATGCTCCCTCCCATTTCCAACCCATCTCCCAGGTCTCCATGTTTTTCATTTGCCTGTGGGCTTTGGCCACCTGTCCCCATCAAAACTAGTTTAAAGCCCTTCTCACTAGGGGTATGTGTACACTACAATGTTAGTTCGAACTAACGGACGTTAGTTCGAACTAACATTCATAGGCGCTACACTAGCGCCTCCGCTAGTTCGAATTTAAATCCAACTAGCGGAGCGCTTAGTTCGAACTAGGAAAACCTCATTTTACGAGGATTAAGCCTAGTTCGAACTTACTAGTTCGAATTAAGGGCTGTGTAGCCCCTTAATTCGAACTAGTGGGAGGCTAGCCCTCCCCAGGTTTCTCTGGTGGCCACTCTGGCCAACACCAGGGAAACTCGTCTGCCCCCCTCCCGGCCCCGGACCCCTTAAAGGGGCACGGGCTGGCTACGGTGCCCGTGCCAGGTGCAAGCCTGCCAGCACCCAGCCAGCAGACCCTGCACCTGGCACGGATCGAGCCAGCCACCCGATGTCCCCCAGCCCACCCCCTCTTCCCGGGACCAGGCTGGCGGCTCCCGGGAGCTTGCCCTGGACCGCAACAGGCGGGCACCTTCCTGGGCTAGTGCGGACATCGTGGACCTCGTCCACGATCTCCGCACTAGGCACAGGAAAGTGGCCGTCTAGGGCAGGAGAGCTGCCAGCCTGGCCACCCAGGAGCAGGTGTGCATGAAAATCAAGGGGGTCCACTGAGACCCCCGACCCTGAGCCCTGAGCTTACAATGGCCGTACTGGGTCAGACCAAAGGTCCATCTAGCCCAGTAGCCTGTCTGCCGACAGCGGCCAACCCTAGGGACCCTGGAGGGGATGGACCGAAGACAGTGACCAAGCCATTTGTCTCGTGCCATCCCTCTCCAGCCTTCTATCCTGTCCCCGCTCCATCTCCTCTTTTGTAAGCTGAACAGTCCCAGTCTCTGTAGCCTGTCTTCATCTGGGACCTGTTCCCAACCCCTGATCATGTTAGTTGCCCTCCCCTCTCCCAGCCTTTCTCTTCCCCTCTCCCACCTCCTTTTCCCAGTCTCCCCCAGTTTTGTTCAATAAAGACAGAGTCAATGTTGGAAGAAACGTTATCTTTATTTTGTACATCAATAAGAAGGGGGGCTAGGGAAGGGTAAGTGGAAGGAGGTGAGGGAGGAATGGGGTACGAGCCCCTGATGGGGAGGACTGGGCTGGCTCTGCGGGCTTCTGGGGATGGAAGCTCTCCTGCAGCCCCCCAATTGCCCCCTCTCCCCA
This sequence comes from Pelodiscus sinensis, assembly GCF_049634645.1. Lineage (NCBI taxonomy): Eukaryota > Metazoa > Chordata > Testudines > Trionychidae > Pelodiscus > Pelodiscus sinensis. Next base: position 1,356,911 of record NW_027466048.1, read on the forward strand.
GATGGCAGCCTGCGGCAAGTGCAGCTGGGCTGATGGCCGAGTGGTGTGATGTGCCCAGTGTGGGTACTCTGGGCACTCCAAGCCAGGACTGCTTTGCATGCGGGGCACCCCTGAGAACTGTCTGTCCGGGGTGGGGGTCGGGACCCTTTAAGCGCAGCCCTCGGCTAGCCTGAGACAGCATCTCCACGCTCTAAGTCCTCCTCTGATGCCCTGCCGGCACTGCTTCCGGCCATCCTTAAGCCCTGTTCAGGGTCCACTCAATGTGGACTTGCTAGTTCGAATTAGCAAAACGCTAATTCGAACTAGTTTTTAGTTCTAGACGCGTTAGTTCGAATTAGCTTAGTTCGAATTAACTAATTCGAACTAAGTTAGTTCGAATTAAAATTGTAGTGTAGACGTACCCTAGGTTAGCCACTCTGTGACCAAATACTCTCTTCCCCTTCCTCGAAAGGTGAACCCCATCTCTGCTCAGCAGTCCTTCTTCTCGGAGCAGCGTCCCGTGGTCAAGGAGGCCAAAGCCCTCTTGGTGGCACCATCTTTACTGCCAGGCACTCACCTCCAGGATGTACCTGTCTCTGCCTGGGCCCCGAAAATTGACAGGAAGGACTAAGGAGAACACCACCTGTGCGCCAAACTCCTTCCCCTGTGCTCCCACAGCCCCGTAATCACCCTAGCTCCTCTCAAGGTCACACCTTGCAGTATCATTAGGGCCCACATGGATGAGAAGCAGGGGGTAGTAGTCAGGAGGTTGGATATTCCTCAGCAATGCCTCCGTAATATCTGGGATATGGGCCCCTGGCAGGCGGCATACCTCCCCAGATGACATGTCAGGGCAACAGATGGGTGCCTCAGGGGTGATTCCTTCTCTCCCTTATTCAAAACAACATAACAGTTCTCTGGAGCGATAGTGGAAGGGTTAGTAGCACAGGATGGAAAACACCAGACTGAAGAGAAGGAAATAGCTCATTGAGTTTTGCCACCAAAGGCAAATCAAGTATAAAACACTCAGGAGGATTTCACAAAAGCATGTTGCAAGTCTGTACAAAGCAAAACTGACTCCAAAGGGATCAGTTTCTGAGGCCCAGTGAGATTCAGAACTGCTTAAGAACAATCTATAATACATCTGATTTCACTGAACAATTACTATTTGCTGTGGTAGCTTCTAAAAGATAGTAACTATCTGGATTCCATCTGCTGAAGCCCAGAAAGGCACTACCCAGTGAATCACAGCTAGAATCCTAAATAATTCCAGTTAGATAGGCCAGTTTCTTCTGCCTCTTTGTCGACTTCCCAAAATAACAAATCCAAATCCTGTACAGTTTAGAGTAGGAATAATGTTAATTTAGTTAACCCACATGGCCCCTCCCTGGGAGCAGCTCAGAAGCCACCATGCCACCCGGGCCCCACAACCAGCACTGGGGACAGCAGAGAGATGCCAGGCTCAGCCTCCTACCCCCACCGAACCCACAACTAGCAACAGCTTCCCTTCCACCAGTAGGACGGCGACTGCAGGCCCAAAGCCGTTAAGAGCAAATGGAGGATGAACTTCAGCCACTTCTATAACTTGAGGGTCATCAGCCCCTAGAGTCCCAGGCTGTAAGGCCAGAAGGCACAGCCCTGCTCCCCGAGTCTGAGCTCCTGCACCACACAGGCCCTAGAAATTCCCCATAAGAATTCCTGTCACCCACAGCCCCATGTGTCTTCACCTTTGACTGGGTTCTATGGACCAGTTCTGGCTCTTAGAGAAGCGGATGGTTTCAATAGAGCGCTCTTGTATCTGAATCCTGGCAGATTAATGTCTTGCCTTTCCAGGGCAGAAAAACCCATTGGCTCCTTCTTTTTCTTCCAGGCTGTGTTCCTTCTTTGAAAGACTCACCTCAAGGGAGCACAGACACAGCCGAGTGCTCCGGGTGGTGGTCCAACCTGCAGCAGCCGAGGCATGCGCCGGCCTCAGCCAGCAGGAGCAGGCCTTGCCTGAGGAGCCCAAGAGAACCAGAGGCTCCTGGAAGATCCTGTCAGGCATAAGAAGACTCTGTGCCTGCAGCCAGTGTGGCAGCTCCCTGGCAGAGGCTGAGGAGGAGAGAAGAGCTTCCTCTCCCAGGCGGTGGACACGCTTCTCCCTGAAGAAGAGGAAGAAGAACTCAGCGGAGAAGCAGGAGGAGCCAGAGGAGGAGAAGCCACCGGAGAGCCCAGACAAAGACCAGCTGGATCCCACAGGTGAGGATACAACCCACCCGGTGAGAGGGGAGCATGTGAGGGACACTGACCCCAGTCACTGTACAAGCCTTGAGCATTAGGGCCGTCTCCTGGGACAGCGATGGGCTCCTCAGAGGCTGGAATCCATCGAGTGCCAGACGCTCTGGTACAGGGGGGCAGGTTCCTCCCTGAAGTGGGAAGAACAGACAATGGCAGGGCACAGGTCTCTGGGGGTCTGGCATCCCCAACCTAATCCGGCACCTCCCTCCCTTCCAGATACCCTACCCCAGCCGGCTCCTGCACCTTCCCTCCTGTTCAGACCTCACCGCCTCCAGCACCCAAAGTCCCAGGCCACTCCAGCACCCTACCCCCCACCCACACTCCCACCCTTACTCCCTCCTGCGCCACTATCCTTATCCCATGCCCTGGCAGCCACCTCCCGCACACCGAACCCCTCATCTTGGACTCACCCCAAAAGCTAGGGCAGGTCATACAAATCTACTATCACGGGTATGGAAAAGAGGTAATCTGGCCCATAGGAATCCTTGAACTCTGGTCCTTTCTTGTCTCCCTCCGCTCTCCATGGGGCTGGAGCAGTGGAGGGGTGAATCCTAACACCAAATCCCCCCCCCCCGGCCCCTTTGGTTAATTATTTTGATTTTGATTAATAATGTTTCCTTTCTTACCAGTTATACACCTCCCAGCCCCGTGTTATAGATCCAGTCATCTTTCTCTGCCTGGATCCTCTATTTTGGGAGCTGGGCCCAGAAGGCTCAAGCAAATCCCCACCCCCCCCCTTCGATCTCCCCCCAGGCCACCCAGCCTCTCCTGGAAATGGCTTGGGGAGCCACAATACAAATTTTGACTCAAGCAAGGGAGGGGGCTGCTCAGCTCCAAAAGTTTGAAACAGGAGCTCGGGCAGGGCGGGGGTAGCTCAGGGTGTAGAAAGAGGAGCAGCAAGGGGCTGTGTGTGAACAGGAGGTAACTACGTGCTGTGCCAGGAGGGCTCCCCTACAGCCCCTGTTCCCAGAGGGCTCTGGTGGCCACGGAGCCAGGTCCCCTCTCACCGGCTGTCAGACAAGGGGGTAGGAGCAGTGTTCCCGCTAAGATTTTCCAACCTTGGGCCGACTGAATTTTCTCATGTGCAACACCAATATCGCGGTGGTGTGTGGTGTGTGGACCCAAACCCGTGGGTATAAATATGTATTTTCAATAGGCCGTGGGTGTGGAAGAAAATATATTGGGTGTGAATTGGGGAGAGCAGGGGCAAAGGAGCAGGCAGAGAATAAACAGAACTAAATGAGCATCAGGGGAGTGTAACGGGAGAAAACAGGATCCCTGCTGGGCCAATTCCCCAGCGGGAGGCAGGGGAGGAGGAGGGTGCGAGGGAGGCTGCTGCCCTGTTCGCAGTTCACCGCGCAGGGAAGACTTGGAGCAAAGTAGAGAAGTTGGCCTGATCTGAAGGCGCCTGTAACCTCCCCAGCTTTCCCATGTGGGCGGTGGCAGCCAATGCAGCACAATTGATCCCTCCTCCCCTTCAGCATGGTCTGGGTCACATGATCCCCCAAGTACGTCCTGGCTCCCTGATTTGCTCCCCCAGCCAGTACGGACTCTGCAGGGGGCTGGGAGGGGTGGGGGGACGGGGTGGAGGCTGGAGGCAGGACACCCTCCTCCACCACAGGAGAGCGAGTGCCCCATGTCCTTCCCCAGCCAATCAGGAAAGGGATTCGCACGCAGCTTCCAGGGATCCTTGGATGGGAGCCGAGGGGCAGCTCCAACCCCCTGCGCCAGCAGCAGCTGCTGGAGAGGAGGGAACAGAACCGTTAAAAAGGGACCAGGGGTCACCCCGTCCAAAGGTCGCAGCAGCTCTCAACTGGGAACTGGGCTGGGCTGGGCCATCACTTCCTGGGGTGTCACACGGGAAACGAGGCCTGTTCCCATCACTGCAGGAAGGGGGCGAGGGCCGGGGAGAGGAGAACGCACCGTGGGAGAGACTCTGCCCCTAGGGGAGAGAAGCCCAGTGGGGAGAGCCCCCAGCTGAGAGTCATGGGAGCGGCGCTCTCTGCTCGGCCCTGCAAGCACCTTGCTGTGTGACCCTGGGCAAGTCACGTCAGGGCTCTGGGCCCCGTGTCCTGCTGTCGCCCAGGGTAACACATTCAAACCAGCGCGTCTCCTCTGCTCCAGGGGTGGAGAACGAGCTCTCCCAGAAGACGCCCAACGGGGCGGAAGGGAGCGAAGAGGAGGAGGAACCAGACCGCCGGCCCACCCCATTAGCACAGAGCAGCGCCCACATGAATATGGTAATGAGGCTTGTGACTGAGCCAATGGGAAGCATCCCCTGCGGGGCACGTGACTATGTGCCGGAGCCGGTGTCTCAGAGGAGAACACCCCCCCCCCCCCCCCCGGCTCAGGGACCAAAGGAAACACTCCTACGTGTGACCAGCTCCCTGGAGCAAAGCCGTGTAATATGGGGGCTTTCTGGGAGCACCACGCCGAGGGTGGAAGCAGGGCTCTGCAAGAGCTCTCCAAACCCTCGCCTGGCACCGGGGGAGGCTGCTCAATCAAAGGTCTCAGCAGGCTCCTCCATGCTCACTAGGCCCTGCCAGCCCCCAGGGAGCGAGTGTCCCAGGGCAGCTGCCCAGTGGAAATGCTCAGTCCCTACAGGCTCTGCCCCTGTTCATTGCAGACCCTTGGGGAGCCCCCTGCCTCAGCCCAGCCCACAGCCCTGCTGCTGGCAGCCGTGAAGGCTCTGCCGGCCCCCGCCCTGGAGAGTTTTCGGGCGGCGGAGGAGGCGCTGAGAGCCACCGTGTCCCAGCACAGCGCCCGCATGGAGCGAGTAAGAGACGCCCGGCGAGGGGCAGGGGCGTGTGGGGAGAGGGGCTGGGAGAACTGGCTCTGAGGAAACCGGCCCTGGGGCACAGGGTCCCGGTCTGGCAGGTCGGCTCAGCCCCTTTCCATTCGGTGCTGGGGTGGGCAGGTGTTTCCAGAGCTCTGCGCGCTGGAGCTTGGACACGTCCCTGGGGCCAGCCCAGCCCCACGGCAGGTGGGTCACAGCCCCGCCCTGGAGCGCGGCACTGACAGAGTCTGCCGAGGGGGCGCCACGCTGGGCTCCCGGAGCGGACGGGGTTTCCTCACGTGCCCTGCAGGGCCCTCGTGTGACCCACGGGTGCAGCAGGAACCATTTGGCTTTGCACTTTGCCCCGGTGCCTGTGATGTGTGATCCTGCTGCCCGGCCCCACCGGCTCCGGTGCCCCCCCCCCGGGAATTAGACTGGTGCAGGGAGGGCTCTGCCCGAGTCCATTTCTACAGCCCCTTCCTAGGAGGTGTGAGCATCAGTCACTCCCCTGATCAGTTGAGCTCCATCGCCCTCTGGGGAGGCAGGAATTCTACCCGCGTGACACGGGGACCTGGGACCAAGAGCGGCTCAGTGACTTGGTGACGTTCCTGCCCTTCTCCGAGCGCCGTCTGCCAGGAGGGGTGACCTGGCAGGAGGCCGCTCTTGGGCAATCCCCCCCCCCCCCTCAGCTTTCTGGCTGCCTCCAGGTGGGAGACGTCGTGGGAGAGATTTTCACCTGGCTGGACGACGTCGAGGACCCCAGAGCCAGAAGAGCCGCGCTGGGAACCATCGCCCTGCTGGCTCGCGCCCACCCCCGGGACGTGGTTCCAGCCTGTGTGGCCCACGCGCCGCCATGGGAGAGGTAGGGAGAGGCTGTTATCACCTCAGCCCCTGATTGCCCCTCCCTCCTCCTCCAGGGCAGAGCGCGGGAAAGGCCTGGCAGGCCACAGCGATGGAGCAAGCTCCCTGCTGGGCCCGGGGCTGTCCCTGCCTCCTGAGGGGAGATGCCCAGGCCCAGCCCCTTGGAAACCAGCCCCTCCCTCTTCCCTGCCCAGAGTGCAGACGTGACAGGTCCCTGGAGAGTTCCAGCAGGCTCCTGATTTCTGTGGGTCACCCCCCTTCCCACCAGCTCCACCAGAGGGGCAGGACCAGGCTATGGGGAGCATCCCTGGGCCGTGACTCCAGCGTAAATGTCACCGAGCAGCCTTTGGTGCAGGCTGGGCTGGGTGGTGTCACGCTGTGCGCAGCCCCAGGGCAGTTACTGGAAGCAGCGGCACAGGCTGCAGGAGCAATGAGGCCTCTGGGGAAGGGAATAAATGAAGAGCTCGCGGAAGGGACTCACCCGCCTCAGCCTTCCAGCCCCCGGGCGTCTCCTCTAAGGCCCCCTTTCCCGCCGGCCTTCCCAGCCTCTCCCTGGGGAGACAAGGGGGGGCAAGCAGGGACGCTCTGATTTCGGTTTCTGACCTTGCAGAGGTGCCAGGGAGCTGTGGAAGGCCTTGGGGGAAGAAGCACAGCTCTCCCGGCACGTGCTGCACCAGCTGCTGGACAAGCTCCGGAAGAGCCACCGGGAGGAGAGGAGCCGCAGCGTGTCTCTGGCCGTAAGTGAGACTGGAGCTGTCACGTAGCGAACTCGCCACCGAACACGGAGGCCCCTCACTTGGAGCTCAACCCCGTGTGCGTCCCAATGCTCCAAATCAACCCTGCAGCTCCCTGCACACAGGGCTTAACTCCCTGTGCTCCACATCAACAGGGCAGCTCCCTTCACACAGGCCTAGCAGCCAGAGGTGTGTTAGAACTCCTGGTGGGATTGGTGTGGAGGGGCAGGGGGACCCAGGCCACCCTCTCCACCGAGTCCCAGTGCACCCTGTCAGCGTTGGAGTGGGGCACCACTAGCTGGGTGGGGAATCCAGCCGAAAGACGCCAAGCACCCGGGGTTCAACTACCCGCCCTGGGCTGCTTCCTGCCAGCTTCTCTCCCATCCTGAGCGCCGTCTCTTTCCTCCAAACCGGGGCTTCTGCTGCGGTTCCCTGCTGACTGGTGACGGCGTCCGGGTGCACATGTGCTTCTCCTCGGGAGCCCCTAGGCGTCTGCCCTTTCTGAGCTGCTCCACCGGCCTTTCTAGCTACCTCCAGCTGGAGCCCGCCCAGCACGCCTGTGGGGGTGCAACCTTCTCTGCTAGGCAGCCAGGCTTCACCTCTGCAGCCCCAGTGCAGGGTCGGGACACCACGTGCCAGGGCTGATCTCCACTCTGAGCACAGAACGTGGGGACCTGCAAGAAAACTTAAAAAAAAAGATTCACACAGAGAAATTCAAACCAGCCAAAAGTAAAGAAAAATACCCACCTGACGACTAGATTCCCTTTCCCCCTTTATTTACTCATGATCTTTTCTTACTTCATTTCATTTCCATACCCAAAGTGCAAAGGGTAACGTCTGAGCGAGTAATTTTCCATAGAAGGTGGGGAGAGTGTTCCACATTCCCATCCACAGTGATTTTTATGAACCCCAGAGAAGTGAGCTGCCCCTGTGTCTGTGCCAGGCATAGAACTCCCCAGAGAGAGAGCCAGAGACCCCAGGGAAAAGACCTGCCCTTGCTGGGAGGTTTAACCCAAATAAGAACAGTTGGAGGGTGAGTTTGTAAGAGGCTCGAGTGTGTGTTAAAACTACGGATGCGTTTCTTCTTATTTGACATTTGTAATTCACTTTGCTCTGCCCTTTCTCACTTGCAAACACATAAATCCCACAGCTAGTGCTTAATAAAATCACTTTTGTTCACTATCAAGCGTTGTGTAAACAGTTGTGACCTCAGACCACAATAGACTCAATGTCTGTATAGCTCTGGGGGCGGGGGAGGGTCTCTGCTCTGTGCCTCGGCTGGGGGAGACCAGGAGACCTGGCCCAGCAGGACAGTGTAGCGAGAAGCTCTTGAGTGCCAAGAAGCGAGTGTCAGCGGCTTTGCCAGCGCTCTGGGAAACGCCCCCAAGGAGTCTTCTGTGATCGCGCCCGTGACACGGATCCTGCCGGGGGCAGGCAGGAATGGGCGCAGCGACACCGCCCGGTGCCCTCGCTGAAACTGTCTCCCTGCTTGAGGACTACGTGGCCTCAGAGGAGCCAGGGAAGCCAGACCCCAAGCCGGGGCATCTGAGAGAGTCAAAGAAGCAGCACGGTCGGGGTCCCTCTAACTGGGGCAGGAGGATTGGAACCCGACCCGGCAGAAGTTCCCATTGACCCTGGTGAAGTAGTTTGGGATCTTGGGGGGATGTTCTCCAAGAGCAAAGGAGTGACCCAACCCTCCAAGGCCTGGCAGCAAGGGGCAGACACAAGCCAGGGAGATGGTCAACCTCAGTGCTGGCCCCAGGGGTCCTGGTTTGAGATCAGCAAGGAACTTAGATCTGGTGGCACCCTTCTAGAAGAGCAGCACAAGCCATTAGTCTACCCTCCTGCTAGTGGGCTACGCTGTTATGCTTAAACGAAGCACACGAGATCTTTTATGGGGCAAAGGCAGTACGCCGCATTGATTGAGAATACAACAGTTGCTTATGCTTTTCAAACACACACCTACACACAAAACATCATGCATACACAGCTCTGCCAGATGATATAGTTACCAGTCCAGAGTCTGTGTCCATCTAGTGGCCACGTAGATTGAACACAGTGGGGAGCAGGGCCTTGTCGGTCGATCGATCTGATACTCCTCTCCAGATAGTGTGGCAGACGAACGCAAAGTTCCATAGCAAAGCGCCCTGCTTTATATATTCCTCCTTCTTGTTAAAATCCATGGATCTCGCTCTGTCCGCTTGTGACCGGAATGTTATCTTTTGATGTGAGTGTTCCCAGAACATCTCTCGAAGGTTCATCCTGTTGTCAGTCGTCCTTTCGGGGGGCTTGCTCCGCTCTAAGGCTCGTCAATCTGCCAATTATCCCATCTTCTCATGAGTAGGGGTACTCATTGATAGTTATGGATGACTCCTCTGCAGTCAGGTTGTCTCATCCTCTGTATCGAGCTTAAGCAATGGAGGGGAAGAAGCACACTTAGTTTTTACTACAGGCCCAGAACACACAAGCAGCCCTGCACGATGGGGGAGTGAAAACGAGGACCTGCAAACCATGAGCTGCTGGAAAGTCAGTCGCCGGGAGCAACGTGGGGTCTGGACTGAAACTGCATCGACCTCCTGGCATCGCCCCGGCTCCCTGCTGCTTGTGGCACTGGAGTTACTCAGGCAGCAGAGGGATCGTGGGATGCCCTGTACATGCGCCTAGAAGTTTGGGTCTCCTCATGATGGTGTCACCTCCTCCGGTCAGGCCTGGGAAGGCGAAGGGCGAGGGCTAGGCCATGGAGAGAGATAATGGGGAATAATGTCAGCTGGACTCTTCTGATCTTTCCAAGAGGTTCCCTTCTGCACCCATTCTAGCAATGGAAGACGGGTCAGGGGCCATCACATCTCCCCTCCCCCTGAGGAACTAACCCTCCTTCCTCATAAGCCACAAGGATGTGAGAAACGGCACCAGCATGACAGCAAAATGCCATGGGAGCGGATGGGAGGTGGGGTCAGCTCAGTGACTTTTCTGTCTCGTTCTGACTCCAGGCTATGGACACGCTCTATGAGATCTTTTTCCTGTGGGGATACCGAGAAGCCATCTTGCAAATGTTTCCCCACTTGCTCCTCCTCTGCGTCAGGCAGGTGCAGCATGTGCTGGACCTGCGCCTGCCAGGGACCTGGACGGCCAGCCAGAAATCCAGCCCTGAGGGATCCAGCCGCCTCAGCCCCTTGAGGTAACGGCAGAAAGGAAGGGGAAGAACAGATTTGATCTGCTGCACCCGCAGGTCACACACGGCCCCTGCGGAGCCCAGGCGCAGTTCTGGGCAGGTCTGTCTGGGCGGAGCGGTGCTGGGCACCCGTGTGCTTGTGAGTCACGCTTACTCCTCTGACCCTGCCTACAGGCCGGCTCCTTCCCAGCACAGGCAGGGACCACGTTGGTACCTCCCCATGCGCCACCTGCCGAAGTGTTAGGGCCTCGGCCCCACAAGGCCCCAGCCCAGGGCAGGGTCGCCAGAGCACATGCAGAGAGAGCAAGGCCGGCAGCACAGGGGCCCGGCCCGGCAGGGGGGCCGTGTCACAGGCAGGCAGGAGCAAGAGGGACCATGAAGCTGATTCCGTGTGGACTCCCCTGGGGGGAGCCGGGGAGCCCGAAGGCACCTCAGCTGCTGCAAACGGGCAGAGTTTTGCTCCCTCGCACCAACTAAGGATCTGGCCCATGTGCCCAGTGACCTGGTGCCGGCCCCAGCGAAGAGTCGGGTGTTGGACCATTGGGAGCGAGGGCACCGAGCATCTGCAGAAGCTGCAGTGTCACTACCTGCCAAAACCTCAGTGAGCCCCGACAGGGTGCTGGGTCCATCCCGGGGGAAACCGGCTACTGCTGACCATGCCTTGTTCCCCAGGCCTTGAGCGGGTTGGGCTGCAGTAGATTTCTGACACCAGGATTTTTTTTTCTTTTTGAGTTTAGCACGTCCCTGGAGGCCGTGAAGACCCTCTTTTCCATGCCCAGATACTGGAAGGAATTTGCCAGTATCCAGTTACAGCAGGGCTGGGAAATGATCGCCTCCCGCCATCACTTCTCCCGAGGGGTGGGCTTGATCGCAAGGTAGGAGTCTCAAGTTTCCTCTTCCTGCGGCCTGTCTGGGCAATGGGAGTTGGGCGGGAGATCCTCCTCTGCCCCAGCCGGCCCTCTCAGCCCCGCAATGGGGGAGGGACTGTCTCTCCCTTTGGTAATCCCGGGGACTTTCCCTTTGCTCTTCCAGAACCATGGTCGAGCACCGGAACCCACAGGTCCCTGTGGTTCTCAGAGAGGCCATCGCCATCGTGCAGAGTCGGGAGGAGGAGGAGGCGCTGAGAGAAATCGCCCTGACTTTCTGCACCGAGGTGAGAGTCCGGAGCGGCCTGGCACACGTGGGCTTGTGCAGAGCAGCTCAGACCCCTCCTGGGCCAATAGGGGCTGGGGCCCATGGCCAGCGGTTCAGCAATCTCACAGCCAGCCAGCTCCTCTGCCCACGCAGATACTAGCGGGACTGGGCAGAGTGGAGGGGGGCAGGGTGAGATTGCTCCTGGCTGCATGCACCTCCCTGGGACATGTGACAAGAGGAGATGTTTCTCCAGCACCCCAAGCCCGGGCCTCTCTCCTCGCCTTCCCCTGGGGTTTCTTTTTCCTCTGCCACAGCGCTCTGCCCAGGACGCTTAGCGGTGCCCAGAGAGTCCTCTGTCCCTGGAGTTCATTAGGCGCTTGGGGTACGTCTACACTACAGCGCTAGTTCGAACTAACTTAGTTCGAATTAGTTAATTCGAACTAAGCTAGTTCGAACTAGCGCATCTAGAACTAAAAACTAGTTCGAACTAGCGTTTTGCTAGTTCGAACTAGCGCGTCCACACTGATTGGACGCAGGGGGGCATTTAAGGGCAGCTGAAACCGGTTCTGGCAGGGCATCAGGTCAGCAGTTGCTTTGTGTGGCTGCTGTCTGAGGCTATCTGAGGCTCGTGCTTAAAGGGACCCCCCCCTGGACAGCCGGTTCTCAGCTTTTCCTGCTTGCTTGCCAACCTCGCCGAGGGACAGCAAAGCGTCGGTCTCTGTGCCCGTCTGTGTCGGTGCTTCCCTTCGGGGGGGACTGCCGCAGGTGGCAACATGGAGCCACGGCTCGCCCTGCACCTTCTGGTGCACGTTCTGGACTTGCTACTGCAAGCCTGCCAGCAATGGCTCGAGGCTGCCTGGCACCACCTGGGGAACGTCAGCCCCCTGCCTCTCCGCCTGGCCGCCCTGGGGGCCATGGAGGAGCCGCGGCGGCGCCCCGGCACCGGCGTGCCCCGCCGCATCTGGCGTCTGGACACCAGCAGCGACTGGTGGGACCGCATCGTCCTGGAGCGCTGGGACGACCGACAGTGGACCCAGAACTTTAGGATGAGGAGGGACACCTTCCTGGAGCTCTGCGAGTGGCTCGCCCCTGCCCTGCAAAGAAGGGACACTCGCATGAGGCCCGCCATCCCCCTCCAGAAGCGGGTGGCCATCGCCCTCTGGAAGCTCTCCACGCCGGACAGCTACCGATCCGTCGGGAACCAGTTCGGCGTGGGGAGATCCACTGTCGGAGCAGTGCTCATGCAGGTACGGCGCTCGTCGGCCACCGAGCCGGGGGGGAGGGGGGCTGCGAGGAGGGGATGGGCCGCCCCAGGGACAAAGGGGGGGGCGGGAGGAGGCGAAGGCGCCCCGCACCGGAGGGGTCGGGCTGTCCCGGCCGTACTACACGCCGCCAGGGGGGTTGCTTCCGGGAGTGGGGCGCGGGGCACTGCCAGGGCATGAATGCTCCCAGCCACCCGGGCGCCCCACTGATTGACGCTTTGCTGTGTCTCTCTCCGCAGGTGGTCAAGGCCATCAACCGGGTGCTGCTCCGCAGGGTGGTCCGCCTCGCCGACCCGGATGCCGTCATCCGGGGATTCGGCGCCCTCGGCTTCCCCAACTGCGGGGGGGCCATCGACGGGACGCACATCCCCATCCGTGCCCCGGAACACCAGGCGTCCCGGTACGTGAACCGCAAGGGGTACTTCTCCGTCATCCTGCAGGCCGTGTGTGACCACCGGGGACAGTTCACGGACATAAATGTGGGCTGGTCCGGCAAAGCACACGACGCCCGGGTGTACCGGAACTCCTCCGTGTGCCAGCGGCTGCAGGACGGGACCTTCTTCCCCGACCGCCACATCAGGGTCGGGGACGTGGACATGCCCGTCTGCCTGGTGGGGGATGCCGCCTACCCACTGCAGCCCTGGCTCATGAAGCCCTACACGGGGCACCTCAATCCCTCCCGCCAGGCCTTCAATAACAGGCTGAGCAGGGCCCGCATCGTGGTGGAGGGGGCCTTCGAGCGACTGAAAGCCCGCTTTCGATGCCTCCTCACCCGTCTGGACCTGGCTGAGCACAACATCCCTCCCGTGGTGGCGGCATGTTGTGTGCTCCACAATTTGTGTGAGCGGAAGGGGGAGGCTTTCTTGCCAGCCTGGATGGCTGAGGCTGACCGCATGGCTGGACACTACGGTCAGCCCCGCACCACCGCCGTCCGGGAAGCCCAGCGGGGGGCCATCCGGATCCGGGAAGCCCTGCGGGAGAGCTTCCAGGTGGAGGAGGAGGAGGACTGACCTCTCCCTGCATGCCCCACCGGGGCCTTCTTCCACCCTACCCCCCCCCCTTCCCCTTTCCCCTCCCTATCTACTGTACAATAAAGACACCTGTTTTTCAAACAAAAACGTCTGTTTATTTCAGAGAACTGGGGTGGGGGAGGGAGGGGGAAACCTGGGACGAGGGAGCTGGAAGGGGAGGGGAGGGAAGGGAGGAAGGGAAAGGAAAGCTCAGGGGTGGGAGTCTGGGTGCCTCTCCCGTCTCGCCACACTGCGGGTCCGGGGGCGTCGGTGGGGAATGGTTGTGGAGGGGGGGGCAGAGAGGACAGGGGGTGTGGATGAAGCAGGAGCGGAAGCAGGAGCGGAAGCAGGAGGAACAGGAGGAGCAGGGGGAGCAGGGGGAGCAGGGGGAGCAAGAGGGGGAGCAAGAGGGGGAGCAGGGGGAGGAGGAAATGGAAAGCGGTCTAGCAGGCTCTGGAGGTGGCCTCGCAGGGCACGGCCCTGCTCCTCCAGGGCCTCCAGACTCCTCTGGCGCAGCCTGAGGTCCTCCTGGACCCAGTGGTCCTGGAGACGGAGCTGTCGGTCCAGGAACCGGAGATGCCGCCTCTGGTAGTCCTCCTGGTTCCTGGCTGTCCTGCTTGCCCGGGCGCGGGCGGCTGCTGCAGGCGGTGTGGTGCGCCCTGCAGTCCCCGGTGCTGCAGCTGTGGTGCAAGAAGACCAGCGGTCAATTACCCCAGGGGCCCAGGTGTGTGAAACCCAGCTCCCCTCTGCAAGGCCAGGGCCCCTGCAGGATCCCCAGCTGCTGCTCCGTAGTGGGCAAGGCCCAGGCGCACGGTCCCGGGGCTCCCTCTCGCCCCAGCCCCCCGTACACATAAGGGGAACACGAGGGTACTCACAGGTGGACGCCTCCCCGGCCTCTGATGATGCAGGTGAGCGGCTCTGTGGGGTGCCTCGGGGGTCCCGGGTCCTGGGAAGGCTGGCGGCAGGCTCCTGGCTCTCAGAGCCCTCTTCCTCCTCCTCGGTGTCCAGGAGCGGTCCCTCTGCCCCGGGGTCAATCACGTCCCGGGGGGCAGGGACGGCATGAGGCCCCAGGATGCGGTCCAGGGCATGGAAGTGGGGGCAGGCCTCCGGGTCAGCCTCTGGCAGGCAGGCCCGGGAGTAGGACTGCCGCAAGTCTTTAATCTTGCAGCGCACCTGCTCCCGGCTGCGCTGGTGGCCCCTGGCAGCCAGGCTGGCAGCCATGCGTCCATAGACGGCCGCGTTCCGGTGGCTAGTGCGGAGATCGTGGACATTTGAGGCTTCCCCCCAAACCTCGATGAGGTCCACGATCTCCGCACTTGACCAGGCGGGCGCCCGCCTTTTGCGCCCCCGGGCAGGCTCCCGGGAGCCGCCAGGCTGGTCGTGGGGAGCAGTGGAGGGCTGGGAGCCCTCGGATGGCTGGCTCATCCTGTGGCAGGTGCAGGCTGTGCAGGCACGGGTGCTGGCAGCCTTGCAACTGGCACAAAGTGAGTAGCCAGCCCATGGCCCTTTAAGGGCTCCGGGGCCGGGAGGGGGGCAATAGAGTTTCCCTGGTGTTGGCCAGAGTGGCCACCAGGGAAACCTGGGAAGCCTTAGCCTCCCACTAGTTCGAACTAAAGGGCTACACAGCCCTTAGTTCGAACTAGCTAGTTCGAACTAGGCGTTAGTCCTCGTAAAATGAGGTTTACCTAGTTCGAACTAAGCGCTCCGTTAGTTCGAATTAAGTTCGAACTAACGGAGCGCTAGTGTAGCGCATAGGAAAGTTAGTTCGAACTAACGTCCGTTAGTTCGAACTAACTTTCTAGTGTAGACATACCCTTGTGGATTAGTTGCCCTTCTAGGAATGGACCATTTCAAACACCAGCCACTGGCTCCTTCTCTCCAGAGATTTTGTGCAGCAGAAAGTGGCCAGTTGGCAAAGATGATGGAGCAGGCACAGAGCAAAGGCAGATTTCTGCTCCTTAGCCTGACGCTGATTTTCTCTTTCCAGTTTCTCCAGAGTCCTTCCATCCTCAGCACTGTCACCAAATCAGACCTCCAGGAACACCTGATGGAATGGAGCCGAGACAACAACCCTGCGATACGGAGGCTCTGTCTGCGAGGCCTGGCCAGTGTTCTCTTCTGGCCGGGGAAGGTGAGGGCACATCTCAGGGCTTGCTGGGGTGACTGCTGGCCAGCCAGTGTGGGGAACAGCAGTGCTCTGTGTGGCTGGTTTGGTGCCTCAGAGGGAGGGCCCCAGTCGTGGGCTGGAAGTCGCCCTGTCTCTGAGGAGTTTGCCTTTGACTTGCCTCTCAGCGGTGCCCCAGGGAGCCCCGATCTGACACCAGGGGACCGAGGAAGCCTGTGGTGCTCCCAGCGCCCAGTTCCTGGGGGTGCGTTACTGAGCAAACCAGGCACGAGGGGGTGTCCCTGCTCCCGCGCGTTGGCAGAGCATGGTCAGTGGAGGCAGTGGGGAGGGGAAGGAGACTCAGGTCGTCACTCAGGGCAGTGGGGGGAGGGGAGTCGGGCAACAAAGCCCAGACTTGGCAACGGCAGAGGAGTCGGGGGGCGGGGTCAGAGCTCGGTGGGCGGGGCCTGGAGCGGCTCTCGGCAGGCGACAGGGCAGGCTCTGCTCAAGGGCCAGGGGTGCAAAGCACCTGGCGGAGCGGCAGGAGAAGGACTTTCTCCCCTGCTGGGGGCTGGGGGCTGGGCCGTCTCTGGGGACTGGCCGATGGGGAGGGAGGGTCCAGCCCCTGCCCCAGGCTGCGTCCCAGGACAGTGGGGAGCTGCCTTCTGCATTCCCACAGGGGCAGTTGATATGGGCCCAGCTGCCCGGGACCATCGCCATGTTCTGCGCCACGGACGCAAGGACTGTCCTGGAGGCCATGACGGAGGCGGCAGACGCCATCTACCTGCTCGCCGGGGAGGGGCTTGGCTCCATCTCCCAGGACATGGCAGCCAGCCTGCGCCCGCTCATTGACCACGTAAGGCTGGGAACCCCGGAGAAGCACATTCCCCCTCCCTCCTCTCCCTGCCACCCTGGTATGTCCCTGCCCAGCCCCTTCCCCCCTCAGGCCGGCCACGCAGCACCCAAGGGGGCCCCTGCCAAGGGTGGGGCGTCTCCGACGCAGCCCCCTCCCTGGCAGAGCCCTTCTGGGCCAACCTGAGCACCAAGCTCCCAGCCCTGCTGCAGCCTCCCGCCCCCCGAACCTCCTGTCCCCAGATCCTCCCCCGCCTGCTGCTGCTCCCCAAGGGGGCAGGCGTGAGCGCCAGGCCCCAGGGCCCCGGGAGGGGAGCCCAGAGCAGCCTCTGTGGCCAGGGACACGGCCCGGCTCTCACCGGCTTCCCCGCCCCCGCGTGTCCTTGCCAGGAGAGGGGCAGTGTCCGCTCAGCCGCCATTTCCCTGCTGGGCACCATGCTGAGCGGGGTGAAGGACCCAGACAAAGCGGCCGTGCAGCAGGAACTCACCAGCTGCCTGCTCCCGCTGCTGCTCCACCTGGCAGACGAGGAGCAGAGCGTGATCCTGGTAAGTGCCGCGCTCGGTATTTCCAGAGAGCAAAGCGCCAGAGTCCCCTGGGCCCCACCCGTCTCCAGAGCCCCTGCCCAGCCAGGGCCACTGGGGACGTGCAGGGGCCACAGGGGAGGGCCCCTGGGCTCAGACCCCTTGGGGTCCCAGAGCGGCCTGGCGCTGCCGTTGCCGTCTCTGCGCAGAAGGGCTGAGCTGTGGAGATCCCGTCCGGCTCTCGCCAGCCAGTTCTCAGCCCCTCCCCTGAGCAGCCTCCCTTTGGGAACAAGGGGCAGGAACCTCCCCTGGCAGCGAGAGCAGGAGCCCAAGGAGCAGGGAGGAGGGGACGTGCCCCAGAGGCTCCCTCTCTCAGCGAGGCCCCTCGCTCTCCCCTTGTGCTGCAGAGCTGCAAAGTGACCCTCTTCCGCTGCGCCGTGTTCCTCGGCTGGGCCAATCGGAAGAGTCTCTTCTGCAGCCTGGCCTGGGACGGCTCCTCGCAGCTCTTGCCGTGCGTCGGGAAGTGCCTGGTAGGTGTGTTCTTTGGGCCCGCAGAGCAGTGAGTGGGGAGCTCAGGGAGACCTTTCTAGCCCCACCCCCCGAGCACCCAGGGGGTTCTCCACCCCGCTCGTCACGCAGGGACATCAGAGGCAGCCCCTCCTAGAAGGGCTCCCGTGGGGTCCTGCCCCTTTTGCTTGTGGGGTGGGCACAGCGGCTGTGCCCTCCACTCCCCTGCTGCCCTAAGACACTGGGACTGCTGGGCACCCTCTGCATCCGGCCCTTCCGAGAGGGGCAGCTCCATCGTCTGGGCTCCTACTGGCTCTTGCCCTGCCCTCCCTCTGAGCTTCAGCAGCCCTGGCCTGCCCGCTGTGGGCAGATCACGTTGTCTGCACTGAGCATTTCTCCCTGCTCTGTTCCTAGATGGAGAATAACGAGAGGAACATCCCCAGGCTCCTGTTCCAGGCTTTAAAGTATCTGGAAAGCTCCCAGCCGTCCATCCGCCATTCTGCAGCCCTGTTCATCGGTAAGCAGAGCAAACCCACGTGAGCTTTTCCCGTGCTTCCTTCAAAGCTCTTTTTCCACTTCCCACTCCGTTCTCTGGGACCAGGGGGAATTTTCACTAGTTTCATTGAACAATCAGTTCAATAGGTTACGATGTTATCACAAACATGCGCTGCCCATCCCGACAGTCTCATCCAATCGCATTAATGGCTCTAGTCTCTCCAGCCTAACCAGCATCTCTTCCTCCTTGTCAGTTCTGGGCTTTCATTGTCTGTCATCCCGCTGAGACACATGGGCACAGACAGACATAGCCCGGATCCGATATGTTTTGTTCTCTGCTTGTGTGGTGGTGAGCCTGGGCCAGGCAGAACTCAGCTTTCCCAAAGGTCCCCCCCGCTATACGTCTTTCAGTGGGCTTACAGCCAAATTAAGTGTCTCCCAAGCACAACTTAGCTTTTTGGGTCACTTGGCTTAAGAGCTGCATCACAATGCCAGTGGGAGGGGGGAAGAGGAGAGCTCCCTGCAGAAGTCGTAAGGACACTGCACATTTAGCATTCTGGGGACACGTCTGTTTGAATTAATAAAAAATGAACATGAACCGAAAGGGGTTTCAGGACAAGCATCAGCCAGCAACTCAGGAGCCTCCTGCAACTGCAAATGTGAAACATGGATATAACATGGAAGAGTTAGTTGAATAAAATATCAGCCCTATTGTGTTTTTGTGTATGATTTAGTCCTTCCCATCCCTAACATGCTGCTTCAAGGTCTGCAGCTTAACACTGGTGATCATGTGCTATTTCCTAAATTAACAGAAGTCAGGTTATCTACCAGAATGACACACAGGGTGCTCTCTTAGCTGGTGTAAAATGCTACTCCCAGCTATAAATTACGATGTGTCACTGAGGAGATTTGCACTAGTGTTTGAAGAAATTTGAAAAGTAATACCAGTGGGAAACTTGATTTAAATCAACGCACCCTGCCTGACAAGCACCAGAATCCGACAGTGGGGATCTGCGTGTGCCAGAATTCACATTTACTGCAAGCTGGAGGGAGCCACTTTGCCATTTGGTCCCTTCCAACTTCTCCTGCCCACAACTTTTTGGCCACATCTCCAGGAAACCAGCAAGATGTAATTTCAGTCTCCTTTGCAATCGGCCTTTCAGTGACTTCTGGGGTCGGATGCTTTCTCCCATGTGCTTCGTGCCACATCGAAGGGCCGGGTATTGAATTTCCCAAGGGCTGTCTTGTGGGAATGGCTGAATCTTTAGCAATTTTCAGGGATGATGTTGAAAAGTCCTGAGCTCCGGGGTATTCCTTGTCTGTTTAGGAGAGACCATCCACCATTTCGTCTACCTGTTGGCGGAGACAGTGAGTGCAGATGGCATCTTCCGCCTGTGTGAAGGTAAGGAAACAGCTCTGGGCGTTCGGGCATCTGTGGGCAGTATGAGGCCTGAACACAGCTGCCCCAGTGTCTGTCTCTGTCTGGGGACAGTGCTTAAGGGGGAAGAATGGTCTTGCTGGTCAATGTAAGACTGGGAGTCAGGAGATTTGAGCCACCAGGAGCAACTCTGTGCCTCACCTTCCCCACCTGTAAAATGGGGATAAGAACGCAAAGGCTCTCAAGGGAGGCCGCCCAGAACTGAAGATGACTAGTCAGTAGGAGGAGGAGAAGGATTCTTACCCTCTGTCACAAAAAGTTCCACCACCTGCTCCCCTCCACTAGAGAGGTTGTAGGCCAGGGACCTTCACCCAGAGTTGGGTTCTTGGCTCCTAGGCCATCCCGTGTGGGCCCCCAGGAAACACCTTTCCCTGCCACCTCTGGAGCACTGAAGGTGGCACAATTGCACAAAGGATTCGGTAGAAGTTAGGAGCCAAAGCCCCTTTGCGGCTCTGCACCTAAATCCCAGAGTTACGGTTGCTGTCGTGTTCCCATGGCAAAGGCCATTCGGAAGCAAAGATTTCCCAGCCACCTGTGACAGCAGCTCTGTGAGTTTTCCAAGCCATTTCCTCTTTCTTTCAGCTTTCCAGGAAGTGCCGTTAAGATCAGACAGGACCACAGCGATCGTCCTGAATGAACATTTTAAATGGCTGCAGAAGCTTGCGAACCTCGTGTGGGGTGCGTTTTGATTAGGGAGCGGCACCGACACAGAAGGACTCCTCATCCTGCCACGGTACGTACAACACACGGGAGCAGCTCTTTGGAGCCGGGGCTGGGCCGTGGGGTGGGTATTCACAAGGGACATCAGCTTCCGTAGCAGAGTCCAGCCCAGAGACACCTGGGAAGACGTTCCGAGACTCTCGCAAAGCCAGGGCCCTGGGCAGCCAATGGGGGTATGTCTACACTACAGCGCTAATTCGAACTAACGCATCCAGACTAAAAAACTAGTTCGAATTCGCGTTTTGCTAATTCGAACTAGCATGTCCACATTAAGTGGACCCTGAACCGCGGTTAAGGCTGGCTGGAAGCACTGCCGGCAGGGCATCAGATGAGGACTTAGAGCATGGAGCTGCTGTCTCAGGCTAGCCGAGGGCTGTGCTTAAAGCGACCCGACCCCCACCCCAGACAGACAGTTCTCAGGGGTGCCCCGCTTACAAAGCAGTCCTGGCTTGGAGTGCCCGGAGTGCCCACACTGGGCACATCACAGCACTCGGCCATCAGACCGGCTGCACTTGCCGCAGGCTGCCATCTGGGGAGGGGGGCAATTGGGGGGCTGCAGAAGAGCTTCAACCCCCAGAAGCCTGCAGAGCCAGCCCAGTCCTCACCATCGGGGGCTCGTACCCCATTCCTCCCTCACCTCCTTCCACTTACCCTTCCCTAGCCCCCCTTCCTGATGTACAAAATAAAGAAAACGTGTGGTCAAAAATAGAATCTCTCTTTATTGAACAAAACTGGGGGAGACTGGGAAAAGGAGGTGGGAGAGGGAAAGAGAGAGGGTGGGAGAGGGGAGGGCAACTAAAATGATGAGGGGTTTGGAACAGGTCCCATATGAAGAGAGGCTAAAGAGACTGGGACTTCTCAGCTTAGAAAAGAGGAGACTGAGGGGGGATATGATAGAGGTCTATAAAAGCATGAGTGGTGTAGAGAGGGTGCATAAAGAAAAGTTCTGCATTAGTTCCCATAATAGAAGGACTAGAGGACACCAAAGGAAAGGAATGGGTAGCAGGCTTCAAACTAGTAACAGAAAGCTGTTCTTCACAAAGCAAAGAGTCAACCTGTGGAACTCCCTGCTGCAGGAGGCTGTGAAGGCTAGAACTAGAACAGAGTTTAAAGAGAAGTGAGATAAAGTGATGGAGGTTGGGTCCATGGAGTGGTGGTATTAGCCAGGGGGTAGGAGTGGTGTCCCTGCCCAAAGTTTGTGGAAGGCTGGAGAGGGATGGCACGAGACAAATGGCTTGGTCATTGTCTTCGGTCCATCCCCTCCGGGGTACCCAGTGTTGGCCACTGTCGGCAGACAGGCTACTGGGCTAGATGGACCCTGACCCAGTACGGCCATTGTAAGCTCAGGGCTCAGGGTCGGGAGTCTCAGTGGACCCCCTTGATTTTCATGCACACCTGCTCCTGGGTGGCCAGGCTGGCAGCTCTCCTGACCTAGACGGCCACTTTCCTGTGCCTAGTGCGGAGATCGTGGACAAGGTCCACGATGTCTGCACTTAGCCCAGGCGGGTGCCCGCCTCTTGCGGTCCAGGGCAAGCTCCCGGGAGCCGCCAGCCTGGTCCCGGGAAGAGGGGGTGGGCTGGGGGGCATCGGGTGGGTGGCTCGATCCGTGCCAGGTGCTGGGTCTGCTGGCTGGGTGCTGGCAGGCTTGCACCTGGCACGGGCACCGTAGCCAGCCCGTGCCCCTTTAAGGGGTCCGGGGCTGGGATGGGGGCAATAGAGTTTCCCTGGTGTTGTCCAGAGTGGCCACCAAGGAAACCTGGGGAGGGCTAGCCTCCCACTAGTTTGAATTAAGGGTCTACACAGCCCTTAATTCGAACTAGTAAGTTTGAACTAGGCTTAATCCTCGTGGAATGAGGATTACCTAGTTCGAACTAAGCGCTCCGTTAGTTCGAATTAAATTCGAACTAACGGAGCGCTAGTGTAGCGCCTATGAAAGTTAGTTCGAACTAACGTTAGTTCGAACTAACTTTGTAGTGTAGACATACCCATAGATAGTTGGGTTTGTGATGACCGGGAGACCCGTATGGTCACTTGCCTGCCTGGTGCGAAGGTTGCAGATCTCTCGAGGCATCTACATAGACTTATGTGTAGTGCTGGGGAGGAGCCGGTGGTTGTGGTACATGTAGGTACCTGTAACCGAGTCTCTCTTCGGGGGCCACCGGGCACGCCCCCCCCCCCCGAGTCCGAGGGTCCTCGCCTTAGTGTGCCTGGCACCTCCCGATCCCGGTCTCTATCCTGTCGTCCCCCTGGACGCGGGCCCCCCTGTCGGTCCTCCCGGGGCCGGCAGCCTCACTGTCTTTGCCTCGGCTCGGGTGCTGGGTCCTCCCCGGTCCGCTCCCCGGCCGTTCCTTCCCTGGTGGGGCTTGGCTCCGTCCGGCTCCTCCCCGCTCCGGGCGTCCCCGCTGCGTAGTCGGCTCCTGCTGCTGGGCTCCACGCCGCTCCCGGTGGGGTCCTGCTCGGGTCCTGCGGAGGAGGCTGAGAGCAGAATCCTCCCTGCTCTCCCCAAGCCCCCCTTGCTGCTCCTTCCTCCCCCCTTTTGAACTCCCCGCTCGGCGTCTGGCCGGCCCCCGCCCTTCCGAGCGCCGGCCCTGCGCTCCTGGGTCCTAGTGCTGGCCGGGTTCCAGCCGTGCCGTCTTGCGCCTGCGCGCCGATCACGCCGGGTTCCCCTTGCCCCTCCGGCTCCGGCGCGCAGGGCTGGGTTCCTGGCCCCCGCTGACCTTCCCCGCGGGGCACGGGGCCGCGGTCCCCGTGGCTGGGAGTGCGGGGGTAAGTTCCCCCGTCACAGTACCAATGACATAGGAAAGGGTAGGAGAGATGTCCTGGATGCCAAATTTAGGCTGCTAGGAAAGAGACTGAAATCCAGGACCTCTATGGTGGGATTCTCGGAAATGCTTCCAGTTCCACGCGCAGGGCCAGGTAGGCAGGCAGAGCTTCAGAGTCTCAATGCGTGGATGAGACGATGGTGTAGGGAAGAGGGGTTTGGATTTATTAGGAACTGGGGACACTTTTGGGAGAAGGGGAGCCTATACAGGAAGGATGGGCTCCACCTAAACCAGGGTGGAACCAGACTGCTGGCACTAAACCTTAAAAAGGCCGTAGAGCACTTTTTAAACTAAGAAATGGGGGAAAGCCGACTGGTGCGGAGATGCACATAAATCGGATGGAGACTTCTCTTAGAGGAGAATCCATCGATAGAGATTCTTTAAGCTATAGTCAGAAAGAGAGGAGGGGAGACGACAAACCATAGGCCAGAGCAGACAAACAACCGCATACAAAGGAATCCAATGCATCAGGGAAGGGCAGACAAATAAGCAGTGGCAAATTTTTAAAGTGCTTCTACACAAATGCTAGGAGTCTGACTAATAAGATGGGTGAACTAGAGTACCTCGTATTAAAGGAGGAGATTGACATAATAGGCATCACTGAAACCTGGTGGAATGAGGAAAATCTGTGGGACACAATCATACCGAGATATAAAATATATCGAAAGGATAGAGCAGGCCGGGTGGGTGGTGGAGTGGCACTGTATGTGAAAGATAATGTAGAATCAAATGAAATAAAAATATTAAATGAATCAACATGTTCCACAGAATCACTATGGATAGTAATTCCATGCTCCAATAATAAGAAATTAGCAGTTGGGATATATTACCGACCACCTGACCAGGACAGCGATATTGACATTGAAATGCTGAGGGAGATTAGCGAGGCTACCAAAATAGAGAACTCTATAATAATGGGGGATTTTAATTATCCCCATGTTGACTGGATACATGTTACCTTAGGAAGAGAAGCAGAGAGAAAATTTCTCAATGGCTTAAATGACTGCTTCTTGGAGCAGCTGGTGCAGGAACCCACCAGGGGAGAGGCAATACTCGATTTAGATCTGATTAGAGTGCAGGATCAGGTCCAGGAGATAACTGTTACAGGACCGACTGGGAATAATGACCATAATATAATAACATTTAACATGCCTGTGGTGGGAAGAACACCCCAGCAGTCCAACACCCTGGCACTTAATTTCAAAAAGGGGAATTACACAAAAATGAGGAGGTTAGTTAAACAGAAATTAAAAGGCACAATGACTAGAGCCAAATCCCTGCAAGCTGCATGGAAACTTTTTAAAGACACTATAATAGAGGCCCAACTTAAATGTATACCCCAAATTAAAAAACATAGCAAGAGACTGGTAAGTCTAACTTCAGTACCGGGCAAATTAGTCAAAACAATAGTAAAGAATAAATTGGTGAGGCATGTAGAAGAACATAATTTGTTGGACAAAAGTCAACATGGGTTCTGTAAAGGGAAATCATGTATTACTAATCTATTAGGGTAGATCGACGGAGGCATGTAGATTAGTTTATTCGAAAAAGGGAAATGAAGCCTCGATTAAAATAATCGCGGCTTCATTTAAATTTAAATGGCTGCCGCGCTGAGCCGACAAACAGCTTATCAGCAGCTTGTCGGCAGATCGGGGCAGTCTGGACGCGCCGCGGTCGACAAGGAAGCCTTTGTCGATCAGCGCAGGTAAACCTGGTTTCACGAGGCATACCTGCGCCGATCGACAAAGGCTTCCTTGTCGACCGCGGCACATCCAGACTGCCCCGATCTGCCGACAAACAGCTGATCAGCAGAGTGGGGCAGCCATTTAAATTTAAATGAAGCCGCGATTATTTTAATCGTGGCTTCATTTCCCTATGCCGATCTGTCTAATCTACATGCTTCCGTCGACGGCCATCCCTAGAGAGGGATGGCAAGAGACAAATTGCTTGATCATTGCCTTCGGTCCAGCCTCTTTGGGGCACCTGGTGCTGGTCACTATCGGCAGACAGGCCACTGGGCTAGATGGACCTTTGGTCTGACCCAGTACAGCCATTCTTATGTTCTTACGGCAAACAACCTTTTCACACTCTTTCCCCCAGGTTATCTGGGTAGACACCATCACAAGGCAAACATGGATCCCGTTCAGCAGTAAAGAGCGATGGTCATCACTGCAAACAATTCACAACTTATGTCCAGGGCCTAGCCAGGAGCCGCTAGAGCAAGAAGAACGTGTGGAGGCCATGAACACAGAGGTGAGTGAAACACCTGAGTGGAGATGCTAGCAGCAATCGATTCTTCTGACAGAGAGAAATGCCAGTTCTGGACCCAGGCGACAAGCAGAGACTGGCAGGACTGCAGCTATGGGACAACGACCAGTGGCTGCAAAACTTGTGCATGCATAAGGCGACTTTCATGGAGGTTTCCTTCCCTGAGGTGCAGCAGTGCCAGAATGAGACTGGCTTTGATAGTTGAGAAGCGAGTGGTAATAGCCATGTGGAAGTTAGCAAGGCCAGGCAGCTACCGGTCAGCTGGAAATTAATTCAGAGCGGGGGAATAAGACGGTGGGAGGCTGCTGTGATCCAAGCAGCCAGTGATCCAAGTAGCAACGAAGGACAGTAACTCTGGGAAACATGCAGGCCATAGTGGATGGCTTTGCTGCAATGCAGTTCCCTAATGGTGGTGGGGTGGCAGATGAAACATACATTCCTATCTTGATTCCTGGCCACTATCCCAAAGAGCTCATAACTGGGAAGTGGTAGTTCTTGCTGGTGCCATGGGCTTTGGTGGATCACAAAGGCCGTTTCACTGGCATCAATATGGGATGGTCAGGAAAGGAGCATGACATGCGCATCTATAGGAACTTTGGTTTAGTCAGAAAGGTACAAGGTGGAATTTTCTTCCCACCTGGAAATCTTGCATCGGAGGCATTGAAATGCCAATTGTGATTCTTAGAAGCCCAGCCTCCCCTTCTTGCTGTGGCCCCTGAAGCAGTACGCAGGCAGCCTGGACATCAGTAGGAAGCAGCTCAGCTATAGGCTGAGCAAATGCAGAATGGTGGTAGAAAGAGCTTTTGGACGTTTAAAGGGAAGGTTTTGCCGTCTATTGACTGGGTTAGACCTCAGTATAAGCAGCATTCCCATTGTTGTAGCAGCCTCCCGTGAGCTCCCTAAAATTTTATGTCAGGGTAGGAGCATATTAAATGTGCTGACCTGTATATTTTACACAGCCCTGTCCCCGATCTGCCATGCACCACAAGCAATAACCATACTGTTGCTGAGAAATCCGGCCCCTCCCATGCCTGTACAGGCATGTCAGCCGCTCTGTTTGCTGCCTCAAGATCTGCTCCTGGGTCTTGGTTTCACATTCCATGCACGTTATCCTCTCCTCATGCTCCGCGCATCTTCTGCAGCATCGTTCTCCTCTGCCCATTTAACCGCACCCTGCCCATGCGGGTGGGTTGCATTTGCTCATGGAATGTCATTCCGTTATGTTTTCGCCTTCAGATCTGTTCTAGCTGAACAGTTGGATGAGCCAGGGGAGTGGGCCTCAAGCTCACTGTTGCATCCTCTCCAAGAAAACAAGGGAAGGGCAGACGCTAGAGAAGACACATTGCAGAATGCAGAAGCTAATCTCTGAGCATAAAAGAACATTTGTCCGACACAACAGGCGTGTGTTAGTTACAAGGCAAAAGGCGTCCTTTAAGCAGGCTCCATGCAGCAGATACAGCACAGAGGTCTTAAGGGAGCTGCTGGACTTGATTTGGTGGTAGGCATGGTAGGGAACAGTTTGGGGCTCGCTCTACTAACTCTGCTTTGAAAACACGGTGGTTGAAGCTCCCATAGCTAGGCAAGGGCCTATGTGTGCAAAGGGGCCCAGAGTGGCATGGAGACAGGGAGGGAGTCTCATGGCCACCACATGTTCAGGCGCAGGAAAGAGTCTGTTCCCCAGAGCTGAGCCCTGTGAAAGCCCCAAAGCTCGGCTCTCTCACCAACAGGTGGAAGATATCACCTCCCCCACCGAGTCTGTCTAGGGAGACCGAGAATTGTCTTGCAGCTTGGGTGGGAAAACGCCCCCTACAAACATAGTCACCGCTCCAAAATAAACCCACTAACTCATTTCTGTTGTACAGGAAAAAACTCCAGGCCCATGTGGCGACTCTGAGGGAAAGGAGAGCGAAGCTGCTGGGGTTAAAGGAGACCAGTGAGCAGAGAAGCCAGCAGTACCTGGTAGGTGTCTGTTGTTTTTCCCTGGCTGGGAGACGTAGTTGAGACTTAGGATTGTTTATTGTTAGATTTCTCTGTGGCCTTGGTGAAGGTGGGTTTATGTGAGTTTCTCCGTTCTCACGGGATAGTGTGTGCGTGTTGCAAATATTCTCTCCCTTGAAAAAATGGAAGCTGCATTTGAATGAATGAATGAATGAATTTCTATTCACTGTGACGTTCATAAACAACTTCTCCCAAAACACAAGGGTTGTTTCCCAGGAGACTAGGACACAGGCCCTTATGGGATATTGGGAGCAAAGTGTAAAAAAGTCCCCCCCTTGTGATGAAAACATACAGTCAAGTATCCGGCTGTGAAGGATTCAAGGTTTTGAACCCCAGTCAGGGGAGCTGACACCCTTGACAACCCCCTAAGCAAGGTGTTCATGTGTGTGTGGGGGGGGGGGGAGGCAGCGCCATGTTCCTGGAAGGGGACAGTCCCATATTTAAAAGCTGTTCCCAGTGTTCTGACTTTGTCCCGTATTCCCCCGGAGCGGCCAGCACTCAGCAGGGTTTTGGGGGTTGGAAACCTGCAGCTTGCGGGACACCAGCAGCACACGAGCCAATTTTCAGTGGCCCCTTCCCACCGCAGAGCAGGGAGCTTGTGCTGCAGCTTCCGGCTGGGAAGGGGAAGGGGTGGGAAAGGTGCATGCGAGTCCCTGGGGCTGCCCCTGCCCAGCCTGGGGATGCAATTCCTGGGAGCCAAGGGAAAGCCCCAGCGTGTGCCTCCTCTGTGCATGACTCCCCCCTCTCCCCAGAGGAGGGAAAGCCCTGGTACACGCCTCCTCTGGAGACCCCCCCCCCACCACACCATGCCACTCCAGTTCTCAGCACACCACAGACCTGGGGGAGAGGAGCAGCCACTGCACTTCCAGAACCCCCAGAAGTGGCGCGTGGCTGGACTCCCATCCACCTCACGGGAAGCCGCCACTATCTCCATTGTCACTGGAGGTGGGCAGTGGGACTCCTTGGGGTGGGGGAAATCAGAGGGGGGCCTCCCAAACAGCTCATGAACGACTGTTCGCACCCTCGCAATTTGACCAGTTGGTCACGATTGACGGGTTGGTGACCATCGCCATAGCGACTGGGGGTCAGGCTGGGCTGGGAGTTTGCACAGGAAGCTGGAGGCTGCAGCCCTGTGGGTGTTCAGGTTGGGGTTGGGGTGTCAGAGCATCCAGCATCAGGGGCTCTCTCCTGCTAAAGGGCTCTGCTCAGCCAGGACAGGGCTCCCAGCCAGCCACAGGCAACTCCCCTTCCACTGCCCTGATGCCAGGGTGAGGGGCACAGCCTGTCTGAAAGGGAAGTGTCGGGCCCTGTCACTTGTGGTGTGGGTCCCTCGCCCACAATCCCCATGAGGCAGGGGAGGAGCCCAGGGTGCACAGTCCTGAAATGCAGAGTTTGTGTCCTCGTCTCCCTGTGGCACCCACGGGTGTTTGTTAGCTGGGCCTTAGCCCCGCCCCTTCACCATGAGGCCACGCCCCCTGCTCCTTCTCATCCCCCCTGGGGCCCAGTCCCTCCAACTGCCCTGACTGGCCTGCCCTGGGCTGGGGACACAGGCTAGGGACTGCTCTTGGGTGCTCCAGCCTCTGCCCAGAGCAGGTGGATGGTCCTGGACAGCCCTTGTCCAGCCTGGCTCTGACGTCCATCCCGGGGGGCGTGCGGGGTTCTTTGTGCTTTTCATTTTCACTTTTTCTTCCTGGTTTTAAATGCCTTTTGGGGCAGGGCAGGATCCCTCTTTGTTTTACTTTGGGGGAGACTTTCCAGTTTCCTGTAGTACGATTTCCCTCGTGGGTTTGTTTTTTTCTTCCCTTCCCATCCCACTTCTTTTTTTCCCCATTTCTGCTTCCTGACCAATCAGTTTCAAAAAGAAAAGAATTTGCAAGGAGAACAGGGGGAGAAATTGTGATTTAAAAGAAAACAAGCCAGATGCTGTGTCTCCGAGGCAGCACTCAAGGCAGCAGGCGTGGGACAGAGCATCTCTAGGCCCAGAGACCGGGGCATGGGTCTGTTCCCAGGCACTTACCCACACGGCTCAGCACGATCACAGCCAAGGCCAGAGAGACGCACCCGGTGCCCAGCGCCACTAGGCAGTGTCGGTACCTGAGGGGAGCAGGCGGGGGAGCTGGAACAGAGGGGTTCAGAGCACAGGGTCAGCAGCTGCCGCAGCGGGATCAGAGCTATGTCACCACTAGTACTGGAGGCAGATCCACAGCTGGTGCCAACCCAGCCCACAGAGCTCACAAGCAGCAGGTCAGTGGCACAGAGACTGGTTTTCTGCACTTAAAGGCTCCTCGCCCAATCGCAGGCCGTGTCAGTCAGCTGCAGCCCGACTGCCAACCCTGGGACCAGATCCAGCTGCTGGGAGTTACCTGAAGTGCTGCACTGATGTGAGAGAATTTATCCTGATTCACACCCTTGGAAATCCATCCCTGTCAGAGTGCAGGGCACGAGCAAAGTCCGTTCTCATAACAGTGGTGGCCGCACACACCAGCTGGGATCAGGACCCTGCGGTGCTGGGCGCTGCACAGACGCAGCGAGAGACAGTCCCTGCCCCAGCTGGGACACAGAGCCCAAGGTTGGCAGGGGAGGGCCTTGCAGCCAGTACCTTGGTTCTCAGCTGCAGACGAGCTACCCCACTGGGGGCAGGGGTCCAACCCCATTCCCCTGTCCTTGTGCTGCATCGTCCCCAAGCAGAGCGACAGTCGAGCTGTCTAGGACAGAGGGGGTGGGACAGGGCGGTGATCCTGCTACAGCGGAAGCATCTGCCCTCATACTGCAAAGCACTTGGCTGTCGCACAGAGACAATCAGATACCCAGGTAGGTGGGTGCACATGGGGATGGAGGGATAATTAGATCCTGTCACACACTGGAGCTGGCTAAAAGGAAGTGGGATTCCAACCTCCCTTCCTCCCTTTCACTTGGCTGGGACGGGGGGGGGGGGGGGATGCAGGAGGGGATGCAGGGTGCTGGCTCCTGGAGGCAGTTCAGGGCTAGGGCAGGTGCTTGGGGTTCAGGAGGGGGTTCAGGATACAGGAGGGCAAACTGCTGATTCAGAGAGGGGATTCAGGGCAGGGGTTCAGGGCGCTGACAAAGTTTTGATCAGAGTAACGAACATTTCAATGTTTGCCCAATTTGGGGCAAAACCAAATGTTGAAATATTGGAATTACCAGTTGATTTGTTTTCTATCAAAGACACACAGCAGTGAGAGAGAGAGGGAGGTGCACCAAGGGAGACCTAGTGAGAGACTCTGTGAAAGAGAGTTTTGTCCTTGAGGCTACGTCTTCACTGCATTCTTATTTTGGAATAAGCTATTCCGGAGGAGATATTCCAAAATATCTTATTTCAAAATAGCGTGTCTACACTACAGGGAAGCCTCACAATTAGTCCAAGGCAGGCTTCTCTAATGTGGATGCACTGTCTCGATTTAGACCCCCCCCAGGAGGCACTGGGGAATAATTACTTTGAATGGCCCTGGGGAGGAGTTATTTTGAATTAGCAGCAGTGGAGCATCCACACTACCGCTATTCCGAAATAGCTATTTTGGAATCAACGTTATTCTTTATGGAATGAAGTTTACAGACATCAGAATAAGCTGTCTGTTATGTCAAATGTATTTTGATAACAGAATTGCTATGTAGATGCTATATAGGAAGCCTAATCCGAACTACCTAGTCCGTGCCGCATGTAGCCGCGGGCACGGAGTCCGAACTAGCCGGCATTTAAAAATAGCGGCGCCTGGCAAGATGCAAATGAAACCCGGGAAATTCAAATCCCGGGCTTCATTTGCAACTTCGGTTGCCTACATTAACCACCCTAGTTCGAACTAGGGTGGTAGTGTAGACATACCCTCTGTACCTGGGAGCAAGTCACAGAATTACACTGAGCCTTAGTTTCCCAAATGTAAAATGGAGTTCATGCCTCCTTTCTCTGTACTGTTTGTAACTTTTTTGGGGCAGGGCTTGTCTCTCTATGGCTGTGTCTACATTGGCACCCTTTTCCAGAAAACGGATGCTAATGAGACCAGTCGGAATTGCAAATGCCCCGGGGATTTAAATTTCTCCCCCGGCATTTGTATGAACATGGCTGCCGCTTTTTTCCAGCTCGGGGCTTTGCCGGAGAAAAGCGCCAGTCTAGACAGGTATTTTCGGAAAATAAACCCTTTTCCGGAAGATCCCTTATTCCTACTTAAAATCAGGAATAAGGGATCTTCCGGAAAAGGATTTATTTTCCGAAAGATACCTGTCTAGACTGCACTATGCAAATTCCATATCTGATTTTGATTGAATTTCAAAATAGGCTGTTTCGAAATTTGGTGCATCGACACAGCACCAGACTTCAAAATAACACGCTATTTTGAGACATCTCTTAACCCTCATGGAATGAGTGTGACTGGGATGCCAAAATAGCATGCCTGTTGTCTGAAAAATATTTTGAAATAATGGGCAGCTTGTTATGATGTGTGGTAGCTATTTCAGGATACCTCCAGTGTCCCAAAATAGCTGTACAGTGTAGACCTACTCCTATTCCTCGTGAAATGACGGTCACAGGAGTCGGAGTTGTAAGCAGTCCTCTGGCTGCATGTTATTTCAGCATTATCATATATATTGTAGCCCAGTGTCTGAGAGTCTATAACACTGTATCGTTACAAATTCGCCTCTGGGGGGTGTTCCAGACTGGTTATAGTAGCTGTAGCGTTACAGACTCACTTCTGGGGGATGTTCCAGACTGGTTATAGTAGCTGTAGCATTACAAACTCGCCTCTGGGGGGTGTTCCAGACTGGTTATAGTAGCTGTAGCGTTACAGACTCGCCTCTGGGGGGTGTTCCAGACTGGTTATAGTAGCTGTAGCGTTACAGACTCACCTCTGGGGGGTGTTCCAGACTGGTTATAGTAGCTGTAGCGTTACAGACTCACTTCTGGGGGATGTTCCAGACTGGTTATAGTAGCTGTAGCATTACAAACTCGCCTCTGGGGGGTGTTCCAGACTGGTTATAGTAGCTGTAGCGTTACAGACTCGCCTCTGGGGGGTGTTCCAGACTGGTTATAGTAGCTGTAGCGTTACAGACTTGCCTCTGGGGGGTGTTCCAGACTGGTTATAGTAGCTGTAGCATTACAGACTTGCCTCTGGGGGCTGTTCCAGACTGGTTATAGTAGCTGTAGCGTTTCAGACTCACCTCTGGGGGGTGTTCCAGACTGGTTATAGTAGCTGTAGCGTTACAAACTCGCCTCTGGGGGGTGTTCCAGACTGGTTATAGTAGCTGTAGCGTTACAGACTCACCTCTGGGGGGTGTTCCAGACTGGTTATAGTAGCTGTAGCATTACAGACTTGCCTCTGGGGGGTGTTCCAGACTGGTTATAGTAGCTGTAGCGTTACACTCACCTCTGGGGGGTGTTCCAGACTGGTTATAGTAGCTGTAGCGTTACAGACTCACCTCTGGGGGGTGTTCCAGACTGGTTATAGTAGCTGTAGCGTTACAGACTCGCCTCTGGGGGGTGTTCCAGACTGGTTATAGTAGCTGTAGCATTACAGACTTGCCTCTGGGGGGTGTTCCAGACTGGTTATAGTAGCTGTAGCGTTACAGACTTGCTTCTGGGGGGTGTTCCAGACTGGTTATAGTAGCTGTAGCATTACAGACTTGCCTCTGGGGGGTGTTCCAGACTGGTTATAGTAGCTGTAGCGTTACAGACTCGCCTCTGGGGGGTGTTCCAGACTGGTTATAGTAGCTGTAGCGTTACAGACTCACCTCTGGGGGGTGTTCCAGACTGGTTATAGTAGCTGTAGCATTACAGACTTGCCTCTGGGGGGTGTTCCAGACTGGTTATAGTAGCTGTAGCATTACAGACTTGCCTCTGGGGGGTGTTCCAGACTGGTTATAGTAGCTGTAGCGTTACAAACTCGCCTCTGGGGGGTGTTCCAGACTGGTTATAGTAGCTGTAGCGTTACAGACTCGCCTCTGGGGGGTGTTCCTGACTGGTTATAGTAGCTGTAGCATTACAGACTTGCCTCTGGGGGGTGTTCCAGACTGGTTATAGTAGCTGTAGCGTTACAGACTTGCCTCTGGGGGGTGTTCCAGACTGGTTATAGTAGCTGTAGCATTACAGACTTGCCTCTGGGGGGTGTTCCTGACTGGTTATAGTAGCTGTAGCGTTACAGACTCGCCTCTGGGGGGTGTTCCAGACTGGTTATAGTAGCTGTAGCATTACAGACTCACCTCTGGGAGGTGTTCCAGACTGGTTATAGTAGCTGTAGCATTACAAACTCGCCTCTGGGGGGTGTTCCAGACTGGTTATAGTAGCTGTAGCGTTACAGACTCACCTCTGGGAGGTGTTCCAGACTGGTTATAGTAGCTGTAGCATTACAGACTCGCCTCTGGGGGGTGTTCCAGACTGGTTATAGTAGCTGTAGCGTTACAGACTCGCCTCTGGGGGGTGTTCCAGACTGGTTATAGTAGCTGTAGCATTACAGACTCACCTCTGGGAGGTGTTCCAGACTGGTTATAGTAGCTGTAGCATTACAAACTCGCCTCTGGGGGGTGTTCCAGACTGGTTATAGTAGCTGTAGCGTTACAGACTTGCCTCTGGGGGGTGTTCCAGACTGGTTATAGTAGCTGTAGCGTTACAGACTTGCCTCTGGGGGGTGTTCCAGACTGGTTATAGTAGCTGTAGCGTTACAGACTCGCCTCTGGGGGGTGTTCCAGACTGGTTATAGTAGCTGTAGCGTTACAGACTTGCCTCTGGGGGGTGTTCCAGACTGGTTATAGTAGCTGTAGCGTTACAGACTCACCTCTGGGGGGTGTTCCAGACTGGTTATAGTAGCTGTAGCATTACAGACTCGCCTCTGGGGGGTGTTCCAGACTGGTTAGAGTAGCTGTAGCGTTACAGACTCGCCTCTGGGGGGTGTTCTTGCCTCCCACCATGGTGCTCGGCTGAGTTCTGTGCCGCTCAGCTGGGCTGCGGTGGGGGAGCAAGCAGTGCAAGCGCGGCGGCCCAGATGAGCGGTACAGAAGGCAGCCGAGCGCCACAGCGGGAGGGGAAGGAGGGCGGGGCGGTGATGTACACGGCCCCACCCCCTGGCTGTGTACGTCACTGGGGTAGGGTGTAAAAAAACCCAGACACCCTTGATCGAGGGACTGGCTGGGAGAGGAGCGGGCTGGCTGGGGGGGAAGCAGATATTGGGGGGAGGGGCAGAGGCAGCAGTAGCTGGCCAGGGGAGAATGGAGCTTGGGTGGCTGGTGGGAAGCAAAGCTGGTGGGGCGTGGGGGGTGGGAGTCAGGGGCAGTGAGGCTGGCCATGGGAAATCAGGAGGAGGAAGTGGCTGGTGGGAGAGGGAATTGGTTTGCGGGGAGCCGGACTCACCCAGGCGCATGCAGATCCCAGGGTGCTGTCCGCCACACTCATGCATCCCCTACAGAGACAGAGGAGAGCGGAGAGAGAGTGAGAGGCAGGAGGGGGAGAAGAGAAAGAGAGAGACAGAGAGAGGCAGAAGGCGGAGGAGAGCTGGGGGTGGGGGAGGCAGTAGGATGAGGAGAGAGAGAGAGAGAGAGACAGAGCGAGAGACCGGAGGCTCAGAAGAGAAGACCGACATGAAGGAGAGACCTGAAAATCCCGTCTTATGCCGGGCTAATTGGCTAGTCATATCTATAGTAGCCCCATGTCTGTGACTGTGTAACGCTGAAATGCTGACTGTTGCCTCTGGGTGGCGAGTTGCCTCCCTGGCTGTTCCCCAGGAGTGCTGCATGGGGAGTGCTGCATGGGGAGCGCTGGGCCCAAACAGCCACTTGCACTTATTCCCCCACGGCGGCCCGGCTGAGCAGCACAGAAGTCAGCCAAGCGCCAAGACAGGAGAGGAAGGGGGGAGGTGGCGTACACGGCCAGGGGGCGGGGCCTGGCTGTGTGCATCACTGCCCCGCCCCCCTTTGTGCCCCCCTTCACCTCCTGCCATGGGGCTCAGCTGACTTCTGCACCGCTCAGCCGGGCCGCTGAGTGGGAGCAAGTGGCACAAGCGACCGTTTGGGCTCCGCACACCCCATGCAGCTCAGGGAGTGCGGAGCCCAAACGGCCATTTGGGCTCCATGGTCCCCCACGTGAGAGGGAGGAGGGGGAGGAGAAGAGAAAGACAGAGACAGAGAGAGAGGCAGGAGGCGGAGGAGAGCTGAGAGTGGGAGGAGGCAGTAGGAGGAGGAGAGAGAGAGAGGGATGAAGAGGAGAGACCCGAAAATCCCATCTTATGACACGCTATTGGCTAGTATTGAAATAAGGGTCTGAAATGTAGAAATGACGCTGCTGTGTAAACATGCCCCTAGTGCAGAGTTTCTCAAACTGTGGGTCCCAACCCCCTCCCCCAGCCCGGGGGGCTTGCGAGCAACTTAGAGGGTGGTTTCAGCAACTGAAAGGGGGGTTGAGAGCAACTTACAGGGAGGTCGTAGTATCACAAGTTTGAGAACCCCTGCCCTAGTGGGTTGTTTTAAGCCTATTGAAATAAATGGGAATTGGGCCCTTAAGGCCTAGGTTCCCAAATATATTGCTCTGCCCAGCACCCAAGGGAGTTAGGCACCTGGATACTGTTGAGGAGCTGGGCCGAGGTGCTTTTGAAAACCTCCCTCAGGCATTGCTGCAGTTTTAGGTGCCTAAAATCCTTGAATTATCCCATGATCCTCCCCTGCATCACAGGAAATGTGGGCAAGAGGCAGAGAGGGGAAGTGACAGATGCCAGATAAAGTCCTAAGCAGGCAGGCTGTGCCCCTCACAGGTGGGAGCACTCGAAGGGGAGGGGCGCCCATCCCAGCCTGGGAGGAAGTCTGTGAGCAAAGCAATGACTGTAGCAGCAGAGAGACCCAGGCACTCTGACCACCAGCCTGACACCCTCAGGGCTGCAGCCCAGCCCCTCAGCTTCCTGTGCGATCTCACACCCCCGCCCATGTCTCCTGGCCTTTCCTCTGAGACCCGACACAGGTGAGGAGAGCTGCACTGTATTGAACCTGCAGCCCCAGAGGGCCAGATCACATGGTCTGTCCCCAGCATGGGATCCAGACTGGTCCTCCCTCTGTGCCTCAGTTTCTCCAGTGGTACAGTGGTGATAACAGCTCTGTGCTGTGTCTCACCTGGGGTGGGGAGGCTAAATCCGGTCAGACTCTGAGGTGCTCTGACACTGTGGAGGAGAGCGGTGAGTAACTGAGAGAGCTGCAAACACAGGCTGGGTTTGCAGAAAGGCCCAAGGGATTTAGGTATCTCTCAAGCTGATTTTTCAGTCCCAGCCACTTTTTCAGACCCAGTAGCCCAGGGGAGTCAGAAGTGATGAGGCTGAACAGACTTAGTTCTGTCTCCACAGGGCTCTGTCAGTTCTCCTGTCTAACACCCTCCTGTAACACTGACCAGTCACCATTCTCCCCAACGCTGCTTTGCAGTTTCCCACCTGGCGTCAGAGAAGGGACAGACCCCGGCAGCCCCTGGGAGTGGGGACCCCAGCACAGCAGCCTGCAGCGCCTGCCTGGAGCGTGTCCGATCCCAGCTGTGCCCCCCGGCCCAGCCCGGCCCAGCAGGTAACCCCAGCTCATGTGTGTCTGAGCCGCCCACCCCCAGGCACTGCCAGAGGGAACCCAGCTGCGGGGCCAGGCCATGGGGCTCCTGCAGGGCAGGGACACGCCGCCCCCTGCTGGCTGCACTGATCTAGTCCCCATCCCCACTCAGAGCCAGGCTGGGAATGTACCTGCCTCAGCAGGGCCTGGCTGTGGGGCAGTGACACCTAGTGTCCGTTTTCTGGTATTACATGGGAAGATTGAAATAGCTGTAATACAAAGTGATCCAGGGTTTTTTTCGGTGGGAGGTGGGGTCAAAACTCATTATTAGAGACACTGTCTCATGGTTCCACACACACACACACACACACACACACACACACACACACACACACACACACACACACACACACCATTCCCTGGCATCTGGGCCCATGTCCCCCCCATTTCACATCACCCCTTGGTTCCAGCCTTCCCTGCTAGTCTGAGTTTATCCCACAGTTACTCCAAGACCTTCTAGGCCACTCTGGCTGTGAAAAGGGGTCTTAATGTGGGTACTTACCTGGTCCCAGATAGACCAGTCCTGCTGGCGTGGAGCTGCTGGAAGGGTCCCTCGCCAATGTTCCCTCTAATGTTTTCCAGCCGTGTGCAGAATGCCCTGTGCACTGAGGCATGTGTGGATGTGCACCACCAATAGACACACATGCTGCTGGTCCAGGAGCTCAGATTCCTGCCATGCCCCCAACCCCTGGACAGGGGCTGCTGCTGTCCCAAGAGGAGAGCTGGTTTTTAAACGGGTTCCCCTTGCAGACCTGCTCCCGCCTAGCACCTCTGCTGCTGCCTCTGATACAGAGGCAGCAGGGTGGGTGGGCAAGGGGCTCCTCGGGAGTGGGGCTGGAGCGCACTGGCGGATGACTATAGAATAATCGAGTAAGGGATACGAATTCATGCAGTTACTCGACTGTTCAGTTAACCACTATGGAACATCTCTAATTCAAACCCATTTATCCCCATCCCTGCCCGTCACAGGAAGGGGGTAGCTGGGAATGAGCCTCAGAGCACTAATGGTGCCCGTGTCTTTGCAGGGGACGCCGGGTGCAAACTCTGCCCCTCGGACTGGCGGCTGCGCGGGGACAAGTGCTACTGGGTCTCCACAGAAAATAAAACCTGGAACAAGAGCCGCAGCGACTGCGCCGCGAGGGGCTCCCAGCTGCTGGTGATCCGGGACCGGGAGGAGCTGGTAAAGGGGCCGGTAACCCCCTGCTGGGGCTGCCTCTGCCAGGCTGGGCTTGGGTACAGAGCCTGGTCAGACACACTTGAGGACTGGGAGTTTCACAGCTGCCCAGCGGTTTGGTTTGGACGTCCCTGTTCCCATTACTGGTTACTAAGGGGGGTCCAAACTCCTGAGGCAGCTTTGACAGGCCCAGCAGAAATCACTAGTCTCAGCGACAGGGTAGGTGACAGAGGCAGCTCTAAGCCATTGTTAGCCTCCCCTGTGTGCGTGTGCTGAACCCCGCTCAGCTGGGAGTGCGAGTGGGGCTCTGTCTAGATTGCAGGCTTCTTTCAGAAGAAACTTTTCCGGAAGAGATCCTCCGGATAACGTCTTCCGAAAGAGAGCGTCTGCACAGCACAGAGAGCTGTGTGGTCAGTGTAAAGATACTGTCCGCACTGAACGGACGCTCTCTCCCGTGTAAGCTGGGATTGCTATGGATGGAGTGGTCACCAGGACACCTGGGCTTCTTCCTCTTTCCTCTTGTGAAAAAACTCCCTCTTCCCCGCCCACACACGCCTTTATGCAACAGAGCTCTTTCGGAAAAGGGCTTCTTCCTCGTAGAAAGAGGATTTCCAATGTCAGAAAAACCTCTTTGTTTCGATGATTTAAAAAAAAAAAACACAGCTGCAATGTAGATGTAAATGAAGATTTTTTCAGAAAAATGGCCATAAAAAAAACACCCTCTGCAGTGTAGACACCCTGAGAGAGACAGAGCCATCCCTTCCAGTGCCTCCCGACCTGCACCTCCCCTCATTTGGGGCAGGGGCTGTGCTCAACAGCTGTGGGGGCCAGAGTGTGGGGGGGGGGCAGTCCCAGGGCTGAAGGGGAGGCAGATAGCAGGGGCCCCAGTCTGCTCTGCTCGCCAGGCTCCTAGAAGCATGACTTGGGGAAAGGGCGGAGTCACCCCCTCACACACACACCCCCTGGTCGCTGGTACCAAGAAGCAGTTGGGAACTGGTGGAGCCATGTGGTCTGGGGAGGGGTCGCTTCGCTGCTGGTTACTAAGGGGGCAGGCTTGACTCCTGCTGCTGTTCTGGTGCTACTAAGCCCCCAGGCCATTTCAATTGGGGGAAAGTGGTGGAATGGGGGCAGGAAGGGTGGAGAAATGGGGCCAAGATGCTGGGGAGCTCAGCATCCCCCAGTAACGGCCCTGCTGGGTGCAGCTTGTAAGAGGTCAGCTGGAGCTGGGGCTACCATTTACGTGCCATGTGGCTGCCTAGAGCACCATGAAATCAGGGGCAATTTGGTGCCACAGGTTTCGTGGTGCCCCACATGGCTGTGTAGCTTGCGTATTGGTAGGGGTGGCCCAGGAGAGAGGGAGGGGGAAAGAGAGATGCAGATCAGGGCTACACGTCCTGTAGGCCACATGTGGCCCGCAGCCTGTTTGTTTGTGGCCCGCAGTGTAGTTTGTGTTTACGCAGAGCTCAACGTGTGGCCCACAGGAGGAAGCCAGAACAAAGAAGTAATCGATGTCATGCTGTTCTGCAGCTGCGCATTTTCGGAGTTAAATTCCTGGACTGTCATTGCTCAGTGAAAGTGCTGCCATAGGGGTGGAAATCGGGGAATTGTTGCATTTTGTTCATATCAGCAGAACTGACTGAAATGGGGCCTGCGTGTTGTGTAGTCTTTGTGTTCATGCCTGTCGGTGTGAAAAAAGGGATTTGCATGTCTATGAACCACGCTTAAGTTGTGGCCCTCAGCATGTGCTCGGAGCATCACTGTGGCCCCCAGGGCTTCCAAAGTTGAGTAGCCCTGATGTAGGGGGACGGATGGAGGGAGGGAGGGTCTACATGGGGATTGCCAGGCTCACAGCCCCATAATTCTGGTGCTGGACTTGATGACGACTTGGACACGAGAGAACATTCTGGTCACCAGGTGCCTGTCACACTCCCTGCAGGAGGCCCTCCAGGACCTGACGCAAGGCCCCTCTCAGCTCTGGGTGGGACTGTCCCACCCCTCCCCGGAGAAGGCCTGGACCTGGCTGGATGGATCCCGGCTGGATCAGACCCGGTGAGAGATTCCTTGAGTCACTTTCCCTGTGTGGGCAGAAGGGGACAGGGACGGGGAGGGCAGAGGAGGAGCAGGGATGTTCAGGGTGAGGTGACGCTGAGGTTGTCCATTGACAGTCTGTGGAGGGAGCAGAGCAAAGGGGTGAGGCCGGAGCCTTGGGGATCCCCAGAGAGGGGGGCAGGAGAGGGGCAGACATGGACCAGCCAGAGGCAGGAGGGGACCAGGAGGGGCAGCGTCGGCACAGCCCAGCAAGGAGGAGCCGTGGGGCAGGAGAGAGATGGGCAGGGCCTAGCCCAGCAGGGAGGAGGGAGCTGGAGCTGGGCTTGGGCCAGGGAGAGGCCGTTAGAGTCCCTGGGCTGGCCCTGGCAGTGGTGGGGAGGGGCAGCCCCAGGGCAGAGCTGGACGGGAGAACAGGGCAGCTGCGGATCCTGTTAGCACAGGGAAGAGCCGCTGTCGAGTGAGTGTGATGGGGCCACAGGTGCTGACAGGGGCCTTTCCTGTGTGTCGCAGGCTCCCGGTGTCAGGCCCAGCTGAGGGGAACAGCTGTGGGATGATGAAGGGGAATCAGATTCATTCACAAGGCTGCAGCTCTGCACATCAGTGGATTTGCCAGCGAGACGCCGTCCCCCTCTGAGCAGGGTATGGAGGAGACCTCAGAGCACGGCTCCATTATCCCCGTGTCACACCTGGGGAAACCGAGTCACAGACACTCACCTGCCCAAGATCACACCGAGAATTGGTGACAAAATGGAAAATGGAACCCAGGAGTCCTGGCTCCCAGCCCTCCCTCAGTCTGTAGAAGTGAGTCCAAGTTCCGGTTTTGTTGTTCCAACAGGGCTAGGCTGAGGGGTGTCACGCTGTGCTGAGCCTTGGGGACGGTTATCTCTAGTCCTCTCCCCTAGTACTGGGGAGAGAAGAGTCTGCCCCAGATCCCCAGCTCACGTAAATCAGCCCAGATCCAGAGTGTCCCAGCTGGGCATCTGGCCAGTGACTCCAGGGGAGCTTCGGCTCCATTGGCACCAGCTGGGGATCTGGGTTTTCCCCTCTATTTCACCCCTTTTCATTTCCTGGCACCTCTGTCAGGTCCCACTCTCAGCTCTGTTCCCCGGCCCCTCCATTGCTGCCATCAAGCCTGTGACCTGACACCTCTCTGCCCATCCTGCCCTAACCGATCGTTAACTCCTGTCACTAGGCTGCTGGATAGGATGCTAAACACCTGCTGGGTGACTAAGACACTTTCCCTCTCAGTGCCTCAATTTCCCCATCTGTGAAATGGGGATAATCAAACTGACCTGGCTGCAGCATTTCAAGATCTCCTGCAGCAGCCCCTCAGTCAGCAAGAAGCCATGAGGGGCAGGGTGTTTTCACGGGCAGGCCAGCTTTGGGACTCTGCAGTCCAAGGGCCCAGCCCCACCCTTTCAACACACCCAGCTCAGAGCTGGAGGGAACATTTTAAGGTTTAAACTTTGTGAAACTTCAGAGCCAGAAGGAAAAGTAACAACCCAACCTATCCCCCACCCCATTCCAGCAGCCACAGGGTGCATCTACATGGCAGGGTTTTTATGCAAAAACAACACTTACGTCCACACTGCAATTGCGTTCTTGTGACAGGTAGAACAGAGGGTTTTTTCTGACAGTAGTAAACCTCATTCTAGAAGGAAGACGCCTTTTTCAGAAAAAGACGTGTGCGGACAAGGAAGAGGGAGGTTTTTTGAAAGAAGAGGTCTCCAGGAAAAAGCATAGGTGCCCTGGTGGCCACCCCGTCCACAGTAATCACAATGCGAGAGTGTCCAATCAGTGTGGATGCTCTCTGTTGAAAAATCAGATGGTTGTTTTGATGCACTTTGGCCATGTGGACCCACTCTTTTGAAGAACACATTTGCGCCGTAGGTCTAAATCAGTGTTTCTGAAACTTTTTAAGACCGAGAAACATCAATCTTTTTTTTTTATGAGGAACACCAAGATCTGCAGGAAAATATGCAAATGAGATTGTGGCTCATGCAAATGAGTCCCTTATTAGTATATTTTTTGCAGAGAAAACTCGTAGTGTAGACATGGCCACAGTGTGTGTGTCTGGCTTTATAAAGCAGATGCTCACTGCTTCTCTAGTATATTCTCAATTAACACAGTGTGTTGCCTTCTCCCCTGAAAAAGATCCCGTGTGCTTCTTATAAGCATAACTAGCTTCATCCGCTGACACCCCTGCTCCCTCTGTGCTGTTGGTTTGTATTGTGGGAACAGGTCAATCCCACTTCTCAAGCCACGTGTTTCTGCACCTTTCGTTCTTTGCTAGACGCCCCTCAGATCCCTTGGTAGCTGCCTCGTCCCTAAGCTGGGCAGCCTGATGCTCTTAGTTGCTCCTCCTATGGACCCATTGCCTGGGCTTTGTCATCCCTGGTCCCTGGCTCTGAATGTTTTCCTGTTCCTCCAGGGCCCTTTATTATAAGTCGCCAGCCTCTAGATGCTGAAGAACCCATGCTCAGAGGGACACTAATATGGTACTTCCTGATCGAGGGGTACATGTCCAGCCCTGGATTGGGATTCAACAGACCTGGGTCTACCACTTTCCAGTGGGGTGACTTTGGGCAAGACACTGTCCCTTTCTGTGACTCAGTTTCCCCATCTGCCGAATGGGGATAATGAACCTTCTTTCCTTTGGAAAGTAGGTTGAGCGCTGCAGATGAGACAAGCTAGAGGCGCTTTGCCAATATATCAACTGTCGTTAATGTGGGGGAA
Source organism: Pelodiscus sinensis (assembly GCF_049634645.1). NCBI lineage: Eukaryota > Metazoa > Chordata > Testudines > Trionychidae > Pelodiscus > Pelodiscus sinensis. Next base: position 1,399,371 of record NW_027466048.1, read on the forward strand.
GGAAAAAACTACCAGGGAGTCGGTCCCACCCGTGTGAAAGAGTTTCTAGCAGGAGCTGATTCCAGCTCAGGACCAACATTAAAGTCTAGGAAGAGAAGGGTCCTTTATAGTGTCCATGCTAGTGCTTACACCAGTCCTGTTAACAATTCCCCCCTCCCCCAGTTACAGTGGCCTAATGTCTGAGGTGCTGAGGGAGGGGCAACCTTTACTGACCCACAAATGGGCTTGTCTGGCCTTACACTCTGCAAAGGACCGACAAGCTGGGTGGGGCCGAGGGAGCAGCCCCTGGGGCATTAGTGGCCAGCCGGCTCGGCCCCAGACCCAGCTGCCATTCAGTGGGGCTCCAGGGGAACCCCTCAAACACCCAGAGGGGCCGGCCAGGGCCAGGTCATCAGCCTTGCAGGGGAGGGGAAGGTGGAGCAAAGGCCTGTGGCAGGACCTCAGCCTATCGGGGACAGGGATGACCTCACAGAGAGACTCTGACAACAGCCACTCAGGACAGAGGCGCAAGGCCGGGGCAAGCTCAGAGATTCCCGCGGTTTGGCAGCAGCGCGGCCCCTTCCCAGGGTCTCTGCGGGGGCCAGATGGAGAATTGGGACCGAGGGGCGGGGGCAAGAGGAGCCTCATCGGCGTTTTCTACTTCCCTGCGGCCGGCAGTGCCGGACCCGGAGAGACAGTGGGAGCCTCAGAGAGGTTTGGAGCCTGCTCAGTTTGGTTCCCCTTTGCCCCCTCCCCTCCCTCTGTCTCGCCTTCTTCGGGCTTTTTCCCCCTTTCCCTGCCCCACCAAGCACGGTGGGTGGGTGTTGGGGCGGTCGGAGGCCTCACTCAGAGCTGAGCTGGCAGAGCGCTGGGAGCCAGAGGTGACCTGGCCCGTCCTTTTGAACATCTGTTGAGCCCTCTCCCCTCCCCCTGCTGCCTCGGAGCTCCAAGTCTTGCTGCGGATTGGTCGAGTGGGTGGTTACTGACAGGGGAGACTCGCGGCCTTTTATTCTCTTTAAAACTGTTCTCGGTGAGTCGTTATTAATAGTTCCCAGCCATGCTGGAAGGGCCTAACACGTGGGGCTCTGCAGGGGTCTGTTCTGGGATGGCTCTGTTCAATCTTCATCAGTGATTTAGATATTGGCATGGAGAGGGCGCTTATTAAGTTTGCAGATGATACGAAGCTGGGAGGGGTGGCAAGTGCTTTGGAGGAAGGGTCAGAATTCAAAGTGATCTGGACAAACTGGAAAAATGGTCTGAGGTAAATAGGATGAAGCTTAATAAAGACAAATGCAAAGTGCTCCACTTCGGAAGGGACAATCCACGTCACACACACAGAACAGGAAGTGACTCTCTAGGAAGGAGTCCTGCAGAAAGGGATCTAGGGCTCAGAGTGGACCACAAGCTAAATAGGAGTCAAAAGTGTGACACTTGCAAAAAAAAGCAACCACGATTCTGGGAGGCACTAACAGGAGTGTGGTGAGCAAGACAGGAGAAGTCAGAATTCCGCTCTGCTCTGCGCGGATTAGGCCTCACTTGGAGTCGTGTCTCCAGTTCTGGGCACCATGTTTCAGGAATGAATTGGAGAAATTGGAGAAGGCCTGGAGAAGAGCAACAAAAATGTGGAACAGTTTAGAAAACATGAGAGTGAAAGAACTGGGCTTGTTTAGTCTGGAAAGGAGAAGACTGAGAGGGGACATGAGAGCGGTTTTCACGTACCTAAAAGGGTGTCCCAAGGAGGAGGGAGACAAACTGTTCCCCTTGGCCTCTGAGGACAGGACAAGGAGCAATGGGCTGAAACTGCAGCAAGGGAGGTTTAGGTTGGACATTAGGAAAATGTTTCTGCCGGTCAGAAAAACTTCCTGTCAGGGGGGTGAAACACTGGAACAAATTGCCCTTGCAGGCTGTGGAATCTCCATCACTGGGGATATTTCAGAGCAGGTTGCACAGACACCTGTCAGGGATGATCTAGACGGTGCTGGGTCCTGCCGTGAGGGCAGGGAACTGGACTCGATGGCTTCCCGAGGTTTCTTCCTGTTCTACTGTTCTGTGATTCTGTGATTCCCAGACCAGACGGATCAGTCCCAGACCAGCAGGGCTGGCGGGGAAGGGGAGGGGTGGTGGTCAAGCTGTTTCTCTACCGTATCTATCTCTGGGCAGTTCCTGAGTCTCTAAGGGCAGGGCCCATGAGCAGTGGTTGGGCTGTGGCTGGTTGTACAGCTCTGGGCTCTGATTGTCCAAGTGTCCCAAGGCGCTGGCTGGGGGCAGGACACCAGCCGTGTGGGGGGAGGGGATGGTGATGCCACAAAGGCCTGGGGGGGAAGGAGCTGGGGGGGGGCTGAGCTCATGGAGATTCCCTGACATCAGCTGCAAGGCAGGGCAGCCTCAGAGACACCCCCCCTCCCCAGCCCTTTCTGGCTGTGTGGGAGCCCCCCAAAGAGGCGGGGCTGGAATCGCTCTGAGACCGACCCCTCGGGGGAGACCTGGGCCAGCCCTTGGGACGTCCCCTGAGACCTCTCGCCCACCCCCTCTCCCAGTCTCACTGCTGTTTGGCTGAGCAGGGGGCCATGGAGAGGGAGGAGGTTTCCCAGCGGTGACCCCGTCTCCTCTTCCTTTGCAGGCTCCGCACGGCGGGGTCTGGCCTCGGGCCGGCCCTGCGGGGGGACCTGCGGGCAGAGCCCCACACGGACGCTCAGACAGCGGGGAGGTGAGCATGGGCGAGCAGGGGGAGGCTGTTTTCCTTTAGCACTGGGGGTGGGGGGTGGGAAAGGGGAGACTGGGGACCCTTGGGCAGGGCTGTGTTGGGCCCTTCCCCCTCCAGGGTCAGGGCTGGGAGTGGAAGTTGATCTCAGGGCCTGGCTGGTTCTGGGAACAAGAACCTCAAATCCCATCCCCTCCCCCTCACAACTCCCCCCTCCCCCACTATGGGATCCATCCACATTGCCCTAGTCTGGAGAGACAAGGCCCTTCCCAAGAGCCAGGCCCATGGATCCGACTCGCTCCCCTGAGCACCAGGGCCCAGCCCCGGGGATGGGGATGGGGGCTCGTTGGCACAGCCTGGGCTCGGGTCTATTGACCTGCCCCCCCTCTCTCCCCCCAGCGTGTCAGCTCCTGCATCGTGCCCAGAGTGTCCCAAGGGAGCCAAGGCCCCAGGGAGCAGCAGAGCCCGGTTGTAATTGCCCCCCCGCACCCGGCATGGGAGGTGAGTGACCTCTGAGCCTCTCTGGCCCCGGGGTGAGCAGGCGGCTCCCACAGGCCGCAGGGCGGCAGCGGCAGGGCTGTGGGCTGGGAGTGACCCCTGGGGAGGACAGAGTCAGAGCCGGGCCTGAGCCAGACTTGGGTCCAGCTCATCTTCTCCTGGCTCAGGGGAGACCTGGGGACGATAAGGACCCATGATCCGGCCTGGGCTCCAGCCAGGTTCCTTTCTGGCCATGGGCCCCTCCTTGTCCCCTGGTAGGGTTACCAGATGGGTTTGAAATCCTCCCAGACACACGTGATCTCAGAACGGGAAGGGGGGGACTGGCTGGGAGGGGAGTGAGGCTGGGATGGGGATGGGGGAATGGAGCTGGCGCGGGGAGATCGGGGGCGGGGAAGACCAGCCAGTGGGAAGCAGGGCTGGCTGGGAGGAGATTGGGAGGAGCAGGGCTGACAAGGGGAGAACTGGGAGCGGGGAGGGCAGGGAAGGGACCATTGGGGCTAACTGGGATGGAGTTGGGGGGAGGGGGTCTGGCCAAGGGGGGAACGGCCAGTGGGGAGCGGGGCTGGCCCAGGTGCACACAGATCCCGGGGCGCTGCCTGTCCCGTGCCCCTCTCCCAGGCACTCCCCCTACCCCGCCAGGCTTCCGTCGGGTGCCCAGCCGGAAAACCAGAAAACACTGACCTTGCTCATGTCCGGTGAGTTCTGACTGTTCTCACCGGGCAGGGGGCCCAAAAACTGGACTGTCTGGTCGAACACCGGACACCTGGGACCCTGAATGGGAGCCCTGGGGCAGCCGGATGCTGTGGGGGAACAGCTGGCATGGGGGGAGGAGGGAGGCGGTAGCAGCTCCTGCAGTGATAGGCCAGAGGGGTCTGGCCCTCGGTGCCTTAGAGAGGCGCCACCCAGGGCCAAGCCCCCACTGCCCCCTGGGTCCCGGGCCCCGCATATGACAGGCCCTTGCTGTCTTGGGACAGGAGGACCCCGGCCACGGGGATGCACCAGCTCCCCCACCCCCAGCTTGGCTCCAGGGCCGGTGTTGCCTGCAGGGAAGGAGCTGCCAGCAGGAGCCGGAGCATCAGTCGGAGCTTTTCCTCCTCACGCAGGGACTGGAGCCATGGACACGATCTGGCCCTGGGCCGGGAGCCAGGAAAGAAGGAGGAGCTGCCCCTCCCCCCCGCGGGGGATAGAACCTCCTCTCCCCCACTCCTGTCCCTGGACAGAGGCCTGCACAGCCCAGTGAGTCAGGGCCAGCTTATGGACTGTAGCCATTGGGCTGCACAGCCCTGACTAAAGGGGCAAGGTACCGACACTGGCCATTGGGCCACACTGCCCTTAGAAAAGGGGTAAGGTACTGACACTGGCCATTGGGCCACACTGCCCTTAGAAAAGGGGCAAAGTGCTGACTCTGGCCATTGGGCCACACTGCCCTTAGAAAAGGGGCAATGTACTGACACTGGCCATTGGGCCACACTGCCCTTAGAAAAGGGGTAAGGTACTGACACTGGCCATTGGGCTGCACAGCCCTGACTAAAGGGGCAAGGTACCGACACTGGCCATTGGGCCACACTGCCCTTAGAAAAGGGGCAAAGTGCTGACTCTGGCCATTGGGCCACACTGCCCTTAGAAAAGGGGCAAAGTACTGACTCTGGCCATTGGGCCACACTGCCCTTAGAAAAGGAGCAAAGTACTGACTCTGGCCATTGGGCCACACTGCCCTTAGAAAAGGGGCAAAGTACTGACTCTGGCCATTGGGCCACACTGCCCTTAGAAAAGGGGCAAGGTACTGACACTGGCCATTGGGCCACACTGCCCTTGGAAAAGGTGCAAAGTGCTGACTCTGGCCATTGGGCCAAACTGCCCTGAGAAAAGGGGCCAGTTACAGACTTCAGCCACTAGGCCGCCCTGCCCTACGGGAAGCTCTTCCAGAGGGGAGTTTGGAGCCCACAGGCTTTGAGGCGGGAGAAGTTGCCATCACCTCAGAATCAGGCGCAGTCTGGATCCAGTGACCCAACAGAGAAGATTCCAGCCCCAGGGACGGGTGTCACGGCGTAGACTGAAGACTGAACAACCAGCCCAGCAGACAGGACCAGGCGAGGTCACACACGGGACCAGGGCAGCGAAGGAGGAAACCGGCCGGCCAGGGCAGAGAGGCCAGACGGGGGCTCACCTCGGGGACCTGCTGTAGCTGGAACAGACGAAGGGGCCTCCCTGTCGCGCCGCTTCCCCCAGACCCGAGCTCGGGTTACCGGTGCCTTTCAGCCAGGACGCCAGGCAGAGAAGCCACAGAAACCACGGCGCCTCGCAGCCCTGCCCTGGGCGTCGGAGGCCTGGCCAGGCCCTTCCCACCCAGTGCAGATCCCTACGGTGGGGGTGGGGAACCTTAGGTGCGGGGGCCGGATGCAGCCCCGGCTGGCGGGGATCCGGCCCCTGAAGCTCGGGGCTCCCCCCTGCACTGGGGGCCCACGCTGGGGAGAGGAGGGGGGCTGTTTCTCACTTGTGGGCAGCCCCCCATAGATTTCTCTTTGGGTAATTAGCCCCGACCCAGCAAAGGTTCCCCACCCCTGCTCTGTGGGGGGTAAAGGTCCCTGGGAACCTGACTAGGGCCCCACCCATTTCACAGCCAGGAGACGTGCAACGGGGGGAGAGGAGGGGATGGGGGAATGGCGAGGGGAGTCTGAGCTCCCCATGTGACGAGGGGCCTGGAGCGTCAGCTGCTCCCTGACCTGGCTGGGATGGGACAGGAGTTGTTCTGCCCCGACACGGGCACTCGCGGAGGGGGCAGATCAGAGCCACCCTGAGGGGCAGGGAGAAGTGAGGGTGGAACGGCTCAAGCTCTGCCCCACAGGCTGCTGGGAAGTGAAATTGGCACTCTTGGGACGCCCCCACCCCCATTGCACACAATCCTAGTTTGGGCCAGGACCCAGCCGGTCGGAGAGCCGGGAAATTTCCCAGGGAAGCCCCTGGGAGTGTGCCAGGGAGCAGCGTGGACACGGTCTGGCTGTGAAATGGGCGAGGTTGCAGGGGGACGCGATGGGGCCCTAGTTCCGGCGTATTCCCTGGAAGTTGTGGGAAAGGGTCTGCCAGAAACTCCTGGCCCTGTTGGTCTCCAGGGTCATTGGGGAATCCCCTAGTGCAGCCTTTCTCCAGCTGGGGCTCCCCACCCAAAAGGGGGTCCCAGGGCCAGGGGAGGGGGCTCGCGAGCAGGGTCACTGGCCGCTTGGGTTTTCCCAGCCATGACCTCGTCTTCAGGCCCCAAATCTTCCTCTGGGCAGATGTTTGGAAATATTAAAAACTGTCGGATTTCTCCCGGCTTTCCCAGCTGAGTGGCTGGAGAGCAGCGGCTACTGTCTGGCCATCCGGTTTGGGGGCAGCCCCATTGACAGCAGCAGCACAGGAGGAAGGGAGGCCAGGTCCGGTGTTGCCACCCTTCCTTCTGCACTGCTGCTGGCGGGGGGGCTGCCTTTCCATCTGGGTGGCTGCAGAGCAGCGGCCCCTGGCAGGTCACCCAGCTCAGAATTCAGCGCCAGCACCAGCTGCAGCGCAGAGGGAAGGGGGCATGATAAGGTCTTGCCTCCTCCCCTTCTGCACTGCTGCAGGGTGTGGGGCTGCCTTCTGACCCGGGTGGCTGGAGAGCAGTGGCTGCTGGCCAGGGGCCCAGCTTAGACGACGGCGTCCCTGCCAGCAGCAGCACAGAAGCAGGGTGGCTCCGTGTTGTGTCACTCCTACTTCTGCACCACTGCTGGCGGGGGCCCTGTCCTCCGAGCTGGGCGCCCCAGGAGCAGCCACGACTCTCTGGTCACCCGCTCGGCCGTCAGTGCTGCCCCAAGAGCGGTGCAGCAGGAAGTGCAGGAGGGGCGGGATTGCAGCACTTCCTTCAGCACCGCGGCGGGTGTCAGCCCTGCCTCCCAAACTGGGTGACCAGAGAGCGGGTGCCACTGGCCAGGGGCTACCTCAGAGGGCAGCGCCGATACCAGCAGCAGCACAAACTAGGGGTGTCAACGTGTGTAGCTGGCTACACGATTAACCGATACGTCTGGGCTTATTGGTTAATCCTGTCGCCTCCACACACCCCTCCCCCGGCTGCCTCAGGAACAGAAGCAGCAAGAGGGGGGGAAGGTGGGAGCTGGTGTCTGCGGGGATCCAGCTATTAAGCTGCCTCCCCATGAGCACCAGATCCCATGGAGCTGCCTGGCCCGCACCATGGGCTGCTGCCTCTCATAGAGATGCAGCAACACGGAGGGTGAGGGAGTCAGGCAGGAGCTGGTGCACACGGGAAGCAGCTTTCAAGACAGCTCCCCATGTGTATCAGCTCCTATGGAACCACGTCTCACCCATCCCCCTCCACTGCTGCCTCCCTATCAGCGTGGGGGCAGGGCAGACATGAGATGAGATGTTCGGGGAACTATCTTCTAAGCCGGCTCTCCACACAGGCCAGCTCCATGGAGCCCCCTTTCCTCCCTCGCTGTCTCACCAAGGCTGTGTCCAGACTCCATGCCTCCGTCGACGGAGGCATGTAGATTAGCCAGATCGGAAGAGGGAAATGAAGCCGCGATTAAAATAATCGCGGCTTCATTTAAATTTAAATGGCTGCCCCGATCTGCCGATCAGCTGTTTGTCGGCAGATCGGGAGAGTCTGGACGCGATGCCCCGACAAAGAAGCCTTTCTTCATCGACACAGGTAAGCCTCGTGAAACCAGGTTTACCTGTGTCGATGAAGAAAGGCTTCTTTGTCGGGGCATCGCGTCCAGACTCTCCCGATCTGCCGACAAACAGCTGATCGGCAGATCGGGGCAGCCATTTAAATTTAAATGAAGCCGCGATTATTTTAATCGCGGCTTCATTTCCCTCTTCCGATCTGGCTAATCTACATGCCTCCGTCGACGGAGGCATGGAGTCTGGACACAGCCATAGAGGCGAGGAGGACGGGGGGTTGCTCGAGGGGAGCTGACTTAAAATCTAGTTCTCCGTGAGCACCAGTTCTGCGGAGCTGCCTGCTCCTCCCTCTCTCATTCCAGAGGAGGCTGCTGCAGAGCAGCCTCTGTCCGGGGCTGGCACAAGCTCTCGTCACACAGAGGCTGCTGTGTGGGATGCCGGTGCAGCCTCTGTCTGCTGTGTGGGATGCCGGTGCAGCCCCTCATTGCTGACTCAGGCACCAGGGACTATCGAATAATCATGGAATTGCTACAGTTTGATGCAGTGACATGATTGTTCAGTGACTCCCTGTCTGACATCCCCAGCAAACAGGGAGGGGGGCCCTGGACGGTGCTCCCCTCGTCCTTCTCTGCCTTCGCTGGCAACAGCGCCGCCACTCCCGCCGGGCAGCTGGACAGTCCGTGCTGTCTCCGGTAACAGTGCAGAAGGCAGGTGGGCTGCTGCAGCTTTGCCTCCCTGCCTTCCGTGCCGCTGCTGCTGGGTAAGGATGTTAAATAACGATTCACGGACAAGTTGAGGAGTCGATGGAATTTCCATTGGCTACTCGACTAGTCGATGGGCACTTTCTGCACTTTGAACTGGACAAGAGCCCCAGCAGGGCCTCCTGTGCACTTCAAAACGGGAACTCCATGTGCAGCCCGGGGCCAGCAGGAAATCCCACTGACTCGGCTTTACGAGGGTCCTTCCGCTTTGAAAGGCTCAGGATCCTGGAGGCTCTTGTGCATTTCTGAGTGGAAGCACCTGCATGGAGCCTGGAGTCAGCGGGGGACTCAGACCCCTGGCATCCCCGAGGTCCATGCGGCGCTGCTCCTTTGGAGAACCCCCTTTTCACACCTTTTCCCATGAGCAGGCAGCGCCAGCACCACCAGCAGCGCAGAAGGGAGGGCGGCCTGGTGTGGCAGTGCCTCCCTTCCCTCTGCACTGCTGCGGGCAGAGGCTCTGCCTACTAATGGGGAGGCTGAGGAAGTTATAAGGGGTCAGGTGCCCAACCTGGATGGCAACCCCACCGCCAGCAGCAACGCAGGAGGGAGGGGAGCTGGTCTGGTATCGCCACCCTCCCTGCTGTGCCGCTGCTGGCCGTGCCTCTCACTTCTCAGCTGGGCAGCTAGAGAGCGCAGGCACCATGTGCACAAGGCCGCCTGACCCAGCAGAGCCACCCTCCCTTCCGTGCCACTGCTGGGGGCAGCCCTGCCTGCCACACTGACGCTACGTCTAGACGACAGGCTTTTGTCCACAGAAGTTTTGTCGACAGATACTGTGGACAAAGCTTCTGTCAACAAAGAGCATCTAGACTACGTCCAGTTCTGTAGACAGAGCAAGCCGCTTTGTCAACATGACAGTGTAGACGCAAAGGGCAGTGGAGATGCAATAGCGCCTTCTGGCGACAGAACTCTCTCGACAAAAGGCGTCATTCCTCGTAGAATGAGGTTTACAGCTGTCGACAAAACAGCGGAGTCAACAGAACTAAGCAGCAGTGTAGACGCAGGTATAATTGTGTCGACAAAAGTTCACTTTTGTCAACAAAACCCTGTAGTCTAGACACACCCTGAGTGGCCTGCGAGTGGCCCATGCTGGCAGGACACCCAGCTGCAAAGTCAGCGCCAGCAGCAGCGCAGGAGGAAGGGAGGCCTGGTCTGGTATCTCAGCCCTTCCTTCTGTGCCGCTGCAGGCGGTGGCGCTGCCTTTGGACCTGGGCGGCAGCAGAGCAGCGGCTGCTGTTGTGGGGCCCAGTTCGGAGGGGGCCCCACTAGCAGCGAGTGAGGGGTGGTCACTGACGGGTCCCCCAGCTCAGAAGTCAACGCCGCCCCAGCAGCAGCGCAGAGGCAGGGTGGCCTGGCATGTTGTTGCCACCGTTCCTTCCGCACTGCTGCTGGCAGGGCTGCCTTCTCCGCTGGGGACCACAGAGCAGGGGCCACAGGGGAGGTGCCCAGCTCGGAGGGCAGCTCCGCTCCCAGCAGCAGCGCAGAAGGAAGGGGGAGTGGCTGCCATTGCATCCTTCCCTCTGCCCCCTGCTGGGGGCATCGCTCCCTTCCAAGCTGGGTGGCCAGAGCGAGCGGGATCCCAGTGGGGTCAGTGCCAGCAGCAGCAGCAGCGCAGGAGAAGTGGAGGCAGCGATGCCGTTGCCACCCGTCCGTCTGCGCCGCTGCTGGCCAGGTTGGGGGCAGAGAGCAGCTGCCCCTCCAGCCGCCCAGCTGGGGAGGCCAGGAGAGATCAGGGACATTTCTTCTTATTTCCAAACTCCGCCGGGATGGGGACCTGGGGACTGAACACGAGGCCACGGCTGGGAAAGCCCAAACGTCCGGTGCCCCCGTGAGCGACCCTCCTGCCCTCGCCTTGCCGCCCCCTTCTGGGCAGGGACCCCCAGGGGGAGAAACGCTGCACTAGGGGATTCCTCTACGACCCCGAGGGCCACCACGGCCAGGAGTTCCCGGCAGCCCCTTTCCCACCACTTCCACGGAGGAGGCGGCAGGTTCTCAGGGGAGGTTTCCCCGACTCAGAGATCTGCCTGGATGGAGAGTGGAGGAGCAAAGGGAGGGCCTGGCCAGGATCGCCCAGGGCCAGGGCAGGGCTCACACGGCAGCACCCGCGGCAGGGAACCTGTTGCTCAGCCAGGCCCAGAACTCTGTGTCTCCCGGCCACTGGGGCCAGCCCAGATGTATCCAGCCTCCTGATGACTTGAGAGTCCCAGCTGCCTCTTCCTGTGTAGCCTGGAAGAAGAAAAGCGACTCGAGACCTCCAAGAGATGCTCCCTCGATGCCAAAATCTCCACCCAGCTCAGGGGTAGCATCAGCAGGAGCCAAATAAAAAATTGTGAGATTGGTTTCAAATAAATACATTACAGAGAAATACACAAATTATGTTTTTATGAGCTTTGCTTTCTGGGCCCTAAGCGCACGCTTGGGTCCGTCTCAGCCATTCCCTGCAAACCGGAGGACTTGAAACACTTTTCCCATGACAGCCGAGGGGGCG